>NW_020954576.1:31489335-31570390 GCF_900497805.2 Vombatus ursinus
TCTGTTTGTGGTTCTAAAAGAAAGAGGAAGGCTAGGTATTTTGCATTATCTCCACTTTTTTCTTTATTCTAATACTTATGAAACCTTTTTTTTAAATGGTAATGACATTTTTATTTCTATAATTAGACATTAAGCCACTTAGGTTATAGTGGATATTCTGACAAGTACTTTATTATATTGGAATTTTTTGGCTCTACTGTATTACAGAAATAAGGGTGATGGGATCTACAGTGTAAATTGTGATTGGCAAGTGCTACCATATTAAAATGATAATTGCTCAAAGCTTTCAAAAATAGACTTTATATTATTGGCTACCTAATATTAAAATTTTTTTTTCATTTTAAAGTTTTTAAAATTTTAATTGATTTAATTTTAAAAAACCTCAATTGTCCTTAAAGTGATATTTTACCATCCTATATACAGTAATTAACATTTCACTTTAAATTATTGCAGACTGCATTCTGCTGAACTGTCATACAATAGAAGTAAGTACATGACAAACTGGACTTAAAATCCAAAGAAATAGTAAAATATTCATGTGGTAGATTTAGTGAATTTGAGATTATTTCATTTATTTGAACTATAGCAATACCTTGATGTTTGCTTAGAATGAGAAGCCCTAGTTTTTTAAAAAAGAGAAATTCTAGAATCTTGAATCACATAGATTTGTATTTAGACTTTTGTCTATTTGTATTTAATTTGTATTTAAACTGTTATCATAGGAATTAAATTTATATGAAGTTAATTTTGTTTCATTAGTAACTAATGAGGAATACCAGGGCTTGCATTTGTGAATCTCCTGTGCAGCATGTTAAGATTTTTTTTTTTTGTTAGTTATCTTAGGCACCACTAGGAAATGTACTGTCCTAAATTTTATGTGACTTTTCTTCATTAATGGTATATAATTTCAGAATCTGCTCCAGGGAGTAGTATCTGGGAGTACTAATATGTGTTTCACTCATTATGAGCATTATTTTTGACCAGCTTATGTTCTCATGGTACCAAATGAAATGACTAGATGGTTGTGTAGTTTATAAGCAAAATAGCATGGATCAAAACTGTAAGGATTTATTGCACCATTAAGCTTAATTATAAGAATAGTTCACAGTATTGCCTTCTATGGAAATATTTATAGGTAATCTAAAATAAAGCATTTCTATAAAACCTAGTGTACTGAGTGATGAGTATTTTACCCACACCGGTGCCCTTTGTACATCTTAGTTGTTGTTGTGGTGGTTGTGTGTGTGTGTGTGTTTGTGTTTGATGTTTCCTTAGGTCTCTGATCTCTTTAGAATGGAAACTACCTCCCCTGGTGGAGATTGTGGCCCTTCTATGCTTTTTTATCATGTACAGTTTCTGTTTTCCTAAAAATCATTTACCCAGTAATCCTGTTGGACACCTTTATTTAACTCTTTAAGAAAAACCAAAAACATATGAAGTCATGCAAAACATTTCCACATTAGCCTTGCAAAAGAAAAAAAAGCAAGAAAAAAAGAAAGTGAAAGAAAACATGCTTTGATCTGCACTCAGAGTTCATCAGTTCTCTCTCTGGAGGTGGACAGCATTTTTTATCATGGGTCCTTTGGAATTGTCTTGATCACAGTAGCTAAGCCTTTCATAGTTGATCATCCTTACAATATTGCTGTTACTGTGTACAGTATTCACATAGTTCTGTTCACTTCATTTTGCATCGGTTTATATATGTCTTCCCAGCTTTTTCTGTAGTCATCTACTTCGTCATTTCTTATAGTCCAGTAGTATTCCATATGCCAAATCATATGCCAGAACTTGTTCAGCCATTCCCCAGTTGATGGGTATCTCCTCAGTTTCCAATTCTTTGCCACCACAAAGAGAATTGTTATAAATATTTTTGTATCTATGGTCCTTTTCCTCCTTAGCTCTTTCCGTATTTTGTTTGATAGCACTTCATATATTTTGGTTAGATTAGGCCTCTTCATCCAAGTGGCAAAATGAAGGACATGTAGATTTGAGATGGAGTGGATAATGAGTATCCTTGAGTTCAAGCTTTAACTCCAAAGGAATTCTGTGCACTCCTGCGTTTAGCCTTATTTAATCTTCTTTTCATATTTGGTGTCTTCAGAGGTGAGCAGGTTCAGAATCCTATTAGTTTAGGTTTGATGTTGGTATAAAGTGAGACATTCATTGGTCATTGAACAGATAATAAAATGAAGTTTACTTAATCCTAACATAAAAAAGATATGTAACAAATATATTGAAGCATTTAGTTTTCATGGACATAGCCTCACTTGTCTTCCTATGGAAATGTTCATCTGTTCATCTGGATAACATATAGTGACTTGTGTAGTCTTCTGGTATCTGGCATCCAACAATTCTGAAAAGCTCACTGACTAACTAATTAACTAATACAAAAAATTGAATTTTATATGAGGTCAATGAGAAAAAGGTAATTAACAAAGGAAGGTTTCACAAAGGAACTAAGTTGGGCTTTAACTCTATTCTCTTGATATCTCATTATGGTATAGTAGTGCCTCACTACTGACCTCCCATAAGTGGTGTCTTACTTGGCATTAAGTGACCAGGAGGCCACATCAACACAGCCAGAGGCTACCAAGAAGCTGAATTAAGGGAGACACAGCTTGAGCCCTGGCTTTGTCCCCTTTTAGGACTTGACCCATGTTGTAGGAGATGTCTAGGCAAAAACTTCGTAGCTTATATGTAATATGTTATTTGTTACTTATTTTCTTAATACTTCACCTGGCATAATGTATTCAGGGACCTGAGTTCAAATCCTGCCCCAGATACTAGTTGTGTGACCTTGCTCAAGTCACTTACCCTCTTTCTCTGCCACAGTTTCCTTCTCTCTGAAGTAAGGCTAGTAATAGTATTTATCTCAGGATTGTTGTGAGGATCAAATGAGATAGCAGATATCAAACCATTATGTAAATGTTAACTGCTGCGGCCGCTGCTATTATTATTATTCTTCAAAAAGGTGTGAGTACTCCTACCCATTCAGATCAGATCCATCTATGAGTTAAAGAGTTCCTTAAACTGAAAAATCCATCATCTTATGTCCAATTGTGTGATGAAAATCTTTGAATTTATTTATGCTGGCCCTCTGATGATGGACATAGAGTTCATTGCAGGGCTGTACTTGAATTGAAGCCTTATAATTTGGTAATTTATCTTCTTTTGGCATAGCCTTTGTGAACTCAGGGTCAGCTTTATGCCCCCATAAACAGATAAAAGATTTTAGCAGATGATTTGTTACCTGTTAAATATAGATTTTTATAGCTTTTAGAGAACCAACAAAATATTAACCTATTTGTACTACTGCCAAGCTAAATTTCCTTATGCATAGATCAGGTCCTATCATTTCTCTAAAATCTTCAGTGGTTCTGAATCCAAAGGGAATTTCAGAATCTGAGATTCATTATAGAGATTGATTTATAGGGGAGATATTTCCTGTAGGCTGCTGAGTCTGATTAAAACTCCCTTGTCTGGCATTCAAGGCCTTGTAGAATCTGGCACTACTCTGTCTTACAAACATCTCATGCTGTTTCTTGCCACATACACTCCAGGGTACAGTCTCACTGAACTGCTTTGCCCCAACACACTTTGTACTTTTTTGGCCATATTTTCTGTTCATGGCTTGTCCACTCTTGCCTTCTTTGCGTGTGTGTGTGTGTTTGTGTCTATACATACCTTTGTTGATGTAAATTCTTTCTCCACTGAGATAGCAATCCCTCTATAACTTGACTAAAAATATTAATCACCTTGTGACCAGCCTGGTGATAAACCTCTTTAGACTTTGGCTTGGTCGAGACATGTAGTACATAACTTAATGACATAAGGTCCGTACTTGTAAGCTTTCCAGGGTTTTAAAACCTAGTAGATTTTATGCTCTTCTGGCTCACCTAATCTTGTAGAACCCAAGGCACTACTATACCATAATGAGGTATCAAGGGAATAGAGTTAAAGCCCAACTTAGTTCCTTTGTGAAGCCTTCCTTTGTTAATTACCTTTTTCTTATTGACCTCATATAGAACTTAATTTTTTGTATTAGTTAATTTTTATATGAGTTATAGCTCCTCATTAGAGTCTAAGTTCCGTAAGTCCAGGGACTAAACTCTCCTAAGAAGTTCTACACACAGCTACTTTAAAGAATTTTTAAATCAAATTAAAATTTGGGCCTAAATTTGCTTTTTTAATATTGTCTCTACATTTTTTTTTATCTTACCACCAACAGGACACGCACAGAAGTATTGTCTTTCTAATAGGATTTTTCTTGCTTAGAATCATCAGCGAATCTTTTGTCTGGTCAGCTGGTCATCTACTGTGTGCCAAGTACCATTCCCCCGTTTTTGTGAAATAGGGATGTAGTCTATGATTTCTGAATTTGTTTCTTTGTACATCCTTCTTAGCAACAGGCATCAAAGATGTCTTTAACTATTTTGGATGCTGTTGAGGTAGTGAAACATTCATTTGCTTTACTAATTTGTGGGATTTTTGCTCCCAATATGTTAATTGTATTTTGAGATTGTGGCAGAGCTTGGTGCCAGCTTGACTTAAAGTTCTAGACCAAGCAGATTTTCAGGTAAAGTTGTGGTAGTCTGTTATCATTTAAAAGATAATATGTCCCTGATCTGGACCTACCTCAGATTCAGTAATCTAACTTCTTGTCTTGCCTTTCTGTTTGTATCCCCAGTGCTTAGCCAAGTGTTTTGCACATAGTAAGCTCTTAATAAATGCTGTTTCATTTAAGGGTTCACTCATACTTGAATTAATAAATATTTACCACATAAATCATTGTACTGAATATTAAGTAACAGAACAAGATCATTAACAACAAATTTTATTTGTTTTAAACTTAGCTTACTGTACTATAGCTGTTTTTGAACCTATGAGAAAAACGAATGTTATCCAGATAATCAAATGTGTTAAGTTTAAGTACAAACATTGAAGAATTCAACTAGTAATTAATAAATATTGTATATTTAGTTTTTACTTTATAATATGTCATATATTGTTGATATAAGAAACACTAAGCTTGAAGTCAGAAAACTTGGTTTCAAGTCTTGTCACTGATATTTCCTAATATCTTTGTGACCTTGGGCAAGTGACTTAATTTCACAGTAAATCAATTGCTCACAGAAGACACTTAATAAAAGTTTCTTGATTGGTTGAATCAATAAACATTTATTAAGCACCTACTATGTGTCAGGCACTGGAGATACAAATACAAAGAATGGAGCAGTCTTCTCAAGGAATTTATGTTCTTATTGGGGAGATCACAAATAGATAAGTAATGGAGCAGTCTTCTCAAGGAATTTACATTCTTATTGGGGAGATCACAAATAGATAAATAAATACAGAAAAATATGAAGATAATCAATATAAGGTGAGGAAGAAGGGCATTAGTAGTTGAGATTAAGAAAGGCTTCATGTAGAAAAGTTGTGCTTGAGTTATGTCTTAAAGAAAGAGAACGTTCTCTGAAAGGGAGATGAGGAGTGAGAGGACATTTCAGCAGTCAAAGATGGTTACTGCTGAATGCACAGAGAAATGAGAGGGAGTGCTGTGTGTGAGGAGCAGAGAGGTCAGTTTGGTCGTATTCCAGAGTATAGAAGGGAGAGTGATGTTCAGTGATGCTAGGAAGATATACCTGGGCCAGATTTGAAGGGCTTTAAAAGCTAAACAGAGGAATTTATATTGTATCTTAGAGATATACACTAGACTTTTTTAAAGTAGGAAAATGACATGATCAGAGATGCAAATTAGAAAAATCATTTTGGCAGCTGTGTGGAGGATAGACTGGAGTAGAAAGGAACTTGAGGCACGGAAGCCAGTTAGGAGACTGTTGTTATAATCTAGGAAAGATAATGAGAGCCTGAACTAAAGTGGTGGCTGTATGAGTACAGTACAATGCAAGGGTCAGATGCAAGAGATCATATTGATTTAGAAATGCCAGCTAATTTAATTTGTGAGATGAAGGATAGTGAGGGGTCCAGGATGATGCAGAGCTTATGAACCTGAGGGACTTTCTCCTAACTTCAGTTTCCATTTCTGTAAGACGAAGATAGTAATACTTGAACTGCCTACTTCAAAGGCGTGTTTTGAAGGTCAGATGCCTAATGTATGTGAAATAGTTGTGCAGTATTATACAAATGTTAACTTCTAGTAGGAAGATTTACCATCCCTGGTTCCTTTGTCTCTGCTTTCCACCGTCTGCTTGAGTCTGTTCGTCTTGAATGAGATCAGAACCAAGAACTCTATTTCTTCCAGTGAGTTACAGGACCATCAGGCCTTACCATCTGGCCTGCCTCTATATTCTGCAATCTTCTAGCTCTTTCACCTGACCTACAGTATTATTTTACATTACTTTTTGGAAGTTGTCTACTATTTCAAATGCGTTATCCTTTATTATGGGTTAAATAGGCTATGTGGGCTAGACTGCAAACTTAAATGCTGTTATTCTTAGCAATGGAGGTGGCATTGTGGTATAGTGGGGAAAATACTGTGCTTGGAGTCAAGAGGACCTGGGTTCAAATTCTACCTTTGATACTTACTGTGTGATTCTGGGCAAGTCAGCCTCCCAAAGCCTCTGTTTCCTGCTGTAAAATGAGGATATTGGATTCGCTGGTTTCAAAGTCCCTTCCAGCTTTAAATCTCTAATCCTATAAACTCTACTTGAGGGTCTAGGAGCAAAATTTGCCTTACGTACAGCTGAAGGGACTGTATCTTTAGAATATTTCCCCAACCAACTAGCCTTATGGTCTGAAATGCCCTTTGGATTAAGGCACTTTACTATTAAAATACAAATGTGGTAAGGTTAAGGTAACATGGTAATAGTTAACAGACAATTCTCACTCCACATATAGAATCTATCTCTAGAGTGTGTTGTAGAAAGAAAACTTTTACAATACCTCTTATGTATGTATATATAAATAAGTATGCTAGATATTATATGTACAGACATATACATATATATTGTGTGTATGTTTATATCTACTCACATATATACATCTATATATGTATGTATGTCTATATACACATATACATCCCCTTCTCTCTCTTCACGTGACCACCATCCTTGTATTGGTCCTTAACCTTCTTGCCTGAACTATTGCAGTAGCCCTCTAATTGGTTTTCCTCCTCCTCTCTCCTTCCTCCAGTCTTTTCCATTGAGTTGCTAAAGTTTTTCCTAAAGTTTAGACCTTATAAAAGTGAGTGTTGAAAAATAAAAAAATTTAAAAAATTTAAAAAAAAGAGTTTTATACTCTATTGGCTCCCTGTTACCTCCAGAATAAGATCTTTTGTTTGTTATTCAGCTTATCCCCGTCTTACCTTTCTAGTCTTCTTACATTTTACTCTCCTCCACCCATTCTATATTCTAGCAACACTGGCCTATTTATTGTTCCTTGTAAAAGTCACTGTCTATCTCCAAACCTTTGCACTGCCTGTCCCCTATGCCTGGAATGCTGTCTCTTCTCACCTTTGCCTCTGAGTTCCCACCTTGTGCTCTCCAGATCTGCCTTCACTGCAGAATGTCTCTAGTTCGAGGCCATTTCCCACCAGTACACATCCAATACCCCTCCCCCACTTCTTTTGCACCCTTTAGTTCCAACTCCTGCCTCCTGACTGGACTCTTTTAAAGTCAACCTTCCACTTATTCCTGCTTGCTGAAAGGTGGGCCTGCCTCAAAGGTCATAGTAACACCTGCCATGAGTTTGGACCTTGAAACAGGACCTTGGACAATCTACCTGTCCTTCCTCAGTAGACCTTTTCTCAATCACTGGAAACCTGCCTGGACTCTTTCCTCAGTGATTAGTAAACAACACCTTCCCAGTGATTCTGAACCCCTGGCTGCTAATGTACAAACCCCATTCTCCGTTTCTCCAGTTGCCTGGTCCCTTAATCCCATCCTTCTAAACCCTGTCCCTTTAGCATCACACTTCAGATCTGCCCACCCCTCCTGCTATGCTCTATGGAATGTCTACCCTATAATTAAGAAACTTTCTTTCATCTTAAATCTTTTCCTTTTTCACTCCTTTCCATCTTCTGACACTATCACATGACTAACTTATATTGACACTGCATCCCTACCACCCTTTTAGTACAGCTTGCCCTTTAACTCGTATATTCTCCTTCCTTCCTCACTGAATTTAATAGCTATCTTTTTTTTTATTTTTATTTTTCAACATTCACTTTTATAAGATTTTGAATTTTAAATTTTCTCCCCCTCCTTCCTCTCCATTCCCCCTAAGATGGTGTGTAGTCTGATATAGGCCATACATACCATCATATTAAACGTCATTTCCACATTAGTCATGTTGTAAAGAATTAAAACCAAAGGGAAAAACCACAAGAAAGAAAGAGGGGAAAAAAAGGAAAAATAGTATGTTTTGCTCTGCATTCAGACTCCATAGTTCTTTATCTGGATGTGGATAGCATTTTCCATCATGAATCTTTAGGAATTGTCTTAAATCATTGCATTGTTGAGAAGAGCTAAATCTATCAAAGTTGGTCATTGCATGATGTTGCTATTACTATGTACAATGTTTTCCTGGTTCTAGTGGTTATCTTAAGAGTCTTTATTTACACCCCAACTCCTGCCCTCATATTAAGAGATCTCAGTATGCATATTAATACTCCCTTAAATACCCTACCTTTCCAGTTGCTCAGTCTACTCCATTACCATGACTTACTCTTCCATTCTACTTAAACTATACATAGAGATGGTCATGCTCTTGATATTTCGATTACCTATATGTCTTCCCCTAACCCAGTCCTTTCTGATACCTCCCCTCTGACTTTACTTTCCATTTATATTGCCATAACTTATATGAACATTAGAATGTGAACTCCTTGAGAGCAGGAACGTTCTTTGTTCTTTGTATACCTAGAATTAGGACAGTAGCTGGCAAATAATTAGCACTTAAGAAATATTTGTGGTCTTATTGACTGACTAATTGACTTATTTACATGTTGTTTCCTGGCATGGGAGGTCCCTGAAGACAGAGACTATCTTTACCTTTCTTTTTTTCCTTTTTGCTTAACACAGTGTTGCCACATAGTAAGTGTTTAATAAATATACAGTTGACTGATTATTTCAGTAGATTTGCTGTTTGTCACCTTGGAAAATCAAGAACATAGCCTAGAGAGAATGGGATATAGGTAGGTGAGTGGAGAGATAATGAAGCTTGGAACATGGGACTCAAAGAGAAGAGGCCTATTCAGTGTATCACTGTTGAGGATGCATGCAAATAACAACTAATTTTTCCCTCAACAGGAAGAAGAAGAGACTGTTTGCAAAACTCAAAAATCGTATTGGCTTCAAGATTGTGTTTTATCCTTATCTCCAACTAATGATCTCATGGTGATAGCTCGGGAACAAAAAGCTGTGTTTCTAGTGCGTAAGTATACTCTTTAGTTCATTGAAATCTCTTAACTTTACACATTAAGTTTTCATCCATGCTGTTTTCTTGAGTTTTGGATTGTGGTTTGAATGCTGTGATTCTAGTGCAGTTTATTTCAGTTGAGGTATTTGTTAATGTTCCTTTCTCAGTTCTCTTTTTCCATCTTTGTTTTTCCTCTTTTCCTTTTACTCTCTTTTCCTATTCCCTTTTTTTGCTTTATCTCTTTCTCTTTTATACGACTGCGTGTACCTTAGGCATGTCAGTGGCATCTGTGGTAGTTATGGGTATTGCTTAGCTCTGTATCATTCAAGATCTAGAGGTTCATGATACTTATACTGTTGTAATGTAGCCTTAATTTAAAGCATAGTATGTTGAATTAATTATTTTTTTTAGCCAAATATTTTCAATTTATGATTAAGTATTGAAATTCTAACATGTGAATTTGGGAGATATACATTAAATTTAATAAACATTAAGGGCCCATCATGTGCAAAGCTCTGTTCTAGGCTCTGAGGATACAGAGTCAAAAATGAAACAATCCTTGCCCTCAAGAATGTTCTGTTGGAGAAATGACAAGTTTTAGTCAAAATAGGATCAAATATAAAATACTTATAATCAAGTTTAACTTTGGTAGCATAAACTTTATAGAAAAATTTTCTCTATTATTCCAGGATGAAAATAGGTCTACAAATAGTTGGGATCGGTGGTGGAATATATCAATCATTCAGCAAGCATTTATTTAGTAATTACAGTGTGCCAGATACTGTGCTAAGCACTCAGAATAAGAAGACAAGCAAAAAGAAAGTCTCTGATTTTAGGAGCTTACATTCTGATGGGGGATGACAAGTTGTAAAAGAGTGCTGAAAAGAGGTGATGGGATGAAAGTACTTGGTATAGGGGCATAATGGAGAAAGTCCAATTGAGATGAGCCAAGAGGGTAGTTTGGAGAGGAAGACATGATTTCCCTGGGCCACCTTCTTAAAATGGAGGTTCTAGGAGCAACTAGCCAATCAGAGGGAGATGCCTCAGGAGGTACTTCCATTGTAAATAAGTAGTCCAGGGTTAAATGCACTTGCAGAGTGAAGAGGTTTCTATGACATGGTAATAGAGAAAGTCCTTTGGATATGAGTCAGGAGTGCATCCTACAGAGGAATGTGATTTTCATATTTTTACTTCCATGGAAAACTTTATGGACCATTTTTTGGCTTGTTAAAGATACTGAGCCTTTTTAAAACTAATGGTCCAAGAGAATTCGGGTGTGAGTGAAGTGAAACATGGTAAACTACACCATTAACAGACTCTCTGAACACTAGAATAAACCAAACAGAAATCAGTGACTCCATGAGACAGCAAAAAATATTAGAACACAATCAAAAGATTGAAAAGATAGAAGAAAATGTACGATGATTGATATCATAAGCAATCGACATGGAAAACAGATCAAAAAGATAATTTAAAAATCAGTGAACTCTCTGAAAACCATGATTAAAAAAAAATTGGATGCTATTTTTCAAGAAATCATGAACGAAAACTGCCTAATTCTGTTAGAATCAGGGGGCAAGAGAAGATGGAATCTATCAATTACCTCAGAAAAGAAACTCCAAAAGGAAGAGTCCCAGGAATGTCATAGCCAAAATTCAGATCTCCATTGTCAAATAAAAGTACAGCAAGCATCCAGAATGAAGCAGTTCAAGTACCAAAGAATCCCAATCGGGATCTTCACACAAAAGCCAGCAGCTTCTATATAAAGAGAGGAGATCTTAGAATATGGTATTCCAAAAGGAAAAAGACATAGGCTTGCAAACAAGAATAACTTAACTTCAAAAACTGAACAAAGTCCTTCAGGGAGAAGAAATGGACCTCAATAGGATTAGAGGATTTTCAAGCATTTCTGATGAAAAGACCAGAGCTAAGTAGAAACTTTGAAATAAAAATAGAAGAGTCAAAAGAAACCTAGAAAGGTAGATTTATTTGAGCTTGGAAGGAGCTGTATCATGTTGTAGTGCTACCATATAATAGTGAGAGAGAGAGAGAGTAATAATAGAGTTCCCTTTAGGAACTTATGTCGTCAGAGAATATAGAGGGAATTAAATTAAAAACAAGAAGGAAAAGAAACAGAGGTCCTTGATGGAGTGAATTGATTTTGTTCTGAGGGTTTTATGAGGAGAAAGAGAAGAGAGAACAAAAAGAATACACTAGTATGGAAGTGGGGGGGGTGGGACACACTTAATGTTTTCTCAAAAGAATATACAAACATAGGGGAAGGCATGGAGGGAGTTAGCATCAGATGAATCTCACTCTTATCTGAAATAGGGTTGCACACACACACACACACACACACACACACACACACACAATGTTAACCAAAAGCCATGATTCCACAACACATGGATAGTAACTTGATTGAGTTTGATTACAAGAGAAAGGCATATGTGTGTGGGAACTCCTTATACCAAGAAGCCCACAATACAAATAGAGCCTTGGATATTAATACCACAGGTTTCAAGGGAGGAGTGGAAGGTAATCCCCTCCCAAACAGGAGTGGCATGGGAGAAAGAAGGGGGTGAGAGGTAGGAGGAGGGTTTGGGAACATCAGACCATGGAGGTAGGATAGAATGTTCTGCTAATCTGAAAAGGTCCCAGCTGCACAGTTTATCAGTCTGGTTGGAGCCAGGCTTATAGTTGACTGAACCTCCAAGGGCACTGAAAATTTAGTAGAGTTGTCACAAAAGATCACTGTTATGTTAGTTTGGAGGGGTATGGGAGACAGATTTCATCTCTGGAAAACAGGGCAACTCAAGAAAACAAGTCCAGGGTGCCCTTCCACATACATAAGTGATGGATTGTGTGGTGAGTAAGTTTTGTGGCTGTAATCACTGCAGAGACATATTTTGGTAATGTGGAAAGAGTATTGGATTTGGAATCAGGAGACCTGAAATTCAAATCCAACTCTCTGACACTTATTAGCTTTGTGACCTTGGGCAAGTCACTTAAATTCTCTTTCCTTATCTGTAATATGGCGATAATAATTCTTGTACTACCTGTCTCACAAAGTTGTTACAAAGAAAACTATGTGTAAACCTTATTGTGTGGTGTATTCTATCATCATCATCATCATCATCATCAATATCATCATTATTAAAAGTTAACAACAGTATGTACTCTTGGACTCCTAACCCAACTCCCATTCATACTGGCAAGTTGGGTCCTCAGAAGGCTGCAACATCTTCCCTCATGTTTCTAGAGGACCCTTAGGGGCTGATTTTTGTAATTCTGTATCTCAGAAGCCCCTAACAGTATGCTTTCCTCTACTGTTATATTTTGGGTCAGTTTCCCAATCAGAATTAATTAGCATTCAGGAAAGGGGTATTTACTAACATAGAAAATAACCTCTTTCCCCTCCTTCCACCCACATACACATACTTTCCCACTACTAGGAGTTGAGAGAAAAGGGGGTTCTTAGCTAAAATGTGGCAAAGGAGTAACTCACATTTCTTGGTGCTGGAACTCCTCTCCACTTCATTGAGCACTCATAAAATTTTTCTTAGGAGCAGAAAAGGAGACAGATGCTCTCTGTCCTCTCTTTGTTCCAAATGATTCCCTCTCAGGGACTTAGCTAACTGCTCTCTCTTTGAGCCAAATGTTTTAACTCTCCAATTTCCAACATTGCTTGCTATTCATTCATTTATTTATTTATTTATTATTAATTTATTTTGAGTTATCAACAATCAGTTCCATAAGCTTTTGAGTTTTAAATTCCCCCCCCCCCCCCCACTTCCCTCACAAGATGGCACACAATCTGATATAGGCTCTATATATACATTCCTATTAAACATTTTCACATTAGTCATGTTGTAAGGAAGAATCAGAACCAATAGGAGGAACCACAAGAAAGAGGGAACAAAACAGAAGGAAAAAAATAGCAAATAGTATGCTTCGATCTGCATTCAAACTCTATAGTTCTTTCTTTGAATGTGGATAGTATTTTCCATCATGAGACTTTTGGAGATGTCTTAGATCTTTACATTTCTGAGAAGGGCTAAGTCTATCAATGTTAGTCATCAAACAACACAACAGTTACTGTGTACAATGTTCTCCTGGTTCTGCTCACTTCACTGAGCATCAGTCCATACAAGTCTTTCTGGGTTTTTCTGAAGTCTGCCTGCCCATCATTTCTTATAGCACAATAGTATTCCATTACATTCATATACCACAACTTCTTCAGCCATTCCCCAGTTGATGGACATTCCCTCAATTTCCAATTCTTTGCCACCACAAAAAGAGCTGCTGTAAATATTTTTGTACATGTGGGTCCTTTTCCCATTTTTATGATCTCTTTGGGATACAGTCCTAGAAGTGCTATTGCTGGGTCAAAGGTTATGCATATTTTTATAGCCCTTTGGGCATAGTTCCAAATTGCTTTCCAAAATGGTTGGATCATTTCACAACTCCACCAACAATGCATTAGTGTTCAATTTTCCCACATCTTCTTCAACATTTTTCATTTTCCTGTTTTGTCATGTTGGCCAATCTGATAGGTGTGATGTGGTATCTCAGAGTTGTTTTGATTTGCATTTCTCTAATCAATAGTGATTTAGAACATTTTTTCATTTGACTATAGATGGCTTTAATTTCTTCATCTGAAAACTGCCTATTAATATCCTTTGACCATTTACCAATTGGAGAATGACTTGTATTCTTATAAATTTGACTTAGTTCTCTATATATTTTAGAAATGAAGCCCTTATCAGAGACATTGGTTGTAAAAATTCTTTACTAGTTTTCTGCTTCCCTCCTAACCTTCATTGCATTGGCTTTGTTTGTGCAAAAACTTTTCAATTTAATGTAATCAAAATTATCCATTTTGCATTTCATAATGTTCTCTATCTTTTATTTGGTCATAAATTCTTCTTTTCTCCATAAATCTGACAGGTAAACTATTCCTTGCTCTCCCAGTTTGCTTATGGTATCAGCCTTTATATCTAAATCATGAACCCATTTTGACTTTATTTTGATATATGGTGTAATATTTTGGTCTATGTCTAGTTTCTGCCATACTCTTTTCCAGTTTTCCCAGCAGTTTTTGTCAAATAGTGAGTTCTTATCCCAGAAGCTGGGATCTTTGGGCTTGTCAAATAGTAGATTACTATAGTCATTGACTACTATGTCTTGCATACGTAACCTATTCCACTGATTCACCACTCTATTTCTTAGCCAGCACCAAGTAGTTTTGATGATTGCTGCTTTATAATACAATTTAAGATCTGGAATGGCTAGGCCACCTTCCCCTGCATTTCTTTTCATTCGTTCCCTTGTTATTCTGGACCTTTTGTTCTTCCAAATGAATCTTGTTATTATTTTTACTAGCTCTATAAAATAATTTTTTGGTAGTTTGATTGGTATGGCATTGAATAAGTAAATTAGCTGAGGTAGAATTGTCATTTTTATTATATTAGCTCAGTCTACCCATGAGCAACTGATGTTTTTCCAGTTATTTAGATCTTACTTTATTTGTGTGAAAAGTGTTTTGTAATGGGTTTGTTTCGGCAAGTAGACTCCTAAATATTTTATAATATCTACAGTAATTTTAAATGGAATTTCTCTTTCTATCTCTTGCTATTAAGCTTTGTTGGTAATATGTAGAAATGCCAATGATTTATGTGGGTTTATTTTATATCCTACAACTTTGCTAAAGTTGTTTATAATTTCAAGTAGTCTTTTACTTGATTCTCTAGGATTCTCTAAGTATATCATCATATTATCTGCAAAGAGTGATAGCTTTGTTTCTTCTTTGCCTATTCTAATACCTTCAATTTCTGTTTCTTCTCTTATTGCTAAAGCTAACGTTTCCAGTACCATATTGAACAACAGTGATAATAATGAATATCCTTATTTCACCCCTGATCTTACTGGAAATGCTTCTAGCTTATCCCCATTAAATATGATGCTTGCTGAAGGTTTTAGGTAGATGCCACTTACCATTTTAAGGAAGACTCCATTTATTCCTATGTTCTCTAGTGTTCCTTTTTTTTTGTTTGTTTTTTGTTTTTAGGCAATTGGGGTTAAGTGACTTGCCCAGGGTCACAAAGCTAGTAAGTGTCAAGTGTTTGGTCTGAGGCTGGATTTGAACTCAGGTCCTCCTGACTTCAGGGCCAGTGCTTCATCCACTGCGCCACCTAGCTGCCCCTCTTTAGTATTTCTAATAGGAATGGGTGTTGTATTTTGTCGAAAGCTTTTTCTGCATCTATTGAGATGATCATGTGGTTTCTGTTAGTTTTGTTGTCGATGTGATAAATTATGCTGATAGTTTTCCTAATATTGAGCCAGCCCTTATTCCTAAATCTTACTTGGTCATAGTTTATTATTCTTGTAATAAGTTGTTGTAATCTTATTTTCTAATATTTTATTTAAAATTTTTGCATCTATATTCGTTAGGAAAATTGGTCTATGATTTTCTTTCTCTGTTTTGACTCTTCCCAGTTTAGGTATCAGCACTATATTTGTATCATAAAAAGAATTTGGTAAGACTCCTTCACATGACTTGCATTTTTAAAAGACCAGCAGAACATGATTTAATATCCTCAGCAAATACCAACACACTCCCTGTGAAGCATCTTTCCATTTTATTCAGTTGCTTTCAAGGATTTTTCAGCTTAATCAAATTTTGTTGATTGGTTAATTGATTAAAATGATATCTAGGTCTTGTTCACATCTAGTTCATACCTCTGATTGATTGACTGAATCAATAGAGGCATTCTCACCTGATCAGCATTGTTATTAGTTACTCTGAATGTGGTAGGGTGATTGATTGACTTTGTTTTCTTTTTTTGTTTTGTTTTTATTGTTTTGGGTTTGCCAAAGTTTTTTTTGTAAGCACTAAGAACCATTAATAATGCTTTAGAACTTTGTAAAATAACATTGGTTTGTTAAATTGTATCACCATGCACTTAGAAATAAAGAAGAAGAATAACTATTTGATTTAATTACAAACTGTGCCACATAGAGTCAGCAATACAAGGCACTGGGGAAGGCCTTCAAAAAAGGACAAAAGTTCCACAATTCACTATTAAGCTATCCAGGATTTGGGACTATGAACTTTGCTAAACGTACTCCAAAAGATTTGCTGAGGATAGCAATTATTATACTGGGGATAGAATATGAGTAATGTCCTAGTATCAGGGCTTCTTAAACCTTTTCCCCTGGCGACACCTTCAGCACTTCTTAAACTGAGGGTCACACCCTGTAGGGGATCATGCCCCACAGTTTAAGAAGCATTGTACTTAGATTACTGTCTCAATAATTACAGAGAGCCTTGACTTCTTGATTGAATCAGTCAATCAGAGGAATGGACTAAGTGTGGATGATGGCCTAGAAATATTTATTGAACAGGCTAATCAAAGGCTTTTAAGTAGGTGTAGAAAAAGTCCTTAATAAATTTGGAAGACGTGAAGGCCATTGAATGAAATAAAATGGTGCCACATAGGAATTGTGTTGGTATTGTCTCAAGAAACTCAGTTATGCCTTGTGGGTTTTGTATAGAATAGCAAACAGTTCAGAATTCAGGAGTTTTAATTGGCAAGCTTGGAGACTTTTTCAGCTAGGCCCTAGAGAGAGTATTGTTGCGGAAGCCAGAGGAGAATGTAAAAAGAGAAAACCTTTGTCCTTTGACTGGAAGACAAGAAGCACAAAACAGCAAAATCCTTTGGATCCTATATGTACTTAGGGGAAAGTGTGTTAAACTTTTCCAGGGAATGTTTTGTACCCAACTACTCTTTCTACACAACCTTAGTAAATGTCCCTAACTAAAAGCTAATTAAATTGGATTGAATAATTGATATCAAGTGAAAATCAATGGAGGAGGGCAAACTGGTAGGGGCTCATGAGCTATAGCATTAGAAAGAAATTTCCAACTCTTTGATGGTTCCCTAGAGCCCTGAAATGAGAAGTAACTACTGCCCTCTGGGGGCCCAGCCTGCTAGTAGACATTGGAGTTGGGAGAGTATATTCAAAGCATACATTAACATAACTATAAATATGAATTATTATTAATCACTTCATCTTGAGGAAAGCATTGTGGAAAAGAATGAATTTGCATTAGTTCTTTGATATATAGTTACTTTAGATGTCATGATTATTTTAATTCATTAAAAATTACATGGCACCAATTATAAAAATATTAGCTAATCAGAAATTTCCACACTTAGAAATTGCTCTGTATATTGAAATGTTACATAAATATGTTATTAGTAAAATGCTTCTGTTTACGGATGACATCATACCGATTACAAAACATTATAAAACTCCTTGGAGGAGATCTGTATCCCCTCAAGAGTTTGACTTGGCAAGCAACATAGGAAATACCAAAAAGATGAAGAATATCTGTTACTCACATTGGGACATGCAGTTGGATAGACAACCTATACAATATATTTATCCTTGGTAAGGACCAGAGCACAGGCCCGGAGGGCAGTGACCATTCTTCTCCACAGATCACACCACATTGGAAACACTGAAAACTTACAGGCACCTAGAACAACAGCAGCAGGAGATTCCTGAAGCTTGGGACAATGCCCCCTTGATCCTGGGAGCAGAAAGCAACTTTAATGTAAAGTTAAAAGTCAAGAAATAAACTGGAAAAAAGAGCAAACAACAACAAAAAAGAACCTGACGATAAAAAGCTACATTGTGGTGACAGGGAAGATCAGTACAGAAACTCAGAAGAAGACATTGATTTCAAAATAGCTATAAGCAAAAAGAAAAATGCTAATGCCAACCCCAAAAAGAATTCCTGGGAGAGTTAGCAAGATAACAGTGCTAGTGGGAAACAAACAAACAAAAAATCAAAAACAGAATTGGCCACATGGCAAAAGACGGACAAAATTTCACTGAAAAAAAATTCCTTTTTAAAAAATATTTATTTCTAGTTTTCAACATTCACTTTTATAAGATTTTGAGTTCCAGATTTTCTCCCCATCTCTCCCCTCCTACTACCCCAAGACAGTGTGCAATTTGAATGTATAGGCTCTATGTATACATTCATATTGAACCTAAAGAAAATAATTCCTTAAAAATTAAAATTGGGCAATGCAAGCTAATGACTCTGTGAGACATCAGTAGATAATAAAAACAATCAAAAGAATGAGAAAAATAAAAGTGAGTGTGAAATATCTTATTGGACAAACAACTAACCTGGAAAGTCTATTGAAGAGAGACAATTTAAGAATTGTTGGACTACCCGAAAGCCATGATAAAAAAAAAAAAAAGAAGACCCTAGACATACTATTTCAAGAAATTGTCAAAGAAAACTGCTCTGATAGCTTAGATCCAGAAGGTAAAATAGAAATGGAAAGAATACACTAATTACCTCCTGAAAGATATCCCAAAATGAGAACTCCCAGGAGTATTACAATCAAATTCCAAAGTTCCCAGGTCAAGGAGAAAATATTGCAAGCAACCAGAAAGAAATAATTCAAATATTGTAGAACCACAATTAGGATCACATAAGATTTCACAGCTTCCATATTAAAAGGAGCAAAGAATTTGTAATATGATATATTCTGGAAGGCAAAGGATCCAGAATTACAAGAAAGAATCAGCTATCCAGCAAAACTGAGTGTAATCCTTCACAGGAAAAAATGGGTATTTAATAAAATAGGGGAATTTCGAGCATTCTTGACGGAAAGACCAAAGCTGAATAGAAAACTTGACATTCAAATATAAGACTCGAGAGAAGCATAAAAAAGGTAAACAGGAAAGAGAAAGCCTAAGGTTAAACTATTCATTTTCCTACGTGGAAAGATCATATTTGTAACTCCTAAGAACTTTCTCATTATTAGGGCAATTAGGAGTATACATAGACAAAGGCTATGTATGGGTGTTAGTTGACTATGATGGGATGATGTAAAAAAAAAAAAATGAATGGGTGAGAAAATGGCATGCATTGGGAGAAAGGGAAAGGCAGAGGAAAACTAGGGAAAATTATTTCACATAAAAGAGGCTCACAAGGAGGGACTTTCATAGGAAAGGGGAAAATTGTAGGGGTGGGGGATGGTAGGCAGTACTTGAAACTTACTCTCATTGGAATTGTTTCCAAGAGAGTATAACATACGCACTCAGTTATAGAAATGTAACTTATTCAATAGGGGAAAAGGAGAGGAGGGAGTTAAGAGAAGGGTGGTAGTGCTGGTAAAAGGGAGAGCAAATAAAAGAAGACAGTGGTCACAAGCAAAACAGACTTTTGAGGAGGGACAGGATAAAAAGGGAATGAGAGAATGATGAATGGGAAAAATAGGATGGAGGGAAATATAAAGTTGGTAATCAGAACTATGAATATGATTGAGATGAACTTGCCCATAAAACTGAAGTGGATAGAAGAGTGGATTAGAAACCAGAATCCAGCAGTATGTTGTTTACAAGAAACACACTTGAAACAAAGAGACACAGAGTAAAAATAAGGGTCTGGAGCAGCATCTATTATGCTTCAGCTGAGGTGAAATAAAAAAAAATTCCAGGAAAGCCGTCACAAAAAAAAAAAATACCTCTAATTAAAAGAGATAAGCAGGGAAATGACATTTTGCTAAAAGGTAAAAACATTGAAGCAATATCAATACTACACACACACACACACACACACACACACACACACACACACACACACACGTACCCCAAATAGCATAGTATCCAAATTTTTAAAGGAAAAGTTAAATGAATTACAGGAGGAACTAAACAGTGAAACAATACAAGTGGGGACCTCAACTTTCCTGTCTTAGAGCTAGATAAATCTAACCGTAAAATAAATAAGAAATTAAAGAGATGAACAAAATTTTAGAAAAATTAGATATGGTATAGCTCTGGAGAAAACTGAATGGAAATAGAAAGGAGTATACCTTTTTCTCAGCAGTACGTGGCACCTTCACAAAAATTAACGCAGAGGTTCCCAAAATAGGCAGTATTGCCCCCGGGCACACTGGAACGATTTAGGGGGTCAGTAGTAGCCTCAAGTTCAACTGGGGATGTTGAATAAAAGTAAAGGGTCAGTGGAAACATAAAGAAAGAAAAGAAGATAAGAAAATTCTGAAAAATGTTAGTGCTTGTTTCATCTGTTGCATAACAGAGTTAAAGTCATAGTGATTACATTATTTTCCAAATAAACATACAAAATGCAAGTTATAACAGATCAGTAGTCAAGTCTCTCAACAGATCTTGACAAGCAAGTGTTGGCCGGTGAGCCTATCGTGCATTGTTGGGAAGTCTAGCATGTATCAGCAGGGATATGTGCATGTAATGACTTGTTTACAATCCAATACTATATTGTTACAATCAAAATTTCAATGCAGAAACAAAACCACAAGTTTACAATAATTTATTAAATTTAAGAGAAGGTGGTTTTTGTTTTTTGGGGTTTGTTTTTTTTGCTTGGTGAGGCAGATGGGGTTGTGACTTGCCCAGGGTCACACAGCTAGTAAGTGTCAAGTGTCTGAGGTCTGATTTGAACTCAGGTCCACCTGACTCCAAGGCCAGAGCTCTATCCACTGCACCACCTAGGTGCCTGTAAGATGTCTTTTTAAAAAAATATTTCATATTTTTTAGAAATGATGCAAATTTTAAAAAACGTTAAAGGGTTAAAGAAAGTAGATTTCTAGGGGGAGCGCTGAGTAATTTTTTTTTTTTTTGGAAAGGGGGCAGTAGGCCAAATAAGTTTGGGAACCTCTTTATTAAGTAATAACCTCACAAAAAATACAGGAAAGTAGAAATATTAAATGCATTCTTTTCAGACCATAATACAATAAAAATAACATTCTGTAAAAGACAATAAAGAAACATAGAATAAAAATTAATCAGAAACCAAATAATCCTAAAAAGTGAGTGGGTCAAAGAATAGCTCATAGTAACAAAATTATTTCATTAAAGAGAATGACAGTATTCCAAAATTTGTGAGGTGTAGCCAAAGCAGTATTTAAGGGAGAGTTTATATCTCTAAATGCTTTTATCAATAAACTAGAGAATTGGGCATACAATTTTAAAAATTAGAAAAAATAAACCAAATTAAAAATCCTAAATTAAATACCAAATTGGAAATCCTTAAAACCAAAGGATAACCCCAGTTGTAAGTAATTACTTTATATTTACTTTGGATATATTTTGTATTTCGTTAAGTTTATGTATGTTTTTACTACACATGTATAAACTATATTGAATTGCTTGCCTTCTCGATGAGGAAGATTGGGAAAGAAGGAAGGGAGAGAGTTTGGAACCCAAACGAATGTTAAAAATTGTTTTTACATGTAACTGGAGAAAATTAAAAAAAAAATAAACCACTAAATAAAAAAAAGTTTGTATGTTTTATCTTTCTAGTAGAATATAAGCCCTTTGAGGGCAGAAACTTTCATTTGTATCTTAGTTAACCTAGGATCTACCCAATGCCCAGCACATAGTAGGTGCTTAATGAATTCTTGTTGAATTGAATTGAATTATTAGGAAAGAGGAGCTAATTAGGTGTATCTTAATAATAGAGCGTAATTTACATTTAGGGTAAAGATTGGAATTGACTTTTTATAGAGCAGTGTCTGTCTTATACCATTGCTAAATTGAGAATTCAACTGAGTTTATTTTTATTTTTTAAAAATATTACAAGTGCTACTGAATATGTTACATACATTCCTTCTGGTACAAGTATGGACTGTGTAGCTTCTGACACATGTGGTTTCCATACCTGTCTTTCTATGAAGGTCATTGTGTCCAAGGTCCTTTTCACTAAATCCAGTGGATTTTTCTGTCCTCATTCTTTATGACATATCTGGCATTTGACCCTTTTTCCTTTGGCTTTCATTATTCTGTCTATGTATTGTGAGTCTCTTATTCTCTGACTGATATTTTTTTCTGGATTGATATTTTAATGGCTTTTCTTCATCCTTCAATCTTCCAGATAAGGGTGTTTCACAGGGGTCTGTTTTCAGCGTTCTCTTGGTGATCTTATTTTATTCCCATGACTGCAATTATCACTTGAAGTAAAGTTTCTAGCTTCCATATTGTCTTCAGCTTCAGTCTTTCCTTGACCTCCAGTCCCAGATTTTTAACTGCTACCTAGATATATGTATTTACATGTACTGCTGAGATATCAAATTTACCATGTCCAAAACAGTGCATCTTCACTTCCAGAATAGTTCCCTTTTTCTAAATTACAAAGTTTCATCTCTGATACCATTTTCCCATTTAGGGAAAACTCAGGGCCAAAACTTACAGTCATTTTCAATTCCTCACTCTTCAACATTCAATAAGTAACTTCTGGAAAATCTTTTACATTTCTCCCCTGCTTCCTACTCATAAGTCTAGTTCAGGCCTTTCTTATTTCTTTTTTTTATTTCGTGTTTATTTTTTCCTAGTTACATGTAAAAACAATTTTAAACATTTGTTTTTAAAACTTTGAGTTCCAAATTTCTTCCTTTTTTCCTCACCACTTCCCCTCATTGAGAGGGCAAGCAATCCAGTATAGGTTATACATTTGTAACCATGCAAAACATTCATAATAGTCATGTGGTGAAAGAAAACATAGACTAAAAAAATAAAAACCAACCAACTCAAGCCTTCGTTACTTCTTTACTTCATTACTTCTCCTAGTTTGTCTCCCTGTCTCTAGTTTTTCCCATGCCATCAATCTGCACATCATTGAATAATCTTGTGAATAGCTCCAAGCACTTCCTTAGATTCTCTTTCTTATTTCTAAGCCTTTGGTTATGTATTTCTTCATTCTGCAATACAATTCCATTTTTCATCTGCTGAAATGTTTCCCATCCTTAAAAACCGATGTTAGATGTCATTTCCTTCGTGAAGCTTTCTTGGATTTTTCTTCTTTCCCTAGTTAGCAAACTGGTAGCAATCTTTCCCTCATTGGATCTTTAGTAGGTAGCACTTTGTAATCCATACTTGACACTTTCTGATTTTTGTTATAATTATTTTTTTTGTCTTCTCTACCCTACCATAAATCAATCAATAAATAAATATTTATTATGCATTGTGCTAGGCACTGAAGATACCAAGACAAAAATAAAATATTTCCTGCCTTCAAGGAACTTACATTCTATTATGAGAGGCAACATGTACATATAGAAGAGGTGATGGTAAGAAGTGAATAGGTGGCACAGTAGATAGGATGCTTGACTTGGAGTCTGAAAGACCTGAGTTTAAATTTGGCTTCCAGCACTAACTTTGTGACTCTGGTCTTTGTCACCCTCAGTTTCCTCAATTGTGAAGTGAGAATAATTATAGCACCTACCTTAAAGGGTGTGTGTGAGAATCAAATAAGATAATATTTATAAAGAGTATTTGCAAACTTCAGCTCTATGGGGGGTGGAGCCAAGATGATAGAGTAAAAGCTGTGACTTCCTTGAGCTCTCCCCCAAACCCCTCCAAATACCTATGAAAAATGGCTCTAAACAAATTCTAAAGCAGCAGAACCCACAAAAAGACAGAGTAAAACAAATTTCCAGCCCAAGACAGCCTGGATGGTTGGTCAGAGGTCTATATCGCACTGGTCAGGGAGAGGAGCTCAGATTGGCATGGGTACTCAGGCAAGGCAGGCCTCAGTGAACCTGGAGCAGGCCTCAGAGGACTAAATCGTGGGCAACTGTGGCGGTTTCCAGACTTCTCAACCCACAAATGTCAAATACGACTTAGACAGTCAGTGGGAAAAGTCTGTGTCCGAGGTGAGAGAGAGAAGCGTGATTGCAGCTCCAGTCCTCAAGCTCAGCCCCAGGGTGGTGGCTGTCTCTGGAACTTCTGGTCCCTAGACTGAGGGAGAATCGAGTGACTGATCAGAGCAGGATTGCAGGGATCTTTCTGCTGATGCAGGATTCTCTTGCTTTGCCTGTGCTTGGATCTGGGTCACAGTTCTGGTTGTGGTCCTGGGGTGAGGATTCAGGAATGTTGGCGTGGTGGAGCTTGTAGTGGTGGTGGAGAGGAAATCCTCCTCAAAATTCCAAGACAGAAAAGAGTGTTTGTGGTCACTCATAGACTAGAGCACAGGCCAGAAAAGGAGTAAACACCTCACCCTTGATCATAGCACCTTGGAAGAACTGAAAATTTACAGGTCCCTAGCAGTATCTCTGAAAACAGCTGCACAAAACCTCTGAGGCTTGGGACAGTACATTCTCCACACTGGAAGCAGACTCCTACCTTAACAAAGAGTTTATAACTCAAGTAATTGGCTGAGATCATAAGCACGCAGCACAAAACGAGTCAGACCATAGAATCTTTTTTTGGTAACAAAGGAGATCAAAACATACAACCAGAAGAAGACAACAAAGTCAAAGCTGTTACATCCAAAGTCTCCAAGAAAAATCTGAATCAGTCCCAGGTCAAAAAGGATTTTGAGAAGCAAGTAAGAGAAGTAGAGGAAAAACTGGGAAGAGAAATGAGAGTGATGCAAGAAAATCATGAAAAACAAGTCAACAGCTTGTTAAAGGAGACCCAAAAAAATACTGAAGAAAATAACACCTTAAAAAATAGCCTAACCCAAATGGCTAAAGAGGTCCAAAAAGTCAATGAGGAGAAGAATGCTCTAAAAAGCAAAATTGGCCAAATGGAAAAGGAAGTCCAAAAGCTTACTGAAGAAAATACTTCCTTAAAAATTAGAATAGAGCATTTGGAAGCTAGGGACTTTATGAGAAATCAAGACACTGTAAAACAAATCCAAAAGAATGAAAAATTAGAAAACAATGTGAAATATCTCATTGGAAAAACAACTGACCTGGAAGATAGGTCTAGGAGAGATAATTTAAAAATTATTGCACTATCTGAAAGCCATGATCAAAAAAAGAGCCTAGACATCATCTTTCAAGAAATTATCAAGGAAAACTGGCCTGATATTTTAGAACCAGAGGGCAAAATAGAAATGGAAAAAATCTACCAATCTTCTCCTAAAAGAGATCCCCAAAGGAAAACTCCTAGGAATATTGTAGCCTAATTCCAGAGTTCCCAGATCAAGGAGAAAATATTATAAGCAGTCAGAAAGAAACAATTCAAGTATTGTGGAAACACAATCAGGATAACACAAGATTTAGCTGCTTCTACATTCAGGGACCGCAGGGCATGGAATATAATATTCTGGAGGGCAAAGGAGATAGGATTACAACCAAGAATCACCTACCCAGCAAAACTGAGTATAATCCTTCGGGGGAAAAAATGGTCATTCAGTGAAATAGAGGACTTTCAAGCATTCTTGATGAAAAGACCAGAGCAAAATAGAAAATTTGACTTTCCAATACAAGACTCAAGTGGAACATGAAGAGGTAAACAGGAAAAAGAAATCATCAGAGACTTATTAAGGTTGAAGTGTTTACATTCCTGCATGGAAAGATGCTATTTGTAATTCCTGAGACCTTTGTCAATATTAGGGTAGTTGGAGGGAAAAAAGTATATGTATGTATATGGATAGATAGATAGATAGGTGGCACAGGGTAAGTTGAAGATGAAGGAGTGATATATGGAGAATATAATTAAGGGGTGAGAGAGGATTATACTGGGAGAAGGAGAAGGGGAGAGGTAGACTGGGGTAAATTATCTCACATAAAACAGACAAGAAAAGGCTTTTACAGTGGAGGGGAAATGGAAGAAGGTGAGAGGGAATGAGGGAATCTTAGTCTCATTGGATTTGGCTTAAGGAGGGAATAACATACACACTCAGTTGGGTATGGAAATCTATCTTACCCTACAGGAAAATATGGGGGGAAGGGGCCAAGAGAGCAGGGGGATGATAGATAGGAGGGCAGATTGGGGGAGGTGGTAATCAGAAGTAAACACTGCTGAGGAGGGACAAGGTCAAAAAAGAGAATAGAATAAAGGGGGGCAGGATAGGATAAAGGGTAATAGACTTAGTTTTTCTACAACATGACTACTGTGGGAGTATTTTATATGACTATGCCTGTATAACCTGTATAGAGTTGCTTGTCTTTTCAATGAGGGTGGGTGGAGAGGGAGGAAGATGAAAATTTGGAACCCAAAGTTTTAAAAACACATGTTAAAAAAAATTATTTTCACATGCAACTGGGAAATACAGGAAATGGAGTATAGAAATCTGTCCTGCCCTACAGGAAAATAGAAGGGGAAGGGGATAAGAGAAGGGAGGTGAGATAGAAGGGAGGGCAGATTAGGGGAAGGGGTGTACAGAATGCATGCCATATTGGGGTGTGGGAGGGATGATATGGGGAGAGAATTTGGAACTCAAAATCTTGTGGAATGTTGAAAACTAAAAATAAATAAAAAAGAGACAAAATAAACTTTAGCTCTGTGTAAATAGAGTTACAAACTTTAGCTCTATGTAAATGCAAACTATTATTATTATTAGTAATAATTATTATTGACAGCCAATGAAAAGACATGGAAATGGAAGATGCTCTTATCTATGAGGAACAGGAAGAAGGCTACTTTGGCTGGACCATAGAATGCATGAAAGGGAGTAATGTATAATAAGGCTAGAAAGGTAGATTGGAACCAGGTTGTGAATTTTGAGTGTACCACACTGTTTGATTGCCAAAAGCAATTATCATATAGGTAATTGGGAGCCACTGGACTTTATTGAATAGGAGAGTGACATATTCAGACATGTACTTTAGGAAAATCACTTGAACAGCTGTGTGGAGGATGCATTGAAGAGGGAAAAGATTAGAGCTCCGGCTTTGGAGTCAGGAGGACCTGAGTTCAAATCCGGTCTCAGACACTTGACACTGATTAGCTGTGTGACCCTGGGCAAGTCACTTAACCCCAATTGCCTCACCAAAAAAAAGCAAAAAAAAAAATATTTTGAAGAGCGAGCAAATGTTTTAATGAAATATTTTAATGTACTTGAGGTTTTATGAGTTCTTATGTAGATTGATATCTTAATTTTTCAGCAAAATGGAAATATAGTGACAAAGGAAAGGAAGAAATGCAATATGCTGTTGGTTGGAGTGGTTCTCTAAATGTTGAAGAAGGGTAGGTACCAAATAACAATCTCTTATATAAAGAAATATGTTATAGATGTGAAACTGTTGGTTTGACCTACAAAAAATGTAATAAAGGTCAAAAAGTACCCATTAATACGACTATAGAAATTCCTTGAAACTGATGTTAAAATTTAACTTTCTTAGAACATTTGTTATTTATTAATATTTAAAAATTTATTAATTTATAGCAAATAATTGTGAATTATTAATATAATAAATATAACAAAATTATAGATTATAATAATAAGTTGTAATTTGTTAATATTTAGAAAATTCATTAGAAAATTACTTTGTGATAAAGAAGAAAATTTGATACCTTTTGGAATAGACTCAAAAGTTTTGAAGGAATTATGCAAAATCCCTTTTACAGTCTAATAGTCATCCAAGAATTCAAGAAATTATTTATACCCTCTAGGCTAGATATAGGATAATACCCGAAGAAAAATATAGTATCATTTATTTCTAAAATCTCTAAGTTCTTCAGAGTTGTAGAGATTACTTAATATAGTAAATAGATTCCTCCTAAAGAGTGAGAAATTCTGAACTACTCTCTAGCATGGAAGGGAGGGGAAGGAGAGAGGAAGAAAGGAAGGAAGGAAGGAATTGAGCATTTCTTAAATGTCTACTATGTGTTAGACACTCTGCTAAGTACCTTACAAATATTAACTCATTTCGTCTTCAGAACAGCCCTGGGAGGTAATACTCTTATTCCCATTTTATAGTTGAGAAAGTGAAGCAAGCAGTTAAGTGACTTTCTCAGGATCAGATAGCTATTAAGTGTCTCAGACCACATTTGAACTCCATTGCTCTATCCACTGTATCAAAATATACTGCTAGTAGCACAGGACGCCAAGAAACTTGATATTAATTAATTTTACCATGCCTCAAAGCTTCGTCTCGGGAATAAATAAGATAATCTTGGAGACTTTCAGTTCAGTTATCAGAGGAAATACAAATTTGTTTTCAAATCATTCAAATCAAATCCTTTGAATAAAGACATTTTATCTCCAGAATAGAGTATGTTGTTTCAGTGAGTGTTTTTAATTTTTTTTCTTTTGTACTAGTGTTGGGCAGGAATGTTCTTGTTGTCCATGTGAGTTAGTAAGGAGTGTGGATTTATTGAAGAAGTTAGTCTGGGGTTGGGTGAAGGAGGATAAGTGAGTAGATGCTATTTGGAATTTTATGGTTTATCACCTCGGACTACCTGACACAACCTCAAATTTTTGGAAAATGAAGGAAGTTTCCTTTGGGAATTAGTATACTTCCTTTATAGTTCTAGGGTATTAGGAGAACCTAGTAGGTTTTAGAAGTAGGGTTGGGGTATTCCTTGTTTTTCTACAAATTGATATTATCTGTGGGATTGGACTAGATTTAGAAAAAAAGAGGTAGTGAATCAAATTTTGTGTGTGTCCCAATTAGTGCACATAATGGATCTCATGAAGTGATTGCATTATTTAAATTTCCATTGGGCTGGAAACAGTTGCCATATTTCATTCACATAATTATGACTTTGATAGTGTGAATATGAATATGTTACCATTGTATGTGTTTCATCATTAATACTACTTGGGACCTATTTATGTGACCAATCCTTTCCGTCACCATTGCTTTTTTTAACCCTTTATCAAATTATGTAAAGCAATTTGCAAACCTTATTGTGCTGTATAAATACTAACTACCATCACTACTATTACTATTACTACTATGAATTGTTTACTTGAAAGAACAAATTAGATCTTCATTTTTTATAAAATAGTAATTTTGTTTTTAGGGAATGTGTAAGTAGTGCCTTGTGTATTCCGTTGGCGAGTCAAAAGAGGTAAGAACAAGCAAAAAATTCTTTTGTCTCTAACTTAGTTTATAGGATATTTAATTTTTGTGACATTTTGGTTACAACAGAAGTTCTACCGGGCGCCCTGACTGGACCTGCATCGTGGTGGGCTTTACTTCTGGTTATGTTCGATTCTATACTGAGGTGAGTTATTTGTTTACAACGTTACTTTGACTCCCTTAGAGAACCTACCAAGTTGATTATCTTATATATTTTTTAGGTTAACTAATAAGTACCCTAACAATTTGACCAAAAAACATAGAGATTCTCGGTAGCCATTGGGACAAATGGGCATTAAAAGGTGATGGAGGAAGAACAAAGGACAACAATTAAGGATTTCCACATAGTTGCTCTAATTCAGTGGTTCCTGAAGTGGGTGATACCACACCCTGGGGAGTGCTGGAATGATCCAGGGGGGCGGTAGTTTTGGGTACAAGTGTACACTTAATCTGAGACTTCTCTCCTACTTTGTAAGATTTCCAGGGGGGTGCTGAGTAATTCTTTTTTGAAACGAGGTGGAAGGCCAAATAAGTTTGGGACCTCTGCTCTAATTCAGTGGGAGAAAGGGTAGGTGAGAGAAGGAGGAGGAACTAGAGCCGTGAAATTTTGTAGGGAAATGAGGTACTCTTTATCTGTAAAATATCTGTATATTTTTAAAATGAGATTAAATATCTGTATCTATTCTGATTTCCTTCTAGAATGGTGTTTTGTTGCTTGCACAACTTTTGAATGAAGACCCTGTACTACAGCTAAAATGCAGGACTTATGAAATCCCAAGGCATCCTGGAGTTACAGAGCAGGTTAGCAGATAAAAAACAACCAACCAAGCAAAACCAAAATAAAATAAAAGCAAACAAAAAAACCAATGATGTTAGTCCAGAGCAATTCCTTATTCTTTTGCAGAGACAAAATTTAGAAGTTTCCAACAGTTGGCAAAGCTATTTCAAACGAAAACTATAGTATCTTAACAATTAAATGCTGAAAATTTCAGGCTTGCTTTTCTTTGTTTAATGGAATATTATATATTTTCTTCTATTTTAGAGTGTAATTTTTAGGAGTCCTCAACTTTTTACTGTTTATAATATTTAATAACTTTTAATTTCCCAAGGAAAAAAGTAGTTTTAAATATAGAACATAATATGGTATTATACACCTTTACATTTTTTTTTATTTTGTGGCAATAGTTGTCAAGTAAAATTATTCTTAGAAAAGGGAAAGAAGTTTCCAGTAATATTATCATTAATACCATATTACATAATACTGCCATATCTCATTTATAAAGTGATTGTTGATCCATCTATTAAGTTACATAATTATTAGTTATGACTGATATTTATAATGTTTTTGGAAGATGAAGTGCACAAAATGAATATTTTTGTGCTAAATATCCAGAGTTGTAGAATGTAGAAAATACCTCATTATGTCAAGTTCAGTTCCGTCTGAAGGTAAATCATCAACTAATTAATCAAATATAGATTGTTGACTATTCAATTTGTAGGTCTCTCCAGAGACATACATTCCACATCTTGTCTTGTTGGATGGTAACATTGCTTCATCACTGTTAGAGTAAAGTGTGTCTGTGTGGTTACCCCCTCTCTTTGATTGCAGTTTTAGCCTGTGTATACTGTTTGGATGCTTATTCTATTATTAAATATTTTATATGTGTGTTCACCATTGTGTTAAAGTGCTATGGAGGATCCAAAAAGAGTAAAAGGCTGCCATCTTACTATTAAGATGATTGCAACATAGTTGGAGAGAGAAGAATATATAATGTGAAAGTTAACCAACAGTATAAAATAGTATATTACTAATTGCTAAGTCTAGAAAAAATTTGGATAGAAAAAGAGAAGTTATTTCAGTTAAGGGAGATGACGTCAAGGAAAATATGGATCATGTTATGTTCTTGGGAAGGTGAGGAACAATTTTGACTAGAGTAGAAGAGGTGTGTGTGTGTTTGTTAGACCCATACAAATTTATATGCTTGTGTGTGTATATAAGAGACGTGTGTGTGTGTGTATACACACACATATATGCATGCATACATACACATACACACACACATGGAAGTGGGAAATATGATTGAAGATACCAGGTTATTGTGGGTGGCCTAGAAAGTCAAGTAGAGAAGTTTAGATGTGATACAGGAATCACTAGGGATCATTTTAAAGATTCCAAAAAGAAGAGTGACATGATGAAATTCATGTAATGGGAAGATCAGCTGAATTTAACAGTTAGGTATAGAGTAAATTGACAAGGGAATGGAATCAGGGATAGCAGTTAAGTGTTTAATACAAGGATGAATTGATGATAAACTGGACTTGTGGTAGCACTAATGGTTGGGGAATGCTACTCTGCCACTGATTATTTGAGTGACCTTGGGCAAGCTTTGTCATTTGTAAAATAGGGGTATTAGATGAGCTCTGAGGTCTATTTTACATGTCTTACATTCTGTGGTTGTAGCAAGAGACATTGTGAAGAAAAAATTAATAGGACTTGGTGAACACCTGAATTTAGGAAGTAAAGTATTGGTTTTGTTGACAGAAAAGTTTGGAAGGAGTTGGTTTAGGGAAAGAAAATAGTTCTATTTTAGATTATTGAATTTGAAGTTGTTGGCAATATTTGACAATGGTAATGCCATTTGAAAACTGGAGTTGAAGTGAGAAGGCAAAATAAAGATTTGGAAGTTTAGGGTTCAATAGTAGAAGTCATAGGAATGGATGAACTCCTTAAGAGATTAAAAAATAGAGATAGAAAAGTAGAAGCTTGATACTGAAACTAAAGGAACACTGACCTTTAAGGAAGAGGAGCCAAGAAGGCAACAGATGGAGGTACAAGTAGGAAGAGAATCAGATTGGAGACAAGAGTTTGTGGAAAGTGGGATGTGCAGAAATGTGCTAGAGTGGACAAGGAGAATGTTAAAATCATAGAATCAGGGGCAGCAAGGTGGCGCAGTGGACAGAGCACCGGCCCTGAAGTCAGGAGGACCCAAACACTTGTCACTTACTGGCTGTGTGACCCTGGGCAAGTCACCTAACCCCAACTGCCTAAAAAAAAAAAATCATAGAATCATAAATTTAGATTTAGGAAGGACCTTAGAGGCTATCTAGTCCAATATCACTCATTGGCAAGGAAATTTAGTCTTAGGGACAATGAAGATGAAGAAAAACCCATTGTACTTGCTGAGGAAATTATTGGTAGTGATCATTTTGAAAGAATAATTTCATTAGTGATAATGACGTGAGTCACATAGATTTGGGAGTAAATGGATGTTAGGGAGATGAAGTAATGGGTGTAGACAATGGGTTGGAAAAAATTGGTAGAAGTTAACCCTCAATTACCTTTTACGTATGTGACTGTAACTGGTATAATGTTTAACTTTCTTTAGATCAAACAATTTCAACTCTTCTAACATTTTGATTCATTTTTCTGGACTGCCTTCAGTTTTCCACATTTTGATTAAAATAAATGTCAATGAAGATTTAAAAAAACTAGTCTAAGGCTGTGCTTCATCATAAATACAAAAGCTCATATTTGTCTAGAATGTTAAAGCATTGGCCAAAAATCTTCAGGAAAATTTTCCATTTGTTTTTATTGTCTCTCTTCCTGGTATTTTTTGTTTTTGAACCCTAGAATTAGTTATTCAGCCATTGTTTTTGTTTTCCTAGATTATTCAAGACATTTAAATAAAATAAACAGATCTGTTGTGGCAGTGTTGAAAATTGATTTTTTTTCCTTGTTCATTGAAAAGAATGAAGAGTTGAGTATCTTGTATCCAGCTGCAATTGTGACTATTGATGGTTTCAGCCTTTTCCAGTCCCTTCGTGCTTGTCGAAATCAGGTAGCAAAAGGTAAAGTTCTGATAAGAAACTGTGTAACTCCTGTCAGTGTTAATAGTTTTAATATTTTCACACTTATTTTTAGCATAATGAAAAGGATTTCAAAGATTTCTGCATTGGGAAACATTTTAGAAGCTGTTGTTTCTTTTTCTTTTCTGGACCCTGAATTTCAGGAGATTACAGCCTATAAAATTAACACACACTTTTCTCCCTTCACTTCAATTATCTTTTATAATAAATCTTATAATAAAAGTCACTTTAAATTCATACATGAATTTAGAACATTGCTCTTTTTTCTTTTAGCAATAAAGTCAAAGTATTTGTCTTTAGTTGGAATTCTGTGTAGGCAAGCTTCGAGGAAATATCATATTTTTAGTTGATATTGATGGATACCCTTTGCTACTTGAAATATCAAGATTCCTATATGTTAAATGTGATTTATTTTGTGAAACTATATATACTCTTTTCTAATGTGAAAAATATAGTTGGTCATTGCCTCTTATTAGTTTTGAATTGCACTGACTACAAGTCCAGTTATTTATCTGTATTGTGGGTCATGTTCAATTGATGATGTGGGAAAATAAATCTGTTTTCTTGACCTTTATTCATCGTGCTTTTAAAATTGGGTTTTATTTTTCTTTTACTAAAATAATCATCTTAACTTTATAGAGGGAACTGAATAAAAATTTAACTGTGTTCTAATATCTTGTCTAGCGGTTAGCTGATGCAGTCAGTCAGCAAACATAGTAAATACTTACTATGTACCAGGCATTATGTGAGACAAACTATAAATACCTATGTACATACAAAATATAGTCAGAATAAATGGAAGATAATCTTAGAGGGGAGGCACTAGCAGTGGAAGGGGTAGGAGGAGGTGAACTGGAAGCTTTTGGAAGAATTCCATAATCTAAGTTGGTAACCTGTAACATTGAATGTTACTCTTTCTTTACTTACTGTTGTGCTTTATTTAAGTGGAATTATTCATGACAGAGTTTCTATTGCTATTCACTTATTCTAGTATTGCTATTAACATCTGTATCTACCAGATTGACAATAGTTAACTGTTTGAGTTTCTACTTTCTGTATAATACTTTCCTGAGTACATTAAATCCCATTGTGATCTGCTATTACTACTTGGATTCTATCTTTAATGTTCTATATATTCTTCATTGAAGCTAATAAACCAATTAACAATTGTATTTTTGCTTCCTTACTGGCAAAGATTGTCAATTGACAGTTTTTAAAAAATGACAATTTTAAAAAACAAATTGAGTGAATTCATTTTAGTTTTTCATGATAAAAAATTTTAGTTGAATTTTAACAATTTGGGAAGGAAATAAAAAAACAACTTCCTAATGACTGTAATTCTTAATTCTATAGCTGCAGCATCGGGTAATGAAAACATACAGCCACCACCTTTAGCATATAAGAAATGGGGTCTACAGGATATTGATACCATAATTGATCATGCAAGTATTGGTAAGCATTAGTATTTGAATTTTAAAAAATTACTTTAGTAGTATTTATTTAGGGAGTTCTCATGTCATTAGTACTGTGATAGTAGCTCACATGTGATTCTTTAAGGGGTACAATAGTCAAGCAGATAATAAAAATATCACCATTTTACAGATGAGGAAGTTGGGGCTCAGAGAATCAACATACATTTAAGTACATACTATGCAATAGGCGTTGTGCCGAATGCTTGGGACAACAAGAAAGGTAAAAACAATGCCTGCTGTCAAGGAGCTTAAATTCTAATGGGGAAGATAACATGTAAATTACTGGAAAAGATCTGTACAGAGCAGGTAGAAAATAATCTCAGAAGGGAAGGCTTTAGCAGCTAGAAGTACAGTGTTAAGGCCTTCTGTGGATGGTAGGATGTAAGCTGAGTCTTGAAGAAAGTCAGGAGAACTAAAAGGCAGAGGTAAGGAGGCAGAGCAGTCCAGGAATGAGGGACAGAAGGACAAAGACCAAGAGGTAGGAGCTGGAGTATTACATGTGAGGAACAGCCAGGAAGCCAGTCACCGTAGCTGGATCGTAAAGTATGTGGAGGGAAGTAAAGGGAAAAGAAAACTGGAAAAAGAAGAAGGGGCCAGATTGTGAAGGTCTTTAATTGTCAAACAAAGAATTTTACATTTGATTCTAACTTAGGAAGGCTGGAGTTTATTGAGTAGGAGAGTGATGTGAGAGAAATCCTAAATTCCAAAGAGAGAAATCTTTGGAAGCTGAGGGGAGCATGGATTAGAATTGGGAGAAATAAGACAGGAAGAATGATTAGAAGATAATTGTAATAGTTTAGTCAAGAGGTGATGCAGATGTGAACCAGGGCAGTAACTGTTTGAGGGAGAGAAGGGGACATATGAAAAAAGTTGTAAGGAAAGGTTTGTCAAAAAATTGGATGTCCTTTGGGGTGAGTGAGAGTGAAGAGCTAAGGATGACACTTAGATTGTGAGCCAGCATTACTGGGAGGATGATGGTGCCTGTGACAGTAATAGGGAACTTGAGAAGAGGGCAGGATTTTTTTTTGGAAAATAATGAAATCTGTTTTGCTTGTGAAACATTGAGCTTCTAGATGTTTAAGAAATAATGAGTAGGGACTACAAGTAATGAGACTATGTTCCTCTATGGAAAGAAAAATGTCATTCTTAGTGAAAAATTCATAGATTGAAGCAGTCATGCAAGGTCACATAGCTTAATGTCTGAAATAATGGAGAGTAAGATATCTTTACAGTTTTAATGTTTAAACATATGACCTATATACTATTAGTATACTTTCAGAAAGTATATATGTGATAGTTGATTTGTTTTATTTACTGGTTGGCCTCATTCCACAGAAATATTTAAACCTTTGGATAGTTCAGTCCCTCAGAATTATAGCCTTCAAACTAAATTCCTGTCATTAAAAACAGATTAAGCAAATTTGAACTTACAGTTACTGTCTAATAAGAAGTGATGCAAAGCATTAGTAATAGTGAATTAAAGCAGTAAAAAAACTTCAAATTTAATCTCAGTTTTGAAATTTAATAATATCATTTTGTTAGAACCTTTTAACTGTGTTTATAAGATTTTATTATTCCTTTCTCCCTTTCCTTTATCTCGTCATTCTCTCCCTCTCCCTTCAAAAACGAATCAATGCTATTTGAATTACTCATTCAGAGGAGTATTTGTTCAACTGGGTTTGAGTATTCAGCAGGAGAGAAGCTGGGGAAAAATTAATATGCCATCTTCCAAATTGTCCTATTATTGTTAAAGGGACCAGTCACTCAGTGATCTTCCCAGTCACCCAGGCTCACAGCCTGTGTCATCCTTGACTCTCCACTCTCATTTACCCCTCACATCCAAGCTCTTCACAATCTGACTCCTTACCCTTGCAATCTTGGGGGTCTTAAGACTAGAGGTAGCGGTCTCTAAGGTATATGGTATTAGTGGTTATGTACATAATATCCATATATACAATAACAAGAGAAACTTATTTAGTAACTGTTACATTGCTGTGTTAACTATTATAAACTCTAACATTTCATTTGAAAGTTTCAGTTACTCAGTTTATATTTGTTAACTTGGTAGTGCTCCACTTTATATTTGCCTAAGCAGCTGCACCTGAACTTTTTGATTTCTGCCTTCTCTTGGTAAAGAGTTAACTTGAGGTTAGAGTTTTTGTTTCAAGGCTTACAATTGGCAAGTTTCTTATTTTATATTTAGCATATAAACCACCACTTGTTTTTGGAACTGTTTAAAATTGTAAAGGACCATTTATATGCCGTGATCCAGGTGGTATTCCATAGCCTTCAAATTCACCGATACAGTGCCTGCTAGATATGCATCAAGTCTATGAAAAAAATGCTAAGTAATGAATACGCTGCTTGTAGATCTAAAACAAAAAACCTAAGTTTACAAGCCTGAGTTAGGCATGCTTAGTTGTTGAAATTGGCCAACCGTTAGCATGCTCGGCAGTTTGAAGATTACCCTATATGCATCAGTTTACTAAACTGAAGGTCTTCCAGCCAGCAGGTTGTGACCTGCCTAGTAGAGCTGTATGCTGTTGGCCATCTCTGTACTCTCTTGTCCCTCTGGAGGGAGATAAACACAACCAAGAGCAGTGGTTCTCTTCTCCTTTTTTTAGTGTGGGATGAGCACCTGTAGCTCCCACTGGTACACTAAATATTTTGGAAGTAGAAAGTCACTTATTCATTTAAAAAAAAAAACAGAATAGCTTATTGTAGCTTTTTGTTTACATGTACTATTTTTGACATATTTCTTAGAATCAGGAAAGATAGATTACTAATATTAACGTGCAGTAATCCTTTCAATATTTTAGACTGTTTTATTGTATTCTTTTTTTCATAACAAAACTTGTCAAATGAATAGAAACATAACTCTGGCATTTAAAAAAAACTTTTAAAAATCTTTGTATTTTAAAGTAAAACTAAATATAAATATCATAGGATCAAGAGCTAGAAGCAGACCTTAGACATACTCTAGTTCAGCCTACTTATTTTACAGATAAGGAAACTAAGATTCAGAAGGGTTGTTATTTTCCTTTTTTTTTTGGCTAGACAGTGGGGTTAAGTGACTTGCCCAGGGTCACACAGTAGTAAGTGTCAAGTGTCTGAGGCCAGATTTGAATTCAGGTCCTCTTGACTCCAGGGCTCTACTCACTGCCCCAAGGGTTGTGATTTTCCCAATGTCACACAGCTAGTAAATAGTACAACCAGGATTCAAACCAAGGTCCTTTGACCTTAGATTTAGTGATCATTCCCCAACTCATTGCCTTGCCCTTTACTGTATTTAAAAACAAATCTTAACTAAAAATTTAGCAGTCTGAAATAACATTTTTTCAGCAGTTTTAATATCATTATTTTGTCATAGGAATCATGACACTATCTCCTTTTGATCAAATGAAAACGGCTTCAAATATAGGTGGATTTAATGCAGCAATAAAAAATAGTCCACCTGCAATGTCTCAGTACATTACTGTTGGGTCAAATCCATTTACTGGTTTCTTCTATGCTTTAGAGGTATGTATTCCATTAATGGTAATGATTAAGGTAAACATTTTGACTTTTTAAACTCTTTTCTTCTTTCCTATTTTTATGTGCATAGACATCTCTGTGAGTTATTCTGTTATTAGAAATTTACTTTTACTTCAAACTTTCTAGTTTCCTATTAAAAAAAGGTTCAAAATTATTTTTAGCAATGTACCTTGAAAGGTTAATATTTATTTTACAACAGAAGAATTTAAGTATGTTATATAATATGCTTGATGGAAAATTTAGATTAAACTCAAGAAGCTGTTTGACAGCAATTTGACTATTTGACATTATCAGACAGGTTTTGGTTTTGTTTTAAACAAGGCAGATTCTTTTTGAGACCTGCTTTTTTGTCTTATGACATGCTTAATATTTCATGGGGCTTCATGATTTTTTTCAAATGTATTTCTAGCCAGAAAAATGATCTTGATTACTATGTTAAGATCTGCTAATGTAAATCACTCAAAGTATGTTATCAACAAAAAATATTGTGTACATTTTTCTCTTAATAAACTCTGAAAACCATATAAACTTTTTATTCAGTTTGAAAATAGGAAGAAAATTTCTTATGAACCTAAAATTGAATGTAAATATTTTCATATTGCTAAGGAATAGTTTCTGGTCTTGTATTCTGTACTATATATATACTTGAAATACTCATTTTATGACTTCAGTATTCTAAATTAGTATGAATATAGGCCACACTTTCCCCCAAATCTGACATACCTGAGTGTAGTCTATAATGGTGCTTTTAGTAGCTTAGATATAGATTAAAATTTAGTGGTCTTCCAGACAAAAACAGCTACTGAAAGCTTTTCCTTTGGCTAGAAAAGGTGCTAGGGAATCTGATGCATTCACATACCTTTGTTGCTTCAAGGTCACGGATACAGATCCCTCCTGCTTACATGTCCAGAGAAATTGCATTCATCCCTGTTCTGAGTCCCTTTGGACATAGAGATTTTGTTATAAATCTCATATCTCCCTTGTTCCCCCATGTCTTGGAGATTGTAGTAAACCAGTAGAAATGGTAGGTGGGAAGGGATCTTGGGGAAAGTTTTCTTTCTAGAAGTTAGTACTTCATCCCATAGCTCTCAGGCTTTATTTCTCACTTCTTGAGAGATGATGATAGTTTCTGCTGTTTGAAGCTTCAAAGGCTCTATGGGGTTCAGTGCCATGGGCAGGACTGGTAGATATCATAGAATTGTGAGTTTTCTAAATTTTGTAGTTGAGCAAGGGATGCCTATGGAGTGGTGTAAGAGAAGAGGCAGAAAGAAAATGATATATCTGTGTGACTCTCTAACTCTGCTTTCCATGTTTGTTTGGTGTTTTCAGCTTCCCTACTTTTGTGTTCCTTACAGTGATGCTTTACATTTTTTAGGGGGAAAAGGTTGTTTTAGTTAGTTTTAGAAAAGAAATCAGATTTATAGGTCAGTGTGTGTTACATTGGTAACTTTGTGTAATTATAACTTTCCTTTCATTGGGATACAGTTTATATTTTAAGTGGTCTTAGTCAGACAAACATGATATATCTTTTACTTCTTGGACCATTTTCATAAACTTCTTATATTTAAAAGATGTGGTTAGTTCAGAATATATTTTTGACTCTAAAACAACATTTCTTTAAAAAAAAAAAAAAACCAAAACACTAGAGATGTAATTTCATTGGTAGAGGGAATTTCCAGTGAAGAAACTTCCTATTTCCCTCCAACTTGGAAAATTGCCTGTGGCACCAAGGGATTGGTTTCTTAATTTCCCCAGAATTGCACACCCATTTTGTTTGACAGAAACAGTACTTGAACAGCAGGGTTAAAAGAAGTTAATGTATTTTAAAAAACTGATCTATCAAAATTACTTAGTAATGGAACCGATACTGAAATTAAGGTCTCAGTGCCTTTTCCTCGACATCTCAGTTGCTAAAACACTTCTGTTTTTTGATGTCCTCAAGTTTCTGATAGCTAACTTGCATGTCCTTATGTCATTTGTACTTTTCATTGCCTAAATTTCGTACCTGAATTGTAATACCTTCCTGGGTAAACAGACAATAAGCTTCAGAATTGATCATAACCCACAAGCAATTTGAGAGAAAGAACATTTGCTTGTGTTTTTTTTTATTATTATCATTATTTTTAGGCAGTTGGGGTTAAGTGACGTGCCCAGGGTCACACAACTAGCATGTGTCATGTGTTTGGTCTGAGGTCAGATTTGAACTCAGGTAACTCCTGACTCCAAGGCCAGTGCTCAATCCACTGCGCCACCTAGCTGCCCCTGAGAAGGAACATTTGCAAGGAGAGAGAAAGTAGACTTTCAAAAGAGCAAATTCTAGCTCCTATGACTTCTGAACTTTATCTCTTTTTTAAGGTTGTTAAAATTTTGGCTGAGAGGTCAGATTTGGCACCACTTTTCCTTTCTCATGTAAAAAACAACCTCAAAATACTTTAAACTTTTATGAGATCTAGTTAAGTGAAGATGGTGAATCTAATAGTGCTTTTAAAAGGGGGGGGGACCCGATTTTGGAAGGGAAAAAAGAAAGAGTGGACTTTTTCCTGATAATGTACTCTTAAAAAGTAAATTTTACTTTGGAAATTAGGTTCCCTCTTAAAGTAAAACTCTAATTGTGTGTTGAGGTGAGCTGTGCATTTTTATTAGAGTAGATTTGACCAGTCTTCCAAAATTCTTCAAATTTATATTATTTTGAAAAGACTTTTTTCTTTTATCTAGTGCCAGGTTTTTTATGCAAGGATGGTTATCTTTTTCTTATTTGTTTTCTTAGGTATAAAATTTGTGTTCTTTTGTTATTTCCTTAGGGAAGTTCACAGCCGTTGCTGTCTCATGTTGCTTTAGCAGTTGCAAGTAAACTGACTTCTGCATTATTTAATGCTGCAAGGTAATGGGATTCAGAATAACTTCACATACACTTAGCTTTGTTTTAAGACTGCATTTCAATGTTTTAGAATCATTAGTGTTATTCTTAATTCATTTTGTTTCAAGTGGCTGGCTTGGTTGGAAGAGTAAGCATGAAGAGGAAGCTATTCAGAAGCAGAAACCAAAAGTTGAACCAGCAACACCATTAGCTGTAAGGCAAGTCTGATATGTAGTTTTTAAAAATATTTTTTATAATTTCAATTTGACTGTTGAATTTTGTAATTTTTGTAAATTTCCAGTTCATTTCTCATTGGTTGTCCATCAGTCTGCTTATTCTTTAGAGCTGTTAGGATACCAACTGAAATATTTACTTTTTTCTCTCTTTGTTGTAATATAAAATGAGTCCAGTAAAAACCATTGAATTCCTTTCTTTAAAAAGTTATAATAGCATGTCACTAAGAGAAGCAACATGGCCTTAGAGTTAGGAAGACCTGAGTTCTAACGTTGTATCTGATTCATACTGTATGACCATGCACAAATTGTGTGACCATGGGCAAGCCACTTTAACCCTTTAATGGCCGAGAAACTCTTAAAACTGTAAGGCACTGTTAAAGTTGTCAATTTGCATTGGTGCAGAGAGTTTTCTCACTAGGAGAAAACCTCCACACTGGTGAAATAACATCTGAAACAACAATAACACATATAGCTACTTTGGACAAGATTTAATTCATTTGTTTAAATATTAACAATAGAATCAAAGCATAAGTGTTAAAGATATGTGAGCATGTATCAGAGAGTCAACTTGTGTTGGCCTGGAATACATTAGTAATATTCCAGATTAGTCTGTGTATTATGCCTCTGTTTTTATTTTCTGCTTATTTACTATTGAATAAGAGAGTCAGGAAAGAAAATACCATTTAAATTAGATTTCTTTCTCTTTAGTAGATCCTTCTTAAGAACTATTATTTAAAGTTTATTTAGTGCATCAACTTTGAGAACCAGGAAGGATACCAAAAAAATTAATGAAATATTCATTAGTTACCTGAAATGTGAAAGGTGCTACTCTAAGGACCCTTAAATTCTTCTTTGAGCTTAAGTTGCCACATCTATACAATGTGGCTCCTATTTGCCCTGCTTGTTTCAGAGGATTGTTTTATGGAAAGGACTTTGTAAACCTTCAAGTATTAGAGAAATGTGAGGTGATGATGATGATTCTAAATATAGTTGTAACATAGACCCTACTCTCAAGGAGTTTACAATCTAATGGGGAAGAGGGCAGTGATCACAAGTAACTATATTATAATGGAAGAAGTATAGAGCTTGAGAGATTCAGGCCAAGTTCTGTGAACAGTTTGAGGATCATTTTCACCCGGGGGGAAAAGGTGGTGAAGGGAAGAGCTTCAGGGAGGAGATGGCACCGAGTTGTGTGTTGAAGGAATGGAGGGATTTCTACAGGCGGGCATCGTCAGCAGAGTAGGGCGGAACCGTTCGAGGCATTGAGGACTGTATGAACAAATGCATAGAGATCTGAGAGGGAAGAACGGGAACCGAAAATGAAGGACATTCTAGTTGGAATAAGAGATGAAATTAGGAAAGCAGACTGGATTTAGATCATGGAAAGTCTTGGATTCTGGAACCAAGAATTCATACTTTATTCCATAGGCAATGAGGAACCACTGATGGGTGTCACGGCCAGAAGAGTACATTAGGAAAATTATATAGGCAATGATGTGAAGGCTAGATTGGAGAAAGTGTAGCATGCAAATAGGAGATGTATTTAAGTGGCTAATTATAATGGTCTAAAAATATTCAAGGGCATGAACAAGGGCAGTTATAGTGGAATGGAGAGAAGGGAGGAATGCTGGAGATATTGTGGAGAAAGAAAGACAGGTCTTGGCAACTGATTGGATGTGTATTATGATGGAAAGAGAAGAGTCAGATTACTTTAAGATTATATGACTGGGTGACTAGGAGAATAGTGGGTTCTTTAAGAGAAATAAAGACTGAGGGTAGGTTAGACAATAATTTAGTAAGAAACATACTGGTGTGGTAGAACTTTTAGGAAGAAATATCCATTAGGCAGTTGAAAATAGGGAGCTGGGCCTGTGGAGGAAGGTTGGAGATGAAGAGAGAGATTGGAAGTCATTTACACAAGAATAATAATTAAAGCCATAGTAGTGGATGAAATTACTAAGAGAGAAAGTGTAGAGAGAAAAAAAGGGAAGACAAGGCAAAAATTACATTTGAGGGGTTAGAGGAGAATGAGGAACAAACAAGTAAGACAGAAGGCATAGCTGGACTTCTGAGGAAACAAAATAGATGTGACAAAGTTTATGCATCGACACTCACACACTGTACTCTTAGGAGACCCCTCAGTCCCTCACTAAGAGATTATTTACTCTTAAGTGATATATAAATCTGACAAGAATGGCTATCTGCTTTCCAGGTCTTTAGCAAATTCAAAGGGAGAAGACTCTTCATTACAGGTAGGCATATTGGCAACTAAAGGGAATGACAAGTAACAGCATGAAAGTAAGGAAGGAGACAGAAAAAGTAGTAGACATATGAATGAAAAAAGCATAGCAGCCTAGTGCCATTTTGTGTGCATACCTCAAATAGGCCATGACAGTATATGAGTGTAAAATAATTGTAATGTTGATTCCAAATCATAAAAAAAATGACAGATTGTCTTCACTCAGCTTTATTTACAGAAGGCAGGGAAGTGAGGCTACATTTTAGAAAGATTTTAATTCAGATTTAAATAAATAGTTTTGATGTTTAAAGAGGTAAATGCTCAATTATTTTGAAAACTCACCTATCCAGAACAGCTCATTTTCTTATTCCAGATGGCCAATTTATAGCCCAAAACTCTTTATTAGAAAACATTCATCTTTGATCAGCCCACAAAAATGAATATTAATTTGAAGCAAGTTTCGTTTTTTAAAAGTTGAAACAAATACACTCTTTTGTTTAAATGTTTAATGATTTTTTCCTACTTCACAAGATTGTGATATGTTTTTGTGTTTTCTTTTTAATATCAGATTTGGGCTTCCTGATTCAAGGCGCCATGGTGAAAGCATATGTCTCTCTCCATGTAACACACTAGCAGCAGTAACTGACGATTTTGGCAGAGTTATTTTATTAGATGTGGCAAGGGGACTTGCAATTCGCATGTGGAAAGGTACTACCTTGGATAAATCTAGGGGCTTCTTTCTGAATTTCACTATTTGAACAGATATTTTCCCTTTCCTCCAGCTGGCTAAAACATTTTGTAATGATTTTGAAAATACTTTGTTGTATTTTAATTTTGATTTTATTTTAAAGATCAACATGGTAACCACTGTAGAACTGAAATATTATTGGATCTGTTTTCCATAGCTTAATTATACATAATACGTGAATCTATGTAGTATGTAGTGTATCTATGATGACACCAATTCATAAATTCCCTTCACCAATGATGATTGTGACTTAATCATATATAAACATATACTCATACACAATAGAGGAAGAGCACTGGAGTCAAAAGAACCTGAGTTAAAGTCCCACCTGCTACATATACTAAATATATGACCATGGACAAATCACTTAATTTTTAATGCCCCTTGGCAATGCTCTAAGGCTATTTAGTTAACAAAAGAGTACCTGATTTGCCTCAATGGAGGGATTTCCATATTAATTAAATCAAAACTAAAACATTAATCTGTCTGATTATTTCAATTGATAATATGCTAGACAGTCTCTTTTTAGGCCAATCATAGTTAACTCACTCCTGCAAATAAAATACTTTTATAATCTAGCAAAGAAGTTTGTCTCTGACTTTGGTACCAAAAGACTACTTGTAAATAATGCCCATTACAAAGGGTTAGAGATAGTTTGAATATCCTTAATAATCCATTATAGATGAGTCAAAGTTTTACTAAGTTATTTTTGAACGTATTTGTTTATGCACTTGTTGAAATAACAGACTATAAGTTTCTGACTTCATATGTAAACCTGCATTTTTCATTTGTTCAATCAGCAAGCATTGTATTATATGTATATTGTATTATATGGCAAGCATTGAAGATGCAAAGAAAAAATGAAATACTCAGATCTCTCAAGATGTTTACATTCTCTTGAGAAGAACAACATATATTTATGTAAGTGCATGAAGTACACTCTAATTTCTTGGGAGAGACACTAGCAATTGGAGTGATTAGGAAACTAGACCTCATGTATGAGGGACCATTTCAGTTGGGCTTTGAAGGAAAACATTGATTCTAAGAGAGGGAAGTGAGAAGTACATATCAGGTGTGGGGGATAACCCATATAAAGGCATGTAGATTCAAATGAAATGACATAAATTAGAAATAGGAAGAAGATCCATTTGCTTAAGCTGGTGTGTATGAAGGGAAGTAGTTTATAGTAAGATTGGATTGGAGCCCTGTTATAAAGAACTTTTAGTGCTGAATAAAGGAATTTATATTTGATCCTAGAGTAACAATGAACAGTTGGAACTTCTTGAGCAGTAAAGTGACAGTTTCAAACATTTGCCCTAGAAATATCATTTTGACAGCTATGTGGAGGACCAAGAGGAGAGGAGAGAGATTTTTGGCAGGGAAATCAATTAGGAAATTATCACAATAACCCTTGGCTATGGGTGATGGGGGCTTGAGCTAGTTGGTTGTAGTAGTGTGAATGGATAGAAGGGTGATTCTGCTGTGAAAGATGTTTTGAAGTAGAATCAGCAAGAATTGGCAACTACTGGTGAATGAGAAATTGAGGACAGATGACTCAGGCTTCAAATCTGAATGACTAGAAAGATGATGGTACCCTTAACAATGGCACATTTCAACATTTCAAGTGTCTGTGATTTTATGGTGTGAGTGCTTCCTCTGCTGTCACAGATCTCATCCCCTCCTTAGTTTTATCATTGGTCTTTGTGAATTGCTCAGCCCAATCTTTGAATGATGAGCTTCTCTGAACCAAACTGAGATGGCCCTTAAATAACAGGAGTACAGCCTACTCCTGGGCCTATACCTGAAGCTTTTCTCACTTGGTAGGATCTACCAGTGCCAGAGCTCATGATAACCTGAGGGCTGTGAAGGCCTCAGAGAGCCTTCTTGCCTTGATGAGGCACCAAAGAAGAAAGCCTTTAAGTGGAGGGGTACATACACATTTTTTGGTATTCTTTTTATTTATTTATTTATTTATTGGTTGTATTCTTAATATCTTATGTTCTATTACATCCCAATAAGATTATAAACATGTCTTATGTTGCTGTTATGCCTTTTACAGATCTAGATATCTGTCAGCACAAGAAAAATCTCTGATTTTGCTAATGCAGGAAAACCTTACATCAATGCAAGTCACAGTCCAATTTTCCTATCTTAGAGAGTTGCCAGAGTCTCAGAGAGGTTAAATAACTTTTGCAGCATCACACTATGAGTTAATGAGTGTCAGAGATTAAGTTTGATCAATTAAGTCTCCCTGACTTGAAGTCTAGCAGTCTATTCATTCTGTCACTATGCCTCTCTACTATAGTAGTCACTTAATAAATACTTACTAAATTAAATTGATTTGCATTGAGTGAAATCATGCTTTATAGGTCAAAAACAAGCCTTATCCTTTTGTTTATTCATTCTGGGTAGCACCAAACTTACCAGGTGGCACACAAGATTAAGAAATACTTGCTTACATTTTCCTTTTACTAGGTGAGTTCAGTGTTCATAACAGAACATTTTCATAATTCTTTTGTAATTCAGTTTTTGTTTTGTTTTAACAATCTTTTGTATAGAACCTGGTAAAAGACTTCTAAGTAGTGTTAGCTCTTAGTTCTCCCTGTCTTTATACTTATACTTCAAAGAAGTCAAATAGATGAATGAGATGTTTGTTTAACAAATATTTATGAAATACATACTATGTGTAAGGCACTATGAGGAACACAGAGTTGTGTAAGACAAGATCCCTGCCTTCTAAAAGCTCTATGGTATAATAAGGAAGATAGCTTCGTTATTATATTCATAGCTTGCTATAGATTGAAGTAATAGAAAGATAGATAGGTAGATATCATTTATCAAGGGCTTACTATATGTCAGGAACTGTGGTAAGGGCTGGTAATACAAATAAAACAATCAAAACAGTTTCTGCCCTCCAGTTGCTTAATAGCTAATAGGGGGAAGACAGTATATAAAGGGAAGCTGAGAAATGGGGGTGAAGCTGGGTACCATGTGCAATGGCATAGTTTGGAGCTGGTAGCTAGGAAGTGAAGTAGAAGCGTGATTCTTAAGGCAAAGTACATCTATTAGAGCCTTATTAGCTTCCTTCGAGCTAGTAGCCAAGAATGGCATATTGTTGTGTAGTCATTTCAGTCATATTTGACTCTTTGTGACCCATTTTGGGGTTTTCTTGGCAAAGATAGTGGAGTGGTTTGCCATTTCCTTCTTTATAGTTGAGTAAATTGAGGCAAACAGGGTTAAGTGACTTGCCCAGGGTCACTGTCCAAGGCCAGATTTGAACTTAGGAAGCTAGGTCTTCCTGACTCCAGGCCCTGCACTCTATCCACTGTGCCACCTAGCTGCCCAAGAATGCTATAAGAGTGATATAAGTGAAGAGAAGCTCAAAAGAGAGAAAGAGGTCCTAGACCGGGGAGGGGGGACCAGTATTGACTGAGACAAGTAACAGTCTGCTGAAACTCCCAACAAGAAACAAATTGACAGACTCACACTTGGGCCAGGAATTTGCAGAACTCAGACCAGAGCAGTGAACAGACTTCCCCTTGGATCACACTACTTTGAAAGCACTGAAAGCTTGCAGGGACCCATGTGGAACTGTGAAAGTAGCAGATGGATATAAGAAGACAGAAACTCAGACCAAACATCCCCTTCAGAAATATGCAGACCCTCTATTAACATAGCGCAGCATTAACATAAAGTCCAAAGTCAAGAAGAAAGCTGGAAGAATGAGCAAACAAAAAAAGAACCAAAAAATATAGAGCTATTGTGGTGATGGGGGAAGCTCAAGACAACAAACACAGAAGAAAAGAATGCTTTGAAAACTTACAAAGCCTCCGATTAAAATGCAGCTGGGACACAGGTCCGTTGAGAATTCCTTGAAGAGTTAAAGCAAGAGGTAAGGAGCTAAAAATTTATTTTAAAAACCAGTTGAGAGTAGTAAGGGAAAGAATGGAAAAACAAGCAAGGGCTAGGGAAGGAATGTATAAAAATAGCATTAACAGTTTGGAAAAAGAGGTACAAAACCTTACTGAAGAAAATCTGAAGAAAAATAACTCCTCTTAGAAAATTAGAATTGGCCATATGGAAACTAGTGCCTGTATAAGATATCAGGAAATAATAAAACAAAGCCAAAAAAGAAAGAAAGAAAGAAAGAAAACTTGAACTATCTCAGAAAAAACAATTGACCTGGAAAACAAATAGAGGAAAAAATAATTTAAGAATCACTGGACTTCCTGAAAACCATAAACAAAAAAAGAACTTAGTCATCATATTGCAAGTAATTACAAAAGAAAACTGTCCTAATATCTTAGAACCAGAGTACAAAGTGGAAATTGAAAGAATCTGTCAGTCACCTCCTGAAAGAAACACCAAAATGAAAATTCCCATGAATATTATAACCAAAATCTGGAACTCCTAGGCCAAGGAAAAAATACTGCAAGCAACCAGGAAGAAAGCTTTCAAATACCAAGGAGTCAGAATCAGGATCACTCAAGATTTAGCAGCCATCTCTATAAAAAAACAGAGGACGTAGAATATATATTTCAGAAGACAAGGGATCTAGTTTTACAACCAAAAATCATACCCAACAAAACTGAGTATAATCATTCAGGGGGAAAAATGAATCTTTAATGAAATAGAGGACTTCAAGACATTCTTAATGAAAAGATCAAAGCTGAGTAGAAAATTTGACATACAAACACGCGAGTCAAGAGAGGCATAAAGGGCTAAAAACTCCAGGTCCCTCAACGAATTCTTATGTGGCATGAACTTGAGGCTCTTTACCTCTAAACCCTCATCAGTGTAACTTCTAAAAGGTGCCACCCAAAACTAAATGCAGAGCTCCAGATGTGGTCCTACCAAGGTCAAATACAACAGGACTGTTAGAGACACATAGCTTCTCTTAGTGTGGCTAACACACCATTAGCTTTTCTGGTTGATAAATTTTTTTTTATTTCAATTTTTCCATTGACCAATGGAGAGAAAGATAACTTCTGAGTGGGCTCTTAGGCAAGGTTACAGGGAAGATGTGGCATTTGAGCTGGGCCTTAATGTATATAGAAAGAAGAGTTAAATTCTTATAAGGATTCACAGAATCATAAAATCTTAGAGTTAGAAAGATCATTCAGTCAGCCTTTCATGCAGTGCAGGAATCTCAACATTCTATTCTTGTCCTTTTTATAAAATCATCAAATACTTAACAAATAACAATTCCATGAATCTAATAGAGAGAATGTTTTAACTAAAATTATGGAAACCAGTACGTTTAGATAAAATTATTTCATCTCTTCCTCTTTTTCTAAGGCTACCGGGATGCCCAAATTGGATGGATCCAAATTGTAGAAGACCTTCATGAAAGAGATTCAGAAAAGATGGATTTTTCTCCCTTTGGAAATACACAAGGTCCAAGCAGAGTGGCTCAATTTCTTGTGATCTATGCTCCAAGGAGGGGGATTCTGGAAGTGTGGAGCACTCAACAGGGCCCCAGAGTGGGAGCTTTTAATGTGGGGAAACATTGTAGGTGAGTAACACAACTTATTTTGCTGATTGAAAAGAAATATTTTAAATTAAGAAAAAAGGTTCAGTTATCCCTTCCATGTTGCAGCTGTCCCCATTGAGGTTTCAATATACAGCAGGTTGGCATAAGAAATTAAATGGGAATTTTTTGAGTTTTGAGGAAGCTTCAGATGACAAATGAAGGCCAGCAGAAGACACAGAGTCCATGACTAAATACTTAACCCAAATTTTGCAATAAGGTACTGTAAACACCCCATAAAAGAAAAAGAAAAAATTCAGACTTCTTCTCTGGTACAAAGGGAGAGCCAAAAATTTTACATGGATTTTCCAAATTGTGGGGGTGCCATGCCCTTAACCCCTGCGTTGTGGAAGAAATAACTGTACTTACAGGTTCCTTGAGATAAAGAGATGATGTTAATTCTTTAATACTGGGTTCTCAGTAAGTCTTTGGAAATTGATTGGTTGTTCTCACTGGCATTTTGGCCTGAGGCACATGGAAAATACCATGGCCAAAAATTACTGCTGCGATCTAATCTTACTTTTTTCCCCCTATGTGAATGGCAATTTATTTTGTGTCAGTGATTAGAATTCCATTAAAGCCTCTGTAGGAGTTATGACCGGAATGGTCATTTCCAGCCATGCTGCTTTCATCATGGCTTGCTGGAGTAACTTTTCAATACAAAAGGTTTATATTGAGCACTTATTTTGATAGGTATCCCCAAATCCCTGTCACACTGTTTTATACTTTGTGGGTGTTCAGTAACAGTGACTGTTTGACAGGTTAATTACAGAATAACAAAGAAGATAAACATGGCTGTTTGCATAAGGCTGATTCAAATTTAAGTTCATTTATTATGTTATCTAAAGTAGTGAGAGTTTCAGTGACTTGCCTAGAGGGATATAGCTCATATGAATTATAAGTTGCAAAGAAAGTGCCAACTGCATTGGTAGAGGTCATTTCCTTATTCTGAAGCTCACTGTGCTAATGAAATCACAGGTCCAGTTCATTTCCTTTCCCTTAGTCTCTTCTTTCTTCTGTCCTTCAGTTTCATAATCTGAAATGCTATGAGATTCTCAAAGGATTGAAGTATTGTTAGGCATCATCCATCCAATCCAGTAACCAGAACAGATTATGTGCCAGGCACTGTGCTAAGCGCTGTGAATCCCATCCCCCCCCCCCCCCCCAAAAAAAAAAGAAGAAAGAAAGATAGTCTTGGCCCTCAAGGAGATTACATTCTAATGAGGAAAACAACATATGAAAGAAACTGAAAAGTGTGTATGGTGGTGGTGGGTGGAGAACGACCCACACCGTAGCATGGTAGGAAGACCTAAAGTCAGAGGGGCAGCCTGGAGTAGAGTGGAGATGCAGCTGGCTGAGGCGTCCTTTTCAATATAGAGCTTCTAGGAAGAGAAAGAGCCAACTGTTTTCCAGGGTAAAGTTTTTGTGGCATGGTAGAGAAAGACCAGAGACAGGAGTTCAGCTTGAAGAGGAATGGAGGAATGTTTCAGAATCACTGAATTTCGGAGCTGGAAGACAACCTCACATTTTCTTAAAATGTAGGTCTGACCACGTCACTACTCCAGATGTTGCCTTTTACCTTCCTTTTTTTTTTTTGTCATTTAAAGCTCTTCACAGTCTGACCTTTTTCTACTTTTCCAGTCTTCTTATACTTGACACCCCAACACACAAAGTATAATCTAGCCATACTGCCCTATTTGCTGTTCCTTAACCATGACATTCTCTCTCCTCTCTCCATGCCTTTGTATTGGCTGTACCCCAGGCCTGAAATGCTCTTCCCCCTCATCTCTGCCCCTTAGAATTCTGGGCTTCCTTCAAGATTCTGCTCAAATCCTGTCTTCAGCAGGTCTTTCCTGGTTTTCCCAGCTGCTCGAACCTCCCCCCTCTAAGGTTACTAACTTCCTTTTATTGTGTTGGTGATTTTCTAGCTGTCTTCACATCGTACATTCTGCTTTTGGCCTATCATTCTCATCTCTTTCCTACCAGAACCTGGATAAGGCTCATGAGTCACCCAGCTTTAAAAGGGCAACTTTTGCCTTGTCTTGCCAGGGCCCAAGTCTCTGTCCGTTTCCTGGCCATCTCCATATCATGCCTTCTAATCTTTTGCCATTATCCTCATTTTCCTTTTTTCTCCCCCTTAAAATTTTTCTTTTCGTTTTATTTTATTTTTTGTTACATTTTAAATTTCAAACTGTCTCCCTCCTTCCCCACTGCACGGTAGAGAAGGCTACCATTTGACACAGACACACACACACACACACACAGACACACACCCCACACCCCACACAAAACCATACTATGCTTCCTTATCTTCTTCCTAAGGATTCTACCTTTGGATCCCCTATGTCTGATGGTGAAATTTCTCTAACCTTTCAGGGAGCCCAGGTTTTTAAGCCTCTTCCTAACCATCTCTGCCATGTGTTGTCTAATTGTCCCCTCCCTTTTCTAGCACCTTTTCTGTGTTTGCCCCATTACAAGGTATGCTCCTTGAAGGCAAGGACTTGCTTGCTTGTTTTTGTAACCTCAATGCTTAGCATATACCCAGAGCTTAAATGCTTGCTCTATTCATCTCTCTATCTGTCCATCTAATGTATATATCAATTTATTTTCAGGTTTCCCCTATTAGAATGTGAGCTCCTTGAGGGCAGACACTATTTTTGCCTTTTTTTCTTTCTTTTTTTTTTTTTTTCTTTTTTGTATCTCCACACACTTAGCATGGTTCCAGGCACATGGCAAGCACTTAATAAAGGCTTGTTGACTGACTGACCTCAGAAGCCAGTCCAACTCATATCTGAAAAAGAATCCCTTCTGCTTCATATCTAATAAGTGGTCATTCTAGCCATTACTTAAAGCTGTCAAGTCATTAGGAATCCATTACCTGCAAAGACATTCACTCTGCTATTACATAGCATGGTAGGAAATTCTTCCTTACATCAAGCCCGAATTTGCTTTTTGCAACTTTTACCTATTTCTGGGTAAGACAGATCAAATCTAAACCCTCTTCTGTATGATGGATCCTCAAATACTTGTTTCTCCTCTCCCCCTTTTCTCTGTCTACCCCACTCCTACCTCCCAAAGCTTTCTCAACTTCTCTAGGATAAACAATCTCTGTATTCTCAAATCTTTTCTCATGCGGCATAGAGTTGTGGACTTCAGGGTGCCCTCCTGTTTTTCCTAAAGTGTGTCACCCAGAACTGAACAGCATACTTCAGATGTGGTCTGACCAGGCAAACTACTGCAGGACTGTCATTTCTTTATTATTGGATGCTGTTGCCTCTCTCTTATTGTATCATCTCTGATGTTAATTCTCTTGGCTGCCATATTGTGATGTTGACTCTGAGCTAGTAGGCCACAAAAACTTCCGGGCATCATTTTCTCCCTGCCTCAATCCCCTAAGCTTTGTAATCTCAAAGACTTTGGAAGAGATAGTCTAGGCCAATTCCTCTCAAAGCATTCCTTTAAAGAGTGCTCACACAGACCAGTCATCTCTTCATTTCTCACCATCTGCCCTCCATACACTGGACTCCATCATGCCCCTGTGCCGGGTACTCTCTGCCCCTCCCCTTACTAGCTTTCTTTTATGTGTTGTCTTCCCCTGTCTGATCATAAGCTCCTTGAGGCAAGGAACCTTCTCTTTCTTTTCTTTGTGACCCCAGCATTTAGTACAGTGCTTGTCACAGTTAAGTGCATACATAGTGTTTACTGACTCACTGCTTCATCTTATGTTTGAGAAACATGAAACCCAGACAAGTGAGCCAAAGTCACATGGCTCTTATGTGTCAAAATCTATTCTTTTTTTTTTTTTTAAGGCAATTGGGATTAAGTGACTTGCCCAGAGTCACACAGCTACTAAGTGTCAAGTGTTTGGTCTGAGGCCAAATTTGAACTCAGGTCCTCCTGACTTCAGGGCCAGTGTTCTTATCCACTGTGCCACCTAGCTGCCTCCAAAATCTATTCTTAATACCATACGTTCTTCCTATTGTCTTGAAAGATATGCAGGGAAAATTGTCTCTTTACCATAAACAATTGCATGTTCAGTTCTAATTGAATTGTGCGTATTTTCTTTTTTAGCTAATTTTTTAATGAAAATCAAGTCGCTGTCAGTTAAATCCTGATGGCTCACTTTTTCTAATATTAATCAATAACTGTAGAGTTGTTTAATGCTTCTAAGTAAATATTTTCCCAGACATCCTTAACTCTAATAAAAGTATCCTTTGGAAATTTTTTCTTTCTTCATTGTATTTACAATATTTGTACGTGATTTCTGTAGGTTACTGTATCCTGGTTATAAAATAATGGGCTTAAATAATGTTACCAGTCAGAGTTGGCAGCCACAGACTTACCAGATTTGTCTTGTTGATCCAGTGTCTGGAAGCATAAAAACAGTTAATGTTCCTTTCCATTTAGCACTGAGGTAAGGTTTATTATCTCTCTTCTAATGAATATGCCCCTGAAAACTCTTTTCTCTTAGCCAACAAAGAGCTATTTTTTTTTCAGATTTAATTAATATCTTTAATAATGGCATACAAAAAGTAAAAAAAATGAAAGAAAAAGAAACGTTAAACCTTTTGGAAATATGTAGCAAACTTCATTCTTCTCCATTTTAAAATAAGTATTTATTTACTGTTTTAAGTGATAAGAAGAGTGAACGAGCCAAGGATCTTCACTTAGTGAAGAAACTAGCAACTTTACTGAAAATGAAAACTCCAAATCTTAGTAAGTGTCCTCAAATAAAAAACCACATTTTTGAATAGTTTGGATCATTTAAAAATCAGCAGTAGAGCCTAATAAGTACACTCCAAATCCTTAATAATTTATGCATGCATCTTAGAATTTATCTGTAAAGTTGAATTGGCCTATATTTGCACATTAGGAGTTTATTATAAAATTAAAAGAATAGTAGATAATCTTGCAACTCATAGAATAGCTGAAATGTAATATGAACTTTTGCAAAATTATCATAATTTAAAATTTATTTGATTTTTCAGATTTAGTTGAAACTGAAGTAAAGGAATTAATTCTTGATATTAAGTATCCTGCAACCAAAAAACAGGTAAATATGCACACAACGTCTGTGATAAAAAATCGTCTCCCTTTTCTGTATCCTCATACTCTGCATATTTCTCTGTGCCACAGCTTGTCTTGTTTTTGCCATTTGCTTCTTCATGTATCTAAAGCTTGTTGTTCAGCTTCGTTTCTCCCTGCAATCTGCATTGTTTCTCATCTTTTCAGTCTTAACAGGTTAATCTATCAGATTTACTCAAGTTGATGTGCTGCTAATGGGGGAGGGAACAAACAAACATACACCTTAACTTTTGCATTATATCTCTTTGGTGATGCTAATAGTGGACATTTTGGAAAAATTACTCTTACCCAGGTAGCAAGGCAGTACAGTAGATGGAGCATTGGGCCTGGAGTCAGGCAGATCTGAGTTTAAAGCTGGCCTTGGATAATAGCTTTATAACCCTGGCCAAGTCACTTAACCTCTGCCTGCCTCAATTACCTCTACTGCAAAATGGGGTTAAGAAAAGCACCTATTTCACAGAGTTGTTAAGTTAAAATGAAATGTTTGTAAACCACTTAGCATAGTGCTTCGCACATAATAGGTGCTTAATAAATGTTTATTTCTTTCCCTCCTTGCTCCTCACTGTTCCTACTTATTGTGGCCTATGAATCTAACCAGTTCTAACCTGTGTCCATGACAAAAGTCTCTCCCCATTTCAGTCCAAACTCCATTAAGCTACAAAGGTGATTTTTCTGAAGCATAGGTCTAACCATGTTACCCTCCTGCTTGGTGAGTTGATTGGCTCACTGTTACAGCCAGGGGTCAAAAACTTCTTTGGCATTTATGCTCTTCATAACCTGGCCCCTTTCTATCTTTCTAGGCTTCTTAGACCTTGTTCTTTTCCATTCACTCTCCATTCTAGCAGCTGGCCTACTATTGCAGTTCCATAAACAAGACATTCCATCTCCTTTCTCCATATCTTAGCATTAGCTGTACTCTACTCCTAGAATGTTCACTGACATCTCCAAAACTCAGCCCATATCTCACCTCTGTAAGATGCTTTTCTTGATCCCTTTAGCAGCTAATGCTTTCCCCTCCAAAAGTACCTTCTATCTATTCTGTATATATCTTGCATCTACCTACTTGTTTATGTATCTCCCCTTTTAGAATGTAACCTCCTTCAAGACAGGGACTGGGTTTTTTGTTTTTGTTTTTTTATTTGTTTGTTTGCTTTTCTTTGTATCCCCGGACCTTACCATAGTTCCTGGCAAATAGTTGTTGTGGTTTGTCCTTTGTTCTTGAAGAGGACCATGACATCAGGAAGATGATGCCATGACTTGTCAGTTGAATTTAAGTGAGGGAGAGCTTTGCAAAGTCACTAGCCTCACTTTCTTCTCTGGATCCATCTGAGTCCGGTGGCAAGATACAGATCAGGACAGCTGGAGATGGCCCAGGGTGAAGTGGGAGACCTTGGCCTTTTTAAGCTAAGGTCCTTCCAAGTTCTCACTTTGACTAAAACAATCCCCATTCACTGATTAAGGCTGTTTAACAAGTGAAGCAAGGAATGGCCCCTTTAATTGAAAAAAAAAAATCAACCTGGGAGGAGAAGACTGGGCTGCTGGCCAAAAGACAAACCATTGCTATTTACATATTTACATTTACATCTGAGCCACTGGGCCCAAACAGTATCCACTAGGTGGTGCTTGGGTTGGCCAGTCAATGAGAGCCTAGAGTGAATTAGGTTTAAGGCTTAATAAATGTTTGTTGACTTGACTAGTCAGTCATGTAAGAGTATTGCAATCAAAATTTAAATGTAAACTTGTGGCAATACTTTTCTTACTGTCATGATAGTAACTATTGTTTCTTATTTCCCTTTATTGCATTAGCGGTATAGGATTTACTGAACCTCTTCTTATTAGTTAAATATTTTCTTCTCTTTCTTCCATGCTAGCTCTTCTCTTTGTTTTTTTTTGTTCTTCACCTCAACCTTTCTTTAGTTGTCTGACCTTCAGATTTGTGCTTGTATTTTAATATATCATGATGCATGATTTACTTGTACAATGTTTCATATGAACATCAGCATTTTAATGAATTAATCTGTGATATTTATTAAACTACTGATATTCATATGAAATATTTTATATAAGTTAGTTTTACCTTCAAGTCTCAGTATTCTGACAGTGTATACCTAAATGTAATGAAATGAAAATAATGGATTTTCTGACTTCCTGTCTTTCAATTGTGGAATTTCTTCCTTTGCCTAGGCTTTGGAAAGCATTTTAGCAAGTGAACGTTTACCATTTTCCTGCCTTAGAAACATCACTCAGACTTTGTTGGATACTTTAACAAATCAAGGTAAAATGATAGTTCATGTTAATTAAAGGTTATGATCATGTCACAGTTACAATCAAATTTCTAAAGAGATAGACATTTAAAATACAATTATATGCTTTTAATTGTAGAAAGATATTAAATGCTTACCTTAATGATTATGATATAAAATGTTCTTTTAATGAGAAAATTATTAAACATAATAAAATGTGTCAGTTATTAAAAATTATTATACTGTTTTATTTTTATATAGTTTATCATCATCTTGGCTTTCTGTGAGTAATTGTAAATTATTTCCTAATTGATATAATTGGGAAAATTTTAATTTGATACATATTTCTATAATTTGGTAGAAAAAATGAAATCTATTTGCATTTAATAATAAACATTTATTAAGTGCCTGTTCTGTGTAGAGTACTATTCTAGGCACTCAGGGAAGGGGACCCAAAAAGTATAGATAAGGCATGTAAACTTATATCTTTCCTCCATAGAGTTTACCTTCTAATTGAAATGTAAGCTACATTCACCAATTATGTATAATGCACAATAATATATAAGCTTATAGGAAGCTATATGCTTTTAGCATGAGGGAAAGATTAGTTGGTCATTTGTAGAAAGCTATTAGTCTCCATATTGTTTCCCTAATTTAGTTTTATTTCGTGGAATAAGAGATAGAATTATGTAGAGGGGTAAGTACTTTGGATATAAATGTGTGGACTTTGAATGGGAAGATGATGCTCATAACCTACTATCCACATTTACATAAACTTTGAGTTACTTTTCTAGTAATAGTAGTAGTTTGTGCTAAATCATCCACTTTCACGTAATTTTCATTGTGGTAATTTTCCTATAGTTTTTCTATGCATGTTAATTTTGGAGTAATTCAATGGATTTTTGTTTTCTGTATAAAGCTAACTAACCTGTACAAGGGCAGAAAATGTGACTGTACAATTGTTGGCACTATACTCTAGCTAAGTTACAAAGAGCCCGTATAAGCCCTTAACATGAAGTAAATATTATATAAAAAAATTGTCCTTGGTATAACTTTGCCTTTATAACTAGTAATGCCTTAATGGTTTCGTCTAGGCTTTGTTTTTTTTTTCTTTGATTTAATTGCATATAAATTCCATAGCTTAAAGTATAATTTTTAAAGGTACCATAAATAGTGGGTTAAGATATTCTCCATCAAATTACTTTTATCTTGAACTACTCTTAATTATTTCCTGTCCTGAATTAATATCTAAAACTAACTTGTGGAATGGATTTCTCTAGTAAATTTAAATTGTCCTTTACTTTATAAACATTTTATTTGCATTAACTTTTAAGGAATTCATTATTGTTTAAAATAAGGTATCCCTACAATTATATTTGTGCTCCATAAAGGTTTTATATTGCTATATCTTATATTGTCATGAGACAGAATGATCATTGTTGAAAGACTAGATAAGTCTTCTAACTGAACTCTTGAATGAGAACCATAAATCTATTTCAGAGATACAAAAAGTTGAAATTTATTATGCCTGAAACTGTGATCACTTAGAATTAGAATCTTTTTAGTTTTTTTGTTGTTTGTTGTATTTTTTGAAAGAATGAACAAGTTAAAAACATTTTTTCTTCAGTATTATGTTTAAGACAAAAGAGTTGGTTGAAAGATGCTAGAGATAATTTGTTATTTAATTAAAAAGAAAAGTCTGGTCATCTTGTCTTCTGCTGAATGCATTTTAAAATAATTCATGGTTCTAACTGACAATCACAATAATAGAAGGAGGTAGGAGAAATTGATTAACTCTCAATGAGTATGTCAGGGACTAGAGACAGAAGATAGTGTTCTTGTTTGGGGCCAATAAGCTGATTTTTAAAAAACGTACATAATTTTTCAAATCTTTCTTAATATTTAAATCACGCAATAACATTTTAAAAAACCTATTATTAAGATAATGATTTTCTTCACTTTTTTCTGTCTATCCTCCTAGTAGAAATCCTTTTCAACTTAAGTAAGTAGGATACTTGGGCTGAGAAAATCTTTTTTTTTCTACCATGGATAAAACACCGTAATATAATCAATCAATCAGCAAATATTTATTAAGTCCCTACTATGTTCTAGGCACTCTTAGGATACAAGTACAAAGAATGAAACAAACCCAGATTCCAAAATGCAAATTTATTAAATACAAGGTAGTTTTGGAGAGAAGGCACTCGCAGTTAGAGGGATTATGATAAGCTTCATGTAGAAGATAGTCCCTAAGCTGTGTCTTAAAGGAAAAGAGGAATTCCTATGAGGCAGAGTTTAGTAAAGAGTGAATTCTAGGCATATGAAATTGCCGGTGCAAAGACATGGAGACACAACATGGTGTGTCATGTGTGAAGAAAAGGGTGGCCATTTTGACTGTAGGACTAAGTAGAAAGTAGAATGATATCTGGTAAGCCTGGAAATATAGGGGTGGGGACAGGTTATTAAGGGGTTTCAAAATGCTAAATAGAGGAATTTATGTTTTATTCTGAAGTCAGTAAGCCACTGCAGTTGATTCCGTTGGGGAGTTATACACTCAGATCATCACTTAAGGAAAATTATAAACTACAGTACATCAAAGAATTGTGGAATGCAATATTAAAAGATTTAATTGGCATGAAAATTTTAACAAGTTTTTTTTTAACAAGCTGTTTAATTTGATTTTCTCTCCAATGCTTTAGAGCTTGAATGTGTTGATGAAGGACTACTCCAGTTTTGTGACAACAAGCTTAAATTACTCCATCTTTATGAGTCAGTCAATAAACTGAATTCTCTTGGGTTGTGTTCAGATACATCATTCTCCAATAATGTGAGTAATCCCAAAATGTAGCTATGTAGGAAGATTTAATTTATAGATGCTAAGACAATGTAGGGGCCAATCCTGTGTCTTTTGAAAGTGGTAAAAGTAGAAACAGTGACTACTTTATTTTGTTTTAAAAGAAGAGCATAAAGTTATCCTAATTGAATTCTTATGTGACTGCTTTGGGTATAACGTTTTTATCCTAGACATTGTTTTCATTTTATCCAATAAATTAAATTTTATTATTAATCTATTTTTCCTCCTCAGTGAACCTTTTATCTTACCTGAATTCAGTTAATAAGGTAACTGGTTAAAATCCAACTTCCTCTAAGAGGTTTCTTCCATAAAATAGGTTAACATCACCATATTGGTACAACTTGAAAAACCTGACTTTGAGTAATTAAAGAGGTTAGTAAAAATAATTATGAAATCCACCTCTTAACTTCCCTAATGCATATTCAATGGAAAATACCTTATAGTATTTGCTGTAACCTGATATTTTACTTGGTTTTTTTAATCAATCAATCAAAAAAGCATTGGGGCACATTTACTTTGTGCCAGGCACTGGACTAATTTTAACAGTCTCATTTTTTTTCCTTTCCATAGACTTAAAAACAAATTTAGTTTTCGTTAAAATGAAATAGAGAGTAGTAACTCTCAACTTTGTCTGGCCCAGATTCCTTTGTGAAAACTGTACATTTTATCAACCTGTCCAAAGAGGTATCATGAAAATACAATTAGTTTCAAAAAGAACATTTTTTACCCTGCTTACTATATTTATGCACTGCATTTATACACTGACCTTCTACACATTCTTATAAATAGAACTTGCAAAGTCAAATTCTATAATAAGTAATTAGTAGGTAGTAGGAATTTTTAAGGAAATTAGTTTTCTATTTTATGAGAGGATAGATATTAAAGCATCTATGAAATTTCTAGGTAATAATGTAGAGATCATTGAGACATAGTGATCCTTTTCCTTGGAATATTATTCACCATTGCTAATATCAGTACAAAATTCAAGACAATGAAGAAATGGCCTTGTAATTTCCAATGATAGGCACTGTGTATCAATAAGAACACTGCAGTGCTCAAGTAATGAGCAAAACAAGTCACCAATAATACCAAAGATAAAAGATAAGTGATTTAGTAGATGGCTTGTTACTCTTACTTTTGAAAGCGAGTTTCTCTTGTTCAATAAGTCAATCTTTTCCTTTTAAGAAAAGAGATATACTTCAAAACCAGGATTGACTTTCATAACATGGATGTGTATTAATTGTTTTAATGCAAAATATTAAAGGATTGATGACTTCACAGACCTTAATAAATTCATTTTCCTACTTCTTCAGAGGTCCAGTAGTTTGTCAGTGTGGTTACTCTCTTCAGCCCATGCTAATTGCTACCCCTTTATGGCTGGTTAATCTGTCTTTGAGAGTTGCTGTGGCCAAAAAATTCATTATCCCATTGCTAGCTTGATGATCATCTTTTCCAAATTTACCTTATCTGGTCCTTGTTCAGCAGATTCATCATTTCTCACTGAGTCCATATTAAAACTTTTTCAGTCTGGTAGGACCTGCCAGTTTACATTCTGCTGGCATAACTTTTCAAAATTCAGTCATTTCTTTATCATGATTAGCCATCAGAGTAAGACTTCAGCAGAGGTCTCTTCCTTATGAAAACATATTTCTCTAATTTGGGAAAGACTTGAATAGCAAAAGGACTGAAAACCACTTAATAACCACAATGCTTTAAAGAACTGGTAAATTTTAACCCAGAGAAGACTTAAGGGGATGTTAGTTGTCTTCAAATGTTTAAATCACTGTCATGCAGAAGAAAAAACAAGTTTATTCTCTATAACCAGTGGGCAGAACTTGGCCCAATGAGTAAAAGTTGCCAATAAAGCAAATTTTAGCTTAATATAAGGAAGAATTTCTTCCTAACAATTAGAAAACTATCCCAGAATAAAATGGGCAGTCTTAGGAGATAATGATTTCCTTTACATTAAAGATAGTCCAGCAGATATTGACTGATAACTTGTAGGAGATATTATTGAGAAGATGAATGTTTTAGACAGAATTTGAACAGAATGACCTTTAAGATACCTTCCAAATCTATTTCTGTTATTATTAAGGGATCCTCTTAATTCTATACATGTAAAGGATTTGGTTCCAAGATTTGTGCAGTACCTGTGACCTCTTTAAATATTTGTGGTTCTTTCTGTTATCTTATTTTCTTTCTGAACAGAGTGAAATTAGACCAGACTATTGTTTTATATATTATACTGCATAACAATTAAAATGTTCCATTTTCAGTCATACTTCTGTATCTAGTACTGAGGATTATAGAATTTTTCATTGATGTTATTTTAAAAGTTTAATAAAAATAGTTATGTTCTTTATTCTATGATTGTTGCATTGTTATCACATGATATCTCCATGAAATGTAGTAAATTTGGAGCAAAATCAGTAGTAGACTACACATTAGTGTTGTTATAGTCATAAGCCCATTTTTTTGCCTCTAATAGAAAAGTCTTTCAATCCTATTTACAGGGGCTTGATAGGTGAGGCATATTTTTAGACACAATGTGGAAGATTTATGATTTTATATCTTTTGTCTTTTAGGAGCTGGCAGTGTTGTTAAGGCTTGATGAAAAAGAACTGGTTAGGCTGCAGGCATTATTGGAGAACTATAAACAAGAGAATACCAGAACCACTGTCCGATTTGCTGATGATAAAGATGGTGCACTGCCTGTGACAACATTCCTGGAATATTTAGAATATGAGAAAGATACGATCAGTGTAAAGAAGATAAGTGAAATAGAATATGTGGCTTTAGGTATGTAATGCACTAGATTTTTTCTTGTCCTTTCCACGCCATCTGAAATTTATGGTATGAAACTCACAAAACTCTCATTGGTCAGAAGTCCTTGGTGAATCCCTCAGACACTCAGAGCATTAGTTTCCTTGTGTGAAGTAGGGATAAAAACACCTGTAATCCCTACCTACAAAGTTGTTATGAGACTGATGTGAGATGGTGTATATAAAACACTTTGAAAATTTGAAAGCAATGTCAGCATAGTGGTTGTTATGACTTGAGGTGGAGCCAGATTTTTTATTTTATCAGAGTAGAGTATTTTCGGGGTCAAAGATTCCTTCACTCATCCAATCTGCCATGCTTCTGTAATTTTGCCTTGTAGAGATACCCAAGAAAGGGTGAAATTATTTAGGCCACCCAGCCAGTATGTGTTTGAGGCAGGACTTTAATCCAAGTGCTTCTGACTTCAGTGGCCCTCTTTCTATCCACTTTGCTGTACTGACATTTTTTTATTGTTGTGTTTAATGTGTTTTATGTCACCTATATTTATTGAGTGCTTAGTCTCTGTAAGGCAATATCTTAAGCACTGTGGATTTGTAAAGACAATGCCGTCCCTAACCTCAGACAAAAATGCTCAAGCATACCAAATTGTTGTTGCTTTAAGTAGTGCTCCAAATAAATTTTTTGTATTAGCAATTCCAAAAAGGTCATGTTTAGAGCTATATATACTATACCTTCATTTTCCTCATAGATACTATTTTTATATAGAAAATTTTTTTATCAAAATTGATTCTAATTGAGAATATTATAGATTTGAGTTAGAGGTTGCTATAGTTTAATAGGTTTGCATTTTTATTTTACTAGGTAGTTTCTTTTTTTGGAAGTGCTTGCATGGAGAAAGCTCCACAGAGGATATGTGTCATACTTTGGAATCTGCTGGATTTAGCCCACAACTTTTATTGGTAAAGTACTAATTGTATACTTTTTCTTCATAGGTAATATAATTTTAGGAGAACCTTCAGGCTTTCAGCATTTGCTTATGGTAAATGGCTGTCCTTATAGAAATATCATAGAAAGTAGATGAAAACCTTCCAGATAATTCAAGTAATTTATGAATTGCCAGATTTAGTTAATCATAAAGTTGTTTGTTTTTCCCTGTTCTATGTAAGTTTTCTCATAAGCTTCAGCAAATGTAAAATAAACTTGGAATTTGATAAGCATACAAATAACAAACTTTCATGGAGTAATTTGTACCAATGAACAATGTCAGAATAAAGATAAACTATTAAATTGATTCTTATAAAGCCTTTAATTTAAAATCAATGATAAATTCTATGTTTCTAAGAGTACTTAAGATAAATGTAAAATTTAGAGTATCTTGTTTTTTAAATAACAAATAGTGATCTAATTTATACAACATAACTATCCCTTTAGTACTGTACTTTGCAGCACTGCTTATTAAGCATCCCCAAACTTTGTTTATTTTATAGATCAGTCAATTTATAACAGATAACAAGGAGGGAAAAAAAAACAATCTGTGTAAAATTATAACATGAAACATAAAAATCTGTGTTTTTTAGACGGATATTTATAGTAGAGATGTAGCAGAGTCTGTTATGGTTTGTTTTCATGTTTTGTTTTTCTTTTGGGAAAACATTATAGCATTGTTAGCTCGTTGGCTGCTTAGTATGGGATTCTCATTTTTTATCAGACTTTTAGTCCTTCTAAAATGTTTTACTTTTCCTAAATATGCAATTTAATTATAATAGAATTTAAGTTACTGAGAAAAATTTTAGTAATGTAATATAAAATTCAATAATTGCATTTGCAATATATGTTCTACTTGACCTTTTTAAGAGGCAGAAGACATATTTCATTTTGGTAATTATTCTGTAGCCCACCTGTAATGATAAAATAACTCATATCCCTCATATGTTAAATTTCCTAATGCCAAAATAAACCACAAAAGCAACACGGATAAAAAGCAAAACTCTATTGTGTATAAATTTAAATACATTGGTATTAGTGATCTTCGTAACCCCTATTGTGAGAAATCCTACCTGGTACCAAAACCAATTATGTTTGGATACCTGGTGTGACAGGTGAAATCCGAAATAACCAAGGAAACAAAAGTTCGAGCCTCCAAGCATCTCGATTTATTAAGCAATGCATGCCTATTGCATAACGCATCAGGACCAGGCTTTCTCAGGGGGTATAGATTTTTATTTTTATGTGTTAAAAGAAAACAATTAACAGGCTATAAACCAATATACAATATTAGGTGATCTGATTTTTAACTGAAGGAAAGATTAGAGGGTTTCAAATTTGGGAGGGAGAGAGTGAACAGGTGCAATTTCCTGAAATCAGAAAAAAAGGAGTCCTACTCCCCCCAAGTGTCTGTATCCAATCAGAGGAAAAAGGAAACAGTAACTGATCAATATGGGGCTAGTTTTCAGATAAGACATATGAGTTGCTTGAGATACATAATTGTGAGAAAACTCCTTGTATTAGTCTTTGGATCTGACTGGATTTCTGGTCAGCATAACCTAGATCCTTAGTTTAGGGTCTTTTAGCAACAGAGGTGGTTCATCTTTCCAGCTATGCAGGACTAGGTTCAAACAACTGAATAAAATTTTCTCAAATTGGACTGGACCCATAATTGAACAGAAAGGAAACTGAACTAGCTTCTAAATTGAATCACAAGCTGAAGTCAGTGTGGTTCACTCAATTCCCTCACTGGTACTGTCCCAGAAAAATAAACATTGGTTTATATGTCCTGAAATTAAAAGATATCTAAATGTATCTAATAGAAACTTAGTGTGATGTCCAGAAGGAAGAATACAGTCTACTTTTCTATTTCCTTGCAATTTGATTGTTACAAAAAAGTTTGTAGTTGAAACTGGAATATCTGTTATGTGTGTTGGAGGGTTTTTTTTTTTAGCCTAATTATAATGAGAATGTAAAAATTAAAATAGCAACATAGATTATGAGAATGGTTGGAAAAAGAGAATGGAATTTATAAATGGTTCTAAGTGAAATTTTGAGGTTTATTAATTTTTGAAAACTTTTTAAAGTTGAAGTGTTATATTTAAACTTTCTAATCCCTATTCTTAATCACCTTTTACTTTACAACTTTGAGCAATAGTTCACTACAGCATTGCAGTGAATGATGAACATTTTTCACTGCACCTAATCCCCAAGTGCATCCATATAATCCTATGCTACTAAGCTGTTTATAAACTCCAAGTCACACTCTGAACACATTTCATAAATCATAGATGTTATTGGCTCAGGATGGGCCAAGTTTAAAATTGTGGGATTGATGTCTTCCATAGAATCACATAAATGTTGATACAGTGTTTTTGCTCAAAAGATCTTTTTGTGATTTAATAGTGATAAGAGCATTAGGAGAAGTGGAAAAGTGTTAAGATAGTCTGTTTCCTCTTAGGCCTGACCTTAGGCAGAATTGGGATATATGTAAATAAACTTCAGTAACCCCTCCCTCATTCCTTTTTTGGCCCTTCCTCTCTATAAGCACTAAGGGTCCTCATGCCAGGAAGGGTAGTAACATTAATCTAGATAGTGACCTATTCTCTAGTCTTTAAAGACTCTTTTCTTCTTTTCCCCATCAAAACCATCTCAGTATGGCCTTCTTTCATTCCCTTTCTCTGCTAAGCTACTTAAGCTATGTTAATGTCATACCTCTCACACATAATCTGTATTTTAATATGGGTATTTGGAAGCAATGCTTTAATCCAGAGGAGTGATTTTAATGATGTCTGATGTCAAAGGAAAAAAAAGGGGGGCAGCTAGGTGGCTCAGTGTATAGAGCTCCAGCATTGCAGTCAGGAGGTCCTGAGTTCAAAACTGGTCTCACACATAACACTTACTAGCTCTGTGACCCTGGGCAAGTCACTTAACCCCATTGCCTAACCAAAAAAATAAAAAAGAAAAAAAAAAAGAAAGACTTTTTTAGGAGCATAGTAAAGCCTCATACCTCACACAATATAGGGAGCCACTATTACATGCCAAAAAGGGCTGGGACATATAATATATTCAAAAAAATTCACGATTTCCCCAAAGATGTTTATAGTATGTCTAACAAATATAAGATTGTTTTGAAATCAGCTTGCTTTAGAATTGAATGACTTTTTAAAATTTTTAATTATAGTCTCTACTCCTGAATGTTTGGCTCTCTAAAGAAAAAGATATTCTTGATAAGCCACAGTCTGTTTCCTGTCTTCACACTATGCTTTCTCTTCTGAGTAAGATGAAAGGTAAGTTGCTTTAAAGATACATATAAGTTAATGATTCTCAAGAATATTCCTTTAAAAAAAAACAAAAAACGAGAAAAATGCCTTTATATATATGTGCTTGTTGTTTTCCCAGTTGCTCGTCTCTAATTTGTTGTACTTGAACTACATCAGTATCTGCAGAATTACTGAAATGTGTGAATTCAGTGTTAAATTAATATTAGCAAGTTTGGAAGATACTAACAGCATAGCTCTTTATTTTGCTAATTATTTAGGATTCTTTAAAATATAATTTAATTTATAAAGTGGAACTTAACTTTTTTTAGGAAACATTTTGTAAAGTGCAATAATATATATCCTATTTTTGTATGTGATATTATTCATCAAGAGCAGTATGACTGAAATTTGTAAAGATAATGAAAAGTGGTACAATTCTATACTGGCATACCCGGGGTAAAATTGACATGCTCATTTATTGCTAATGGAGGTATGAAGTGATTCAGTATTTTTTGGAAAGCAATATGAAATTATGTAGCAAGTTACAAAATATGTTCGTACTCAGTGGCTTCGCTACTAAGGGTACCCTGAGAAAGTTTTTTTTGTGTTTTGTTTTTTGGTGAGGCAGTGTGGTTAAGTGACTTGTCCAGGGTCACACAGCTAATAAGTGTCAAGTGTCTGAGGCCAGATTTGAACTCAGGTCCTCTTGACTTCAAGGCCAGAGCTCTATCCACTGAGCCACCTAGCTGCCCCAAAGGTACTGGAGTGGGTTGCCGTTTCCTTCTCTAGTTCATTTTACAGCGAAGGAAATGGAGGCAAACAAGGTTAAGTGACTTGCCCAGGGTCACACAGCTAGTGTCTGAGGTCAGATTTAAACTGCCCAGTACTCTGATCCACCGCACCACCTAGCTGCCTCGTAAGAAAGTTTTTAATAGGAAAAAAAGATCTAGCTGCAGAACTATTATCATTATTTGTAATGGCAACATCCTGGAAATAAACTAGGTGTCCAGCAATTGGGAGTTGCTGAAAAAATAATGGCATATTAAAGTTATGGAATGTTATTCTGATCAAAGAAATTATGAACACTAAAAATTAAAAGAAATATGAGAAGACTTAGGAAGTAAAGCCAAATGAAAGCAATACTAAAGGAACTGCAACTGTCTAAAGATAACAGAAACAGTGACATTTATGTTAAATACATAGAAAAGATGTTGAAAAGGGCTCAAAGAAACAGGTAATCAATAAGAGTTTCTAGACTTTTTTGTTCTTTTTTCCTATATTCTTGTTTATAAAATTATATGTACTTATCAATGGAGGTTAAAATTTATTTTGAGAAGTATAAAACAACGAAAGACATTTATATAGAAAATGAGTCAATGTCAAGAAAAGTTCAGCTCCAACTTTTCTCCTTTTATATGTAAGAGTGACCAGAACTACAGTCTTACCCTAGGATATTACTGTAGTAACAGATTTAGAAGTAGTGACCTGTTTGGGATGTGCTCCATTGACACTTGGCTTCAAGGACAGGATCATTGATTGAACCTACCTAACTGAAATCTAAGTCTTTGTGTTTAAATTACTCACCTTCTAACTTATCATAAAGATATGTCCTTATGAATTTAGTTTTCAGAGCTGGTGCTTAACACAGTTGAACTACAGCAGACAAATGGAATTTTTTTCCCCTTCTTTGCAGTTGCTATAGATGAATCATGGGACTCACAGTCTGTATCCCCTTGGTGGCAACAAATGCGTATGGCTTGTATTCAGTCTGAGAATAATGCAGCTGCCTTGTTATCTGCGCATGTTGGGCATTCTGTTGCAGCACAGATATCCGATAATATAGCTGAGAAAAAAGTAAGTCAGCAAAGATGCTCTGTAAATCTGTTAATATCTTTTTCTAAAAGGACATTTATGTTATCTTGTGACTTGCCGATGGGAGAAGCTTTAGAATTTGAAATGTATATCTGGTGTTATTGATTGAAATTCTGCAAATTTTTTATTATGAGATATGATGACCTCAATACCATTCATTAGATGACATTCATACATACTTTCAAATGAGTAATAGCACTGACCTAGGAGTCAGGAGACCTTGGTTCTAGTCCTACAAATTTTCCCCTTTGGGCCAATCACTTAACTTCAAAGGGCTTCACTTTCTGATTCTCAGATGAGGGTATGAAAGTTCTCAAAGGTTCCTCCCATATCTCTACAAATATTATTTTATATATGACTGAGCTCCACAAATGAGTTACCCATTGGGTTATCATTGTGGGGTCTACTTCCTGTCACACCTAGAGAACTCAGAAATGTTGTTTCCTGTAAACAAAGTTGTGAACTATCTTAGATCTTAGTGGTTACAAATTCAGTTAAGGAATACCAAATTTTTTAAGTCATGAATTGTTGTAGTCCAGTCCTCTCATTTACAGTCAATAAAACAAGTGGTAAAAAGTAGCTAAAATGGGTTTGCAGGTATTAACTTTAAACCTTGTTAATTTTATACAAAATTTCATGTTAATAAGTAAGACATGTAACACATATTTTCCAAATATAATCAGTGTGTTAAAACTACTTCAGCTGCCAAAATTTGTTGAGAAATAAGCATAGCCACTCAGACTAGCTTTTCATAAACTGAAACACTTCTTTAAGTATAGCTTGGTTGAATTGGTGGCATTAAATTAAGTCTCATTTCAGATGTCTAAACTCTATTTGCTTTTGTTCCACTCTTTCTGTAAGCTTCCAACCTGCCCTCTCAATCCCACCTCTTCAGTTTAATGGTGCCTTTTTTTTTAATGGAACACAAAGTAAAATAAACTTAATGAGAAATGTGTTCTTTTCCCTCTCACATGCCTCTAACAAGAATTGTTCTGAGGTCAGTTAATAAAAAAGGATGGTTTTGTGAAAGATTCTGTTAGGTTTGTGATTCAGAGAATATAATTCTACCTGAGTTTATTTTCTTAGGTAACCTAAATGTTGCACACTATTTCTGCAATCATAGCAGTTTTGAAAAATGTATTTCTTAGGTAGGCATTTTCTGCAGCTGCACAATTATATAACCTAATAGGGAAGAGACTGATCCAATTAACATGAAATTGAAACTACAAAGGAATAGTTGATAAAGTTGGGGGATTAGGGGTCAAATTGTATGCCTTTGGGGACAATTCCCTAAAGATCGTACCATGGTGTGGAAAATTGAAGTGTTTCCATATAATTTGCATATAATTTCTATGGTGCTAGTATTATCAGGCAGTTTTCAAATGAAATTTTTTCATGGTATAGATGATTATTGTTTACCAGATTATAACCAGTCCCTTTTCTGTTAGTTTTCCCAAACAGTTCTAGGTACTGACCCAGAGGGACTCACTGATTCCTGGGAGGCTCTTTCCCTTGATACTGAATACTGGAAACTTCTCTTGAAGCAACTGGAAGACTGCCTGATACTTCAGACTTTGCTTCATAGTAAAATGAACACTCGAAGCTCCAAACTGTCTTCTTTGCAGGCTGAGCCACTTATGAGTCTTTCTGTTAAGAAATTACTAGAAGGAGGAAAAGGTAAATTAAATTAGAATTAGTTTAAGTTTTTCAACCTAACTTTTTTTTTTTTTTTTTTTTTTGGTGAGGCAGTCAGGGTTAAGTGACTTGCCCAGAGTCAAGTGTCTGAGGCCGGATTTGAATTCAGGGCCTCCTGACTCCAAGGCCTGAGCTGTATCCACTGCGCCACCTAGCTGCCCCAACTTAACTTTTTACACCATATTTTAACCACACAGGGAAACATAGGTACAAGTGCACATATATATGTGTGTATAGAAATATTATACCCTTTTTATATATCTGTATATAACTGTCTCAATTATCTTTTTCTAGCTTTTCATTAAAATTTTTACTGAAATATTTTGTTTTTATATCACCCTCATTTCCAGTTACAGCTCTTCTTTTCCCCCCAGCTCCCTTATGAGCCATCTTTTATAACAAACAATTAAAAAAGAGGATGGGGGGAGAAATAGTTCAGAATAGCTAAGCAACATCTCAACTAAGTTTTATAATATATGCAGTTTTTCATACCCATAAACCCCCACCCCTGAAAAGAGAGGAAGGTACATTCCCATACTTCTTTTTTGAAGTCAAGCTTGATGTTAATATAATTATGTAACATTCAGTTTAATCTTTTTGTTGTTCTTTCCATTTATATCATTAGTCATTGTATGTTTTGTTTTCCTGATTCTTTTTACTTTACTCTGCATCAGTTCATTTAATTCCTCCTTTGCTTCTTTGAATTATTTATATTCATTGTTTCTTATGCTACAATACTATCTCTGTTTAACAATTCTCCATTTGATGAGCATAGCAACTATTTTTCCTCCTGTTCTTTAGAACCACAAAAAGTAGTGCTATGGAAGTTTGGTTTTATAGGACTGTCTTTTTGTCTTTAACCCCCTTGGAAAGTTATGCCTAGAAGTGGGTTCTCTGGGTCAGAGAATCTTTTTATTTTTTTCACTTTCTTAGCATAATCCCAAATTGCTCTCCAAAATGATTAGATCATGTCACAGTTCTACCAGCAGAGTATTAGCATGCCTGTCTCCTCTGATATTAATGAACAGGCAATCAACAAGCGTTTGTAAAGTGCTTACTCAGTGCCAGGCATTGTACTGAGTGCGAAGGAAAGAAAGAAAAAGAAAAACAGCCCTGACTTTAAGGAGCTTTCCTGTTGTTGGGAGAGATAACATGGAAGTAAATGGGTATATATAAGATTTGTACAGAAGGGAGAAAAGGTAACCTTAGAGGGGACTAGCCTGTAGAAGGACTAGGAAGAACCTCTTTCAGTTTTCTGGATGTCAGATGAAACTGCGGCATTTTGATTTGCATTTTTCATTTTGTTAGTGATTTGGAGCTATCTTTCATGTGGTTATTATTAATAGTTTGCTATTCTTCCTTTCAGAATTGTTAGTTTATATCTTTTGACCACCTGTCCATTATGGGGGTGGTTCTTGGTCTTGTACATTTGTGACACACACAGACACACACACACACACACACACACACACACTCATACTCACTCACATACTCTCTCATACCTTTATGAGAGCTATTTGAAACAAACATTTTTCCCATTCCATTATTTCCTTTCCTCTCCTAGTTGTACCTAGTTGTTGATGAGCTCCCTCCCCATCTATAGCTTATACTGTTCTCTTCTAATTGTTTTGTGGTCTGACCTTTTTAATATTCAAGTCACGTCCATTTTGAGCTTGTTGTGTATAACATAAGATGTTGGTCTAAATTTAATTCATATCAAACTTCTTTCCCATTTTTCAAGCATTTCTTAGCAAATAGAAGTCCCAAGTAATTTATGTTCTTCAGTTTCTTGAATTCTGGAGCTGAATTCCATTATTTCTCCATGTTAACATTTTCTGCCCAGTTTTAAATTCTAAGTTAACTTGCCCTTAAGGGAATTGAGAGGATTGAAGCAGCAAATGGTGGTGGGAAGTGAGTGAACCATTACTGTGGCTCACTTCTGGAACTAACTCAGTTCCCTTTCTGTTCAATTATGGGCCTAGTCCGATTTCTGTCTTCTGAGAAAACTTTATTCAATTGTGAGAATTTTGAAAAGACCTTATTGAATTTTTTGAACCTAGACATGCATGTCTGGGAAGCTGGACCACCCCTACCTGCTACTTAGCGAACCTTAACTAAGGACCTCAGTTATGTTGACCAGAAACCCAGCCAGATCCAAAGATTGATTGAAGGAATTTTCTCACAATTGTACCTCTCAAGCAACCTTTATGTCTTATCTGAAAACTGACCCCATACTGATCAATCAATTATTGTTTACATTTTCCTTTGATTGAATACAGACACTTGGGAGTAGTGGGACCTTTCTTTTCCTGAATTCAGGAAATTGTGCCCATTTACTCTCCCCCTCCCAACTTGGAAAGTCCCTAGTCTTTCCTCCAATTACAAATCAAATTACTTGATGTTGCATTGTTTCCTTCTAATTAGTTGGTTTTATTTGATTAATTGCTTTTAAAGTATAAAAATGTGTCTCCCCTGTTTTCGGGGTCCAGCCCTAAGCTGAGGAAGGGGACTGGTCTTGATTTGTTAGGCAATTGGAATTCATTGCCTAATTAATCAATATGCTTGGAAGCTCCAACTTTTGTTTCCTCAGTCATTTCATTTTTCACCCATCACACTCTTGACACCCAGCATGCACTTGAATCATTTTCATTTACTGCCATATGTATAGCTAAAATATAACATCATCGTGCTCTTAAAATATTGTCCTTCTAAGCAAAAACCACCGTATAGATTTCATCTTTTAAAGGTCATGTTTTATGCTTCTAAGATATTACAGAGCAGAAATATTTTCATTTTAGTAATCATTCAGTTAGAATTATTATAAGGAGTCAAAGGAAGTGGCCTCATTTCCTTTGTCCTGTATGTTTTAAAACATTTCAGAAATATAAGTAAATATATTGAATATTTTTATTTATATTAAATATGTGGAAAAAATTTGAATATTTATAATATTCTGTTTTGTGAATAAAGACAACAAGAATTTATTAAGTGCTTTCTGTATGCCAGGCACTATGTGAAGTACTGGGAGGATAGGAGCAAAAAGAAAAAAGTTTCTATCCCCTAAAAGAGGATAGGGAAAATTAGGAGGAGTATTAATAGGGGAGCATGGTGGCAAAGGCCTGAGAACTCCTGATGCTAGAAATAGGTTTGAAACATAGTATCCTACTTGTCCTCAAAAGGTAAGTAATAGTTATTTTTAGTCCATGTTTTATTACGGAGAATCCAAAACAAAGATTGAGACATTTCTAGCATAGTGCCTGGCGCATAGAAAGGGTTTGTTGACTTGACATGTTTAAGCTTAAGTCCAGAAGTAGAGCTAGGTATCTTGGTTCATAAGCTAGCATTCTGTTTTACACAGAGTCACCATAGTGACATCTTTATGATATTCCATTGCCTAAAATTTACTTTTCTTTGTCTCTTACTCATCTCTCCTCCTCCCAAACTTTAGGAGGAATTGCAGACAGTGTAGCAAAATGGATATTTAAACAGGACTTCAGTCCCCATGTATTAAAATTGGCTCATCAAGAAAGAATTCCAGAAAATTCAGAGGAACCTAAAGAAGGTATTAGTAAAGATTTCCTTGAGGAGCCAGAGGATTTACAAGCCATCCTAGGTAAAATAAACTAATACATAAAAGCAAAAATCTTAGAGTGGAATGATATTACTGATTTTCATTACATGAAGAAATGAAAAACATGTCCCAACTTCTGACTTTCAGAATTGCTGAATTTAGCCTATCAACAGTTTCCTTGTAGTCTTGACTTAGATGTGTTACATGCACATTGCTGTTGGGAATATGTTGTTCAGTGGAATAAAGATCCAGAGGTAAGATTATCTTTCAATCTTAAAAATTAGGTTTTTTCTGTAACTACTCCTACAAATGTGGAACTGTTTGTTAATAAGTAGCTTACAATATACAGTAGATTTTTCTCATCATTTTTAGACTGTAATAATAAGTACAAACCCCAGTCACTTTTATTCCTTCCTCACCTTTTGTGAGATTAAAATTTGACAACCAAGACTAAAGTCTTAAGGTATTAATAATCAGGATGAACGTAGCATTATTGAATCTTATCTGATTTCTTCTTAATAATTACTATATGTGCAAATGTTTGTGAATTTAATAAAATTATCTTGCTGTATTCTTAGAACCTAGTTATTAAGAAAATCATATTGGTTCTGTAAGTTATGTAGGGCCAACTCTGGATAAAATTTGAAGTTTTCCTTCAGTGACCTCCTGTCTATTTCCTCTCAGCTATACTGTCCATACTCCTCTTTAAGTTGTCAAATGTTTTCATGTTACCAAATGTAATACCCCAAATAGACTTGATATTTGGATGTTGTGACCCTTGTCTACAAATTATCCCTGCTTCCTCTCAAATCAAAAATCCTGTTAGATCAATACCTTGATCTCAGCTAGTTGTCAGAGAAAAAAAAAATCTTACGAACTCATTCATGCAATTTTTAGTAAATGACATTACTTCTGAGATGTTTATAGTAGACATATCTAAACAATAAATTTATTTGCAGTATGGATAGTAATTGTTTCTCTTTGTAAATTGTATACATCTCCCTTATCTTCACATACATTCATGGATTGACCCCTCAAAATTAGGTATCAGACACCTAAAGTTGCCTTTCAATATACTCTAATGTAAGTATATTTTAGGCAAAGGTTTAATTATATTTAAATTATTTCAACACTTCCAACATTAAATGGTTTATTAATTGTTGGATAATTTGATCAGGCCTCCTGTACTACACATCTGAATATTTTTACTGAAAAAGAATCATCTGTTTATATTCAAATAGCTTTAAATCTTGATCCTCTATATTGTTCTCTTAGAATGTAAGAATCTACTTTCTTTATTTTTCTTGAGTTTTTTCTTGTCTGTTTTCTTTCACAACTGACTATTATGGAAATGTTTTGCATGACTACATATGTATAACCTATATAAAATTGCTTGCCTTCTTAATGGGGGGGAGAGAATTTGAAACAACATTTTAAAAACAAATGTTAAAAATTGTTTTTACATGTAACTGGGGAAAAATAAAATACTAAATAAACATTAAATAGAAAAGAAAGCAAAAAAAGAAAATGAGAATCTGTTTCTTTTAAAAAGTTTATTTTTTATAAAGTTTTTGGTTATATATGCGTAAAAATTCTTATAAGAAGATAGACGTACTGGAGTGATTTAAGACTAGCGCCAAAGTAGATTTTGCATCTTGATGCTACTGTCATCAGATGAGAGTAAATCATACTAGATTTGCCAAATGTTTAGTGATTTATCTAGGAAAAGTAGTGTTTGTGAGTGAATAACCTGAGAAGAGACCATTGAAATAACCTTGTAAAAAGTTAACATTTTACATTATTCTGTGATTTATAAGATTTTAAGATAACTTTAGTTATTGAAGCATGATTTTAATCTCCATTTGCATATGAAACACATTAAATTATATTTTATCACTTTTCTTTTTATTTTCCCATATGTAAGGAAGCACGTTTTTTCATTAGGTCTATAGAACACTTGAAGAGTGTTCTTAATGCCCATGTGCAGCATGGTAAGTAGTCCATTACATAGTGCATTCTTAATAAGTAATAAAGCAAAAATGCTTCAAATCATGCATGCTTATATGTAGCTGATACTACCTTGAATTGTAGTTTCAAGATTTTGCTATATCTGAAATAATACTGTCATCTTTATAAATTTCATATGTATCTCTGCTACTAAAGCTAAATTAGAATGAAGGTCTAGCTATTGTGGCAGATAGCGTCAGAGGGATCATTCTCTCCCTTATGTTCCCTGGACACTTTCCATGCAATGAAGTAGGTGATGTGGAATGTCTCCATTTTACATAAACTCTTTGAAGATCCTGGGAAAAATTTGGTCTCTCCCCAGAAATTCCTGCCTTAGTTTCTATATTCTGCAGCAGAAACCAGGGCTATGGTACATATAGTTCATATCTCAGAAATCTGAGTTTATACCTCAAAAACTGATACTTATATATCATATGTTGAGTATGGATTTTTTATATTGCTTAACATGCCAATGTAATAATAATTAATTTCCAGGGAAAAAATTATAGCTCATCATCAAGATATCATGAGAACAGGTCTCTTTATTAAGAGGTTTTCATTAGAGAAATAGATTTTCTTGATCATTAAAAATATTATTAATTCTATAGTAGTTATACACTAATACTTGGTTCCGGGTACTGCGGATACAAAGACACAAGCAAAATAGTATCTGATTTAACTTGACTTGACTTGCCATCAAGGGGCTTTAGCATATGGAAGACAAAAAGTGTGCATGAGTGTGTTCAGTACACCAGTGACCTTAGAATTCCCATCCTCTGTTCTGCTATGGATATACATTTAATATAGTAATGTTTGATGTTTTATTCTGAAGAGATATTTCATTAACTATATATGCAAATGAACCAATATTAAAGCTATTTAAATCACCCATAATATTTCTAAGCTTTAAGAAGTTTCTAGCTCTTCAAACATGGTAGAGTTATGTAGATGTCTTGTGCATTCTATTCACTGTTATTGCTCTTAATTTTTAGGCATTGCCCTAATGATGTGGAATACATTCATAGTTAAAAGGTTTTCTTCTGCCACATACTTAATGGATAAGGTAAACTAATTTCGTATTACAGCTTTTTTTTGTTCTCATTTTTATAATCATATGTATACAGAGAATCTGATTTTGTCAGTGTGAGGAATTCTTGGTGTGGAAATTCCTTTCATCATTGTAGATGATGACTGACCTATGACTTAGTGGATAAGTCCTATGAAGTTGCCTGAGGTACATAAGTTGATATTCACACTGTAAGTGTCAGAGGTAGAATTTGAATTCTGGGCTTTATTCCAAGTCCAGAACTCTGTACACTATGCTGCCTGCCTCTTATCTTAATTATACAACAGTAAAATATAATACATATTTATTAAGTACTTCTTGTATGCAGAGCACAATGCTAGGGGAGATGATTCCTGCTCTTGGGGAGCTTGTAGTCTTGTAGGTCAATAAGACAAAAGATTATGTTTATGCAAAATATTACATAATTGCATTACAGGTGCATATCAAGGTGAAATATGAGGTAAAGGTTTTTCCTATCTTGGGCAGGGTTTGGAGGTCTATGAATATGTTTTGTTTTGTTTTGTTTTTAAAGAAAATATTGATAATTGTATTTCAATATAATTATTTCCTTTGTAGTTCTATGTATTATATCTTATACTCTTAAAAACATTATTCTGAGAAAAGGTTCATAGATTTCACCAGTCTTCCAAAGGTGTCCACAACACAAAAAAGGTTAGGAACGCCCCCATGCTTGGAGGAGGTGGCATTTGCACTGGGCTTTAGAAGAGTAATTAGATATTCAAAGAGTTTCAAGCTGGAAGGAAATAGGCAATAGCCTGAGCAGGGAAACGGATGTTAGAGTTCAGGGTGTGTTGTATAGGCCAAGTTGTCTGGCCTGGATGGAGTATAAATTTTGTGAAGTGAATAATATAATAATAATAAGATGTAATAGTATCATAAAATTTGTAAAATTATATATATACACACGTACACATATACACACATATGTACATATATACATATACATACTCATACGCACATATCTCATTTGATTCTCATAAAAACTCTGTAAGGTGGATGCTATTATATTACCCATTTTACGGATGAGGAAACCGAGGCTGAGAGAGGTTAAGTGAATTGCCCAGCTTCCAGGTGTTCAGGGCAAGACTCAGACTCAGGTCTTCCTGAGTTCAGTTATCTATCTGCTGTTCCACTTCAAGGTAGGGTATCACCATATTGTGTAGACTCTTAGGTCTAGAGGAGTTTTTTGGACTTCCCTTAGGAGGCTAGAGAGGCACCAAAGAGTTTTGATTGGAGGACTGACATGACCAGATCTTCTCAAAAAGAAGATAATTCTGTTAGCAGTAGGAATATTGGGCTGAACGGAGAGTAGAAGAGTAGAGACTGGAAGATCTGAAAGACTGTTATTAGTCTAGGCAAGTGATAATAAGTCTCTAACCTTGTGTCGCGGCAGCACTGATAGAGCAGAGCGAATGAGGTCAAGATTTATTAGGGGGATGTTTTCAGCAGGTCCTGATCATTGTTGAGATAGAGTTCATAGAGTTCTAGATCTCAGCTTATGGGGACTTGAGGTCAATCCCACTCTATAGCCCACTATTTTGTATATGAGGAAACCAAGCCTCTGGTTAACACAGCTAGTAAATGGAAAAGGTAGAATTGGAACTAAGGTTTTCCTGATTCCAAGTCCAGTATTCAATCTAGACACTGTCTTGATGAGGGAGAAGGAGAGGTCAAAGATAACCCCAAGGTTATAAACATGAAAAGTAAAGGAAGTTGTAATAGAACATATGGAGATAATTAATTCAAAAGGAAGATTAGATTTATAAGGAAAGATAATAAGCTTAATTTAACTTTGAGGTACTTGTGGGATATTCTGTTAGAGATAATCTATTGGCAGTTGCAAGTATGAGTCCGGAGGTCAAAATAATATTGAGAACTAGACAAAAATAAGGATTTAGGAGCCATATACATACAACTGGTAGTTAAAGTCATGAGAGTAAATAAGGATTTCTGAGTCATGTGAGCAACAACGTGGAAGTCTAGACATTTTCTTTGATGTTGCCAAAACAGAAACTATATGCCAAAGATAAAGCACTTTCTTTTCTCTGTGGTGTAGGACACCTAGAATCCAAAAGATGGTAAAAACAAAACAGAACAAAAAAGCTCATTGACCCTGATCTCACTCAGTACCCATCTCTCACTTCCCATGCTACCAGCAGCAAGGCTTCGCTAGCAGACACAAAGACCCAACACAGGCTTACAACAAAACTAATTCCCATAACCAAGTCCCCTTCCCTCTTTTCAGTACTGTGGAGACCCCCAGCTCCAGGCTGCAGACGTTTGCCTAGGCCATAACAAACAGCCGATGGTGCAAAGCTCTGAATTGCCATTACTAGGGTAGCACCAGCACTGCCAATCACTGAACTGCCAGTGTTGAAATGGACAACCCTTGTGGCACCAGCATGGCAGCTCTCTGTACTGCTGGTGCCAGTTCAGAGAACTGAGAAAGAGAGGGAGTGGACCTAAATACCAGAACAGAATGGGGAGGAGGGCTGTAATGCTCCACAAAGCCTGAAGGAAAGAGCATGGTATCCAGCAGGGGCTAATCCTGACCACTCAAAAGTCACTTGGAGCAAAGACGCAGGCTGGTGAACTCTGAATTGCCCAGAATGGGAGAAGGCTTTGAGATCCAGCCCCCAAGGAAACCATCAGCAGAGAGAACACAGAAGAGAGGACATAGGGGAAGATCTGAGGGGTAAAAAAAAAGACTGAAAGTACCAGAGATCTCAGGAAAAAGAGGACTCAGAGCAGATAAAGCAGCATGGAAAACATTAACAGCAGAAGGAAGTACGGCCTCCAGATCTAGTAAACAAGTGAAGGCATTTGTGAATAAATACTGCTGAACAGAGGAGATGATCCAATACTTGATGAGATAGAGGACCTTGTGGAATGTGAGAAGAACATGGAACCCTGAAATGCTGTTCCAGTGTGGTTCAGAAGAGAAATGACAATCATGAGAGTAGAATAGATGGGTTGCACAGCAAAAATAATGGGCAGAATAAAAAACCTAGAATCTGCAATGGCATGTCTTTCAAAAGAAAGGAAAGAAAACAATATATTGGGAATGCAAATAAACAGAAGTGAAAGGCAATCTATTAGAAGAGAAACAAAAAAAAAAGAAAATATGCTTACTGTGCAAGCAGAACACACCAACCTTGAAGACAAGATGTGTAGAGACATCCTAGCAATCATAGGTCTCCAAGAAAGCCATGACAGGACAAAAAACCCTTAACACCGTAATGGAGGAAATAATAAAGAATTGCCTAGAACTTCTGAACAAAGAAAATGAAGTACCTATCTAAAGAATTCACAAGTGATCTCCAGAAAAAAAGACCAAGGCTACAAACCCTAAGACACATAGTGGTTAAATGTAACAATTCAATTCAGACACGACAAGTTCTGCGTGTGATCAAGAGAAAGACCCTCAAATTCAAAGGAAAGGAAATTTGAAAGACGATTTTACACCCACCAGAAAATGTAGGAGGCAATGGAATAAGGTGTTCCGAAGAGCAGTGGAGCTCAGAATCCAGCCCAGGGAGACCCACCCTGCAAATCTGAACTTAACCAAACATGAAAAAAGATAGATGTTCAATAATAAAGAGGTGTTTAAACATTTTTTTGAAAGAAAACCAGAATAGATGAGATTGTTTCTCAGACACCCAAAATGATAAAAATGCAAAAGGAGGGAAAAAATACAGTAGCCAAAGACAGCAATAGCAGCTAAGTGACAGCAGAGGGACCACTAATAAACTTTTTTCTAAATATGCATAAGGAGGCCCAGGGTGAAGGTAGAAGTCTGGTAGAGACAAGAGGGAAGAGGTGAGCGTGGGGGATTATGGACATAACCTGGTGACAGCTTGCCTACAAGTGAACCATTTGTGTGTGTGTGTGTGTGTGTGTGTGTGTGTGTGTGTGTGTGTGTGTGT
>NW_020954576.1:31570400-31740341 GCF_900497805.2 Vombatus ursinus
TGTGTGTGTGTGTGTGTGTGTGTGTGTGTGTGTGTGTGTGTGTGTGTTTTCCATTTATAACATGGAAAAGTACATAAAAGATGGGGAGAAAGAGAAAAATGCATAATGTGCTGGGGTCAAATCAAGGGCTAGCAATGAGGAGAAGCTACCTCTGTCATTTCAGAAAGAAGAGATGACAGGAAGAGAGCCAATGGGAACAAGGCCACCTTAAAAAAAATTAACTGAAGGAATGTAGTAATACATTTATAGCAAGAGAAAAAGTTTTGTAACTTTGGGGGAACCCCAATTTTAGAGGCAGATGGAAGAAAATAACCTAATTCTTGTCATTTTAAATGTGAATGGATTAAACAGTTCAATAAAATGAAAGTGACAGATTGAATAAGAAAACAAAATCTTACAATCAGTTGCTTAAAAGAAGCACATTTCAAAAACAGACATACACAAAATAAAACTCGGGGGGGGTGGGGGTAAGATGGAAAAATTTTTTTTACTGTGAATCAAGTGACTCCAAAAAAGCAGGAGTTGGCATCATGCTATTTGACAAAAAAAAAAAAAAACAAACCCAAAAAAACATACATTCAAAAAATTAAAAACGATAAACAGAGAAACTGTATTCTGCTGAAAGGAACCATACACAGCAAATAGATATCAGTAGTAAACTTATGTGCTTCAAATGCCTTAGTATCCAAATTCATAAAGGAAACATCTGAACTACAACAAGAAATAGACACAATAGTGACAGGAGACTTTAATATCCTTCTCTCAGTTTTATCAGAAAGATCAACAAAAGGGAAAATATAGAACTGAACAAATTCCTGGAGAAACTATAGTTAAAAGACTTAAGGCATCTTGTAAATGGGACAGCAAAAGAATATACATATTTTGTGGTGCCACATGGAACTTTTACAAAAATTAACCATATTGGGGCAGCTAGGTGGGGCATCCGGCCTTGGAGTCTGGAGGACCTGAGTTAAAATTTGACTTCAGACACTTAACTTTTACTAGCTGTGGGATCCTGGGCAAGACACTTAACCCTGATTGCCTCACCAAAAAGCAAAACAAAAAAATACAACAAAAATTAGCCATTTATTAGGGCACAAATATTGCAAACAAATGTAAAAAAGGCAGTAAATAGTTAATATAGCCTTTATAGATTATAATGCAATAAAAATAGTAATTGGTTCAGAGAACACAAACAAAAGATATAGACTCAAATGGAAACTTAATAATTAAATCCTGAGTGGGTCAAAGAACAAATCACTGAAACAGTAATTGTTGAAAAGAAAATTATAATAATGAAATAACATGCCAGAATTCTGGGTTGCAGCTGAAGCAGTCCCAGGGGGAAAACACATCCTTATAAATATACATTAACAAAATAGTAAAAGTGAGGATAAATGAATTGAATATGGATTTTAAAAAAATCAGGAAGCCAACAAATAGATCTAAAATAAGCACAACATAGGAAATATTAAAAATTAAAAGATATAGATTGGAAACAAAAAACTCCATAGAAATGATAAAACTAAAAGCTGTTCCTTTGAAAAGACTAATGAAATTGATAAACTCTTAATCTCATTCAAAAGAAGAGAGCAATCACATCAGTAAAATAGCAAATGAGCAACGTGAGATCATAACAAAACCAGAAACAATAAAAAGACAAATCAGAACATATTGTGCAGTTTTGTGCTAACAAAACTGAGAACATGAAGAAAATAGAGGAATACCATTAAAAATATGAAATGCCTAAACTATCAGAAGGCTAGATAGAGATCTTAAATAACTCAATCTCAGAAAAGGAGATAGGTATCTAGCTATAAAGAAACTACCAAAGGAAAGAACTCCTAATCCTGATGGAATCAAAGGAGAAATCTAAAGAACAGTTAGTACCCATACTTCACAAGTGATTTTCCAAAATTGAGAAAGTAAGAGCAATTCTCTACCACAAATCTTTTAAGATTTTGTTTTCTTATTCAATCTGTCACTTTCATTTTATTGAACTGTTTAATCCATTCACATTTAAAATGACAAGAATTAGGTTATTTTCTTCCATCTGTCTCTAAAATTGGGGTTCCCCCAAAGTTACGAAACTTTCTCTCCTGCTATAAATGTATTACTACATTCCTTCAGTTAATTTTTTTTAAGGTGGCCTTGTTCCCATTGGCTCTCTTCCTGTCATCTCTTCTTTCTGAAATGACAGAGGTAGCTTCTCCTCATTGCTAGCCCTTGATTTGACCCCAGCACATTACGCATATAGTCCTAATACCTGAACTTGGGAAAGATAAAACACAGCAAAAACTATAGGCCAATACCATTAATGAACATTGACTCAGATTTTAAACAAAATCTTGTCAGGTAGATTACAGTTATTTATCCAAAAAATCATTCATTATGAACAAATAGTATTTGTACTAGACTACAAAGATGGTTCAACATTAGGAAAACAGTCAACGTAATTCATCATATTAAAAATTAAAGCATTGAAAACTAAATTATTATCTTAGTAGATGCAGTTGAAGCTTCTTTTTTTTTTTTTTTAAAGGCAGTTGGGGTTAAGTGACTTGCCCAGGGTCACACAGCTAGTAAGTGTCAAGTGTTTGATCTGAGGCCAGATTTGAACTCAGGTCCTCCTGACTTCAGGACTGGTGCTCTATCCACTTCACCACCTAGCTGCCCCTCATAGGCTCTGTTTTTTAAAAGCTGATAATAAATATTGAGGCCAAGGCCTCGGGGAAGAAGGTGGGAGGAAGGACAGACTTAGGAAGCAACAGTTGGGAAAATTATCGTGGAACGACTCCTAGGTTGCTGCCTAACTCCAGTGAAGAGAGACTCTGTCCACAATTTATAGTGCTAGCTTTTGTCACTACATTTTATTTAAATGGCAGACTTAAAAAAAAAATTTAAAAAGCTACCGGACCTCATGGGCCATCTTGACCATCTCACTGTGTGAGGAAAGCCAGCTGTGCAGAGGTCCTTGTAGTGCAGCTTCTGAAACTTGGTGTCGGTGTTGCCTGCACAGAGCTCCACATGGCCCAGGACCTCGTGGAACATGGCGTTGTGGACGGACTGTGTAAAGTGCATGTGCAGCTGGCCATCAAGGACTGTGTCTTCCCCAGGAGCCTGTTCACCTGCTGCACCTTGATGTAGTGGTGACTTCAAAATTCTTGAAGATCTTGGAGAGTGCCACAACCACATAACTCCTCAGTTTGCATGAGGGTGGCCTGCACCTTGGAGTCTAGCTCATTGATGCAGCTGTAGTGTTGGAAAGTGCTCTCTGCCTGCTAAGACTTGAGGCAAAGCTGGGTAGCTACAGGATAATCTTCCTCGAGCATGCATTTTTTGCAGCATTTATGTGTTCCACAAGGATTTCAGCAGGCCAACCAGCAGCTGGCAGTTCTTCTGGTTGGCAAGAAGTGCCAGACTGGCCTGAGTAAAACCCTACAAGGTATTCAGGTGCCTTCATCTGTTGGTACAAATGACAGTTGCCAATTGAAGGCCTGTCTTCAGTGAGATCACTCTCTCAAGTTCCTTATCACAAGTGACTGCTTAAGGATCAAATCTGTGACTTTCTTAGAGACTACATCCTGGTGCTATTTCAGCTTATCTGTGTATGCCTCTGATTCTTGCAAATTGAGAACAGGAGAGAGCTTCTCCTTCTCATACTTCCTGATATTCAATGAGTCAGTAGAAAAATACACATCTTCAGTGCTATTGATGATTTCTTGTTGGGCATGGGGGTCAGTGGGCTGTTCCCAAACTCTTGCAATTCGTCTAGAGTTTCTCAGTGGGACTTGGGTCACTGAGGCAGTCCTGGGGGCTTTTAAGACCTGGCAGGCCATGAGCAACTTTATCTTCTGTATGGGGAGGAGGAGGCTTTGCACCCTTGGCGGGGTGTAAAGGAAGCACCTCACTGGTACTCGAGTCAGGCCCCATACCTGCCTTGGCCCCTGCACCAGCATGTTAGCTACTTTTAAAAAATAAGTTAACGAGTTTGGCTCTAGATGTCAGTGAAGCACAGTTAATTAATTGGCCACAGAACATGTGAACCAAGTTTTGAGGAATTCTTCATTTAATAGGTCTGATATAACAAACTTATTTCCTAAAAAGGAGATAAAGTATTACTAAAAATAAACTGTAGGGTTATCTAAATTATTGGTTTATGAAATGCATCCTCTACATTGACATTTGGTTCTCTTCATTTATGAAACGTTCCCACTTTACATATATAATTAGGGGAAGCAAGAATAGAAAGTTCAAGTTTTGTAGTTGCTTTTTGTATTATTCTAAGCCTTCCAGATTATTTTTCACTTTCTTATTCCTTTGGATCACTAAATATTATAACATTTATTTCTCTTCTGCTAGGTTGGAAAATCTCCAAAGGATAGATTATGCAGAAGGGTAAGTGAATATTTTCCTCTATACTAAATACATTGAGGTGAAGGTAGTTTCTAAACTTTGCATTTTATATTGAAGCTACTTAATTGTGCTAGATGAACTAAACTGCTTTTGATTTTCACGGTATGTCAGATGATAAAGAGATTGAAAATGAGTAGTATATTAAAGCTGGTAATGAATTTTCATCTTGTTAAATTTATATTTCAAAGTGGTCAGACAGCATTCAGAATAGGTTTTCATAAAGCCCTTTTTGAAAAAAAACAAAAACAAAAAACTTTGGACCATGAATGAGAATTACAAAATAACGTTATAGTGTATATCTTTTAATTCCTTTTCACTGAAAAATTGTAAGTGTCTTCCTGTAAGCACTTTATTGAGTTAGGTTAATAAATGCTTATAGTTATAATTTCATACACTCATTCTTCAATCGTTGATCACTCCTTAAATGATAATTTTGTCCAGATAATTCTGGCCCTATGTTTAGGACCAGTTGCTTATAATTTTAAATTTTACTTTGAAATATTTGGATCTTCTTCACTTGTAGCTGAATTGTATTAGAATATGTAGGCTTATTTTGGTATTCATTGTAGAAAAATCCATAATTGTATATAGAATCATTCCTAATTTTGCTCATTAGAGCTAATTCTGTAGGGCTGTTAGACAATGTAAAATTTTGGAGTTGGAAAGGACTAATATCCATCTATTTAGTTGAAACCAAGACTCCAAAAAGAGTTCTGAATCCCCATTACAACAAGAGTCTTGGCTTGAAGACCTTTGCTGAAGGTGAACCCACTAATTCCTAAGGCAGCCAGTTCTACTTTTGTATAGCTCCAATTGGTAGGGAATTTTTTTCTCACATTCAAACAAAATCTAGTTTACTTGCTGTTTGTATGCTTCATTATATATAGCTCCTCCCTGGGAGCTCACTGTGTGACCTAACGAAATCATAGTTCTAATAAAATAATTATTGTACATAGTGTACAGTGTGGAATATTAAAATGTTTTCACATTTATATATATATATATATATTTAATATACATGTATATATAACTGTTCATACATTTCACATTTATATACTTTTAATAATATACACATATAACACACATTACAATTCATTAATATATAATGAATTTCCATTGAAGCAACTTTATCTTCTTAGAAATGGTCCTGGGGCACTAAGAGTTCAAGTGACTTGCCTAGGATCACACAATTGGTATGTGTCACAGGGGACTTTGTTGGTAAACTTTGTATGTAATATGTAACACACACATATACATAGATAATTTAATACACACACATGTCATTAGTACTGCAAACTGAGTATAAGCTTCTTAGCCCAACTCTAGAAGTATTTTAATTTAATCCCAATAAGAGGGATTGAATCTTATTAATGCCATCTAACCTCACAATTCCAGCTCATTTATTCAATATAAAAAATCAACTTAAAGATTTTTTTTAATAATGACAGAAGTTTTGTAGAATTAAATTTGTATGTTCTTTTAAAAATTAGGATGTGGGTATGAGTGACACAGCATTGACATCATTTCTTGACTCTTGCTTGGATCTTCTTCAGACTTTAATGGAGGTAAAATATACATATCATTTAATATACAATAATTATGTTAGAATATTGGAGATTATGATCATCATCAGTTTTAAGTATCAATCAGTTTAAGTATAAGTATAGGAGAAAAATGTATTTCATGTGGAGACTGATTATTACTATAATACTGGAAGAGTCTTATGTTTTTATTTGATATGGAAAAAAAAAATTCTCCTTATACTTTCCTCTTTTAAGGACAATGCAGTATGAGAATTAAATTTGAGGAGTCTGTTTTTCAGCAAATTACTGACATAATCCTTTGTATTTCCAAAATCGTCCTAGGCTGATGTTAGCAGTGATGAAATGCAAGTGCCTGTCTTAGATACTGAAGATGCCTGGGTGTCTGTTGAAGGACCGATATCAATAGTGGAGCTGGCTCTTGAACAGAAACATATCCACTATCCACTTGTTGAACACCATTCTGTGCTGTGCTCTGTCTTATATGGAATCATGAGATTTTCACTGAAGTCTGTGAAACCTCTTTCCCTCTTTGACAGTAAGGTAAGTACTGTAATTTCAAAAGATTTCAGAGCTATGTGCTTTAAAACAGAAGTGAATTGAAGCACATAGGTCCCAAGTTAATGATGGTGAAGCACTAAGAAATCATTCTTTGAGGATGAGTGAAGATGAATACTCCCTTCTGAGGAGTCTGAACAGTTCTTCATATTCAAATGAGTTCATTGTTGCAGTCACTTTAATTGATTCAGTTTCAGAAATGTGACTGAATTATATTTCAAAAAGCCATTTTTCTTCTCATAGATTATGATTTCACTAATTTTGAAGATAAAAATAATAGAAGAAAAATGTTTTAGTGGAAAGGAAACTGCATCAGGTTAACAAAACTTTACATTTTTGACTAAATTTCAAGACAAACTTGTAATTTTATGTAAAATAAAAATAATTAGATTTTAAAAAACACAAATAATCACTTTTAGTAAATAATTTAATTGTTGTCATTAATTAATTATATTCATGTAGATTGACTTCATATTGAGGCATCAGGTAGTGGAGTGAATAGAGCATTGGGTCTGGAATTAGAAAGATTTGAATTCAGTTCCTGCCTCATGCTTTCTAGCTTTGTGACCCTGAGCAGGTCACTTAACCTCTATTAGCCTGAGTTTCTTCACCCACCCACCCCACCCCTGGCCTCCCTTCCCCCCTCATTAAATATTTTCTAATTACATGTAAAAGAATTTTTGACAGTCATTTTTTTTTTAATTTGGGTTCCAAATTCTCTCCTTCCCTTTCACCTTTCTCCCCCACCCCCTCCATGCTTTTAGAAGGCAAGCACTTTGATTTAAATTAAACATGTGAAGTCATGCTGAACATTTCCATAATATCCATGTTTCAAAAGAAAATGTAAACAAAATAAAACAGTAGAAATAAAGGAAGTTTTTGTTTTTTGTTTTTTTTTTTGCTTTTTGGTGAGGCAGTCAGGGTTAAGTGACTTGCCCAGGGTCACACATAGTGTCATGTGTCTGAGACTGGATTTGAACTCAGGTCCTTCTGACTGCAAGGCCAGAGCTCTGTCCACTGTGCTACCTAGCTGCCCCAAGAAAGTTTTAAAAAGTATGGGTCAGCCTGCATTGGGAGTTCATCAATTCTCTTTTGCTGGGTGGATAGCATTTTTTTCATGGGTCCTTTGGGATTGTCTTGGATCATTGTCTTGTTCAGAGTAGCTAAGTCTTTCACAGTTGAGCATCTTTACAATATTATTGTTACAAGACTGGAACTCAAGGAGTGAAGGGTCAGCCTGAATCAACAGACAAGCCCTGGGGGAACCTGGGTTAGGAGATAGCCTCAGCCTCTAGAACTGACAGTATGGGGGAAGGAGGAGGAAGGTAGCGGGTCCTGACAGTTGAGTAGGAGAAGATTGCAAGGACTTCAACTATTGAGGGATACTAAGCACAGCTGTGCTGACTAGACGCCATCCTGGAGCTGCAGCTGCAGCTGCAGGGGAGAAGAAGCTAGCACATGCCTAGTGAGTGTGGTAGCAGAGGAGTGGGGACCCTGTTGGCTGTGGGCCCTTGCAGGAGAGCAGCATCATTCCTCGTTTCAGTTCTAGGGCAGTTTGAAGGACTGTTGAAGTTCACAGCCACCAGAGGGACTACAGAGAGCAAGAGTATTTACGGGACAGTGTGACTGGGGGAATCTGGCCATGGCCTGGGGTGGAGAGGAGTGCCCAAGCTTGGGCCCAGGACAGAGCTCAAAAAATAACAGTAAGAAGGACGTGAGGCCTGGGGCATCATTCCCCACAGCTCAGGACTAAAACTTGATTATAGTAATAGCTGCTAAAAATAAAACAAAACAAAATAAAAATGAGTAAGCAAAGGAGGAAAAAACCCAACTATAGATAGCTACTCTGAGGGTAGAAAAGATCTAGATTTGTATTCAGACGAAGATAGTGGAACCAAGAAAGTTACCGCTTTTTCAATAAGAAATATTAAATGGCCACAAGCCCAAAAAGAGTTTTTGGAAGAACTTAAAAAGGACTTAAAAATCAAATGAAAGAAATCAAGAAAAAATTAGGAAAAAAAATAAGAGTAATCCAAGAACATTATGAAAAGAAAGTCAGCCAACTAGAAATGGAGAACCAAAACCTTAAGGAAGAAGATAATTCCTTTTAAACTATTGGGCAAGGGGGGAAACTGATGACATTCTAAGTAACCAAGAAATAATAAAACAAAACCAAAAGAATGAAAAAATGGAAGAGAATGTGAAATATCTCATCAGAAAAACAACCGATCTGGAGAACAGATCAAGGAGAGACAATATAAGAACTGTAGGACTACCAGAAATCTTGATGCAATATTACAAGAAATTATTAAGGAAAATTTCCCTGAAGTTCTAGAACAAGAAGGTAAAGTAGGAACAGAAAAAATCTGCCAATCACCACCCAAAAGATCACAGGAGGAAATTACAGGAATATCGTAGGCAAATTTCAAAGCTCCCAGGTGATAATAACAACAACAAAAAATTTAAATGTCACAGAGCTACAGTCAGCTTCACTCAAGACCTAGCAACTTCTATGTTGAAGGGCCAGAGCACTTGGAATGCTGTATTTCATAGGGCAAGAGAGCTGGGGTTACAACCAAGGGTAACTTCCCCAGCAAAGTATAATTCTGAATGAAAAAAAAAAAAGGCTATTTAACGAATTGAAAGACTTTCAGGAATTTGTGACAAAAAGTGCAGAGCTTAATGGCAAATTTAACATGTAAGATCCAGGAGAAGTCTAAAGTAAACATTAAAGACCAATTATGAGAAACTCAATGAAGTCCAACTCTTTACTTCTTACATGTGAAAGTGTTATCAGTACTCTTATTACTATCCATCATTATTTGAGTAGTTTGAAAGAAAGGTATGGGTTGAGCTGTGTATGATAGGGTGATTGTAAAGAATAAAACTGTAGGGAGAGATAAAAAGGAGTAATCTCATACAAATGAGGTATGAAAGAAAGAATTGATACATTAGTAAGTGGTGGGGGGCTGCTAGTGCTGGAACCTTACTCTTATGTACATTACTTATATACTCTTAGACATTATCTTATACATTTAGAAGGGTATAAAAATCTTCTATATTTAGAAAGAAAGAAGAGGACGAGATATAGTTAGCAGAGATGGAAAGGTGAAGTGACAGTGATTCTTTTTTGTAACACAAGTGTAGTCCTTTAGATATGTTAAATTTCATCATCTTAAATTTGGTCCAGCATTTTGCCTGGACATTGACTTATTATAAGAACTATAGTTTGTTTAGGTCAAGTCATTCAACCAGTTCAGAATCTACTTAGCAATAGTACTATCTAGAGGCTAGACTATAGTTTTTTAAATTGTCCACAAGAATATGTGAAAGACTGTCAAATGCTTTGATGAAATTTAAGTATACTATATCTAAAGCATTATTATATCTATAGCATTTAAGTATACTGCCCCTTGTCATTAGATCTTATATATTTTTTTTCTTTTTTGCTTTTTTAAAGCAGGGCCTTGAAAGTAATTAATGTTAATCTCTTTATCAAACCAGAATAAGAACAAGATATAGGAAGAATACATGTATAATGCAGAATATGTGTACTGTACCACAGGAACACTTCATAAACTACATGTCTCAGTGCTAGATCAGTTTAATAATTTTCGTTTCAAGTCCTATAGTTACAGTTTCTAGCATGGTTTCATTATTGTTAGATTGGTGATAAATAGAATAAATTTATTCCAGAAATATTTTTAGATGGTTAACTTCTTTTATATCAGGTTTTTTAATTTATCAAGTGATAATTGGAATCAGTGATTTAAACAGAGCCAAATGATTATTTCAAGAAAAGTTTCCTTCATCTTCATAGCTACTACAGACATTCCTCCTAACATTATATTACTATCATTAGACCAAAATGCATTTAAGTTCATTTTCAAGTATTCATTATTAAAGATACAATCAATTGAAATGGATTAGTTTTGGAAGTGGTATCGAAAATGGTCTCTTCTGGGGCAGCTAGGTGGCACAGTGGATAAAGCTCCAGCCTTGGAGTCAGGAGGACCTGAGTTCAGATCTGATCTCAGACACTTGACACTTACTATCTGTGTGACCCTGGGCAAGTCACTTAACCCCAATTGCCAAAAAAAAAAAAAGGAAGAAAAAAGAAAAAGAAAATGGTCTCTTCTGTAGTAGATGCCAGTTCTTTTAAAAGAATAAATAATGTTTTCCAGTGCAAGAGCTAACTGAACTGTACACTGAACATAAATTTACTGGGGTGTTTTTCTTTTGAAATTGTAGTTGCTCATTAATTATGATATGGATTTTGGTATCCTCTTCTATAATATTAAGTGTTGTCACCTTGGTTTCTTTTGTAATATATTTTACTCTTCTACTATTTCATGTATGTAAACAGTTACCTATATCTACTCCATTTTTCTCTTGTAATTATACTACCTCCTCAATATCAGATAAAGGCCTATGATGTCTTATTACAAATAGTATTGAAAACTATTATGTTAGCATCAATATTTTTATTATTTAGAAATGAGAAATTGCGCTGTTAGAAAATGATTCATTAGCAAATTCTTTAATCTTGAATTTTGGTATGGGCTTTATAAATAGCTTGTGCCTTAATTCTTTTTTCCACAGATAAGCTTGTCTCATAGTTTATTGTTGTTTTTACTGCCATATGGGGTTAGTAAATATACACTTCATTCCTTGGACACACAGATTTACTTTTCTACTGTCACTTCTAAATGCTGAACTGTAGAATAATCTTTACATCCCAATTTATCTTCTTTTATTTCAAGCCATTTCGTACTGTTCTGCAATCATAAATGCTTGTTTTTCATTCCAACTAAATTTTTAATTTGTTGAATGATCAGTTATTGAAGAAAAACCATCATGTTTGACAAAGGAAGAAATAATCTTCTACATGAGCAGTAGTAACAAAATCTATAAATAGCTCCAGATTAACTGTAAATAACTCCAGAATATGGAGTGACTCTGGGAAAAAGAGTGTGATATGGGGTAGGGATAGAAAAATTCTGGATCAAAAATGAAAAAGAAAATAATACTTTTTCATAACCAAAAAATTGCTGTATGTAACAAGTATTTTTGATACATAATAGAAATATCACTACCATGAAAATTTTCTTAAGTAATTCTATTCATATTATATATGATATCAAGTGTAACACAGGCTATTGTTTGGGAAATGCTTGTCTAAATTAATATTTTCTTCTAGCAGTTCCATTTTCTGTGGTTCATTCATCAGCATCTTTCATATAACCTCTGGCAACCTCTTCTCCAAGTTGAATAAAATCTATTCCTTTAATTTTATTTTTCAGTATTTTGTTATTATGACTTTCCTATGAAACTTAGATAAAATCTTTCTAAATTTCATGTCAGTATCCAGACATTTAAATACTTATAATATTAACTACTTGCCACATTCTTATGATATAAATTAAACTAAATTTCTCCTGATATTAAGATGAAGAGAAGGTTAAATAAAAAGTCTTTGAACTCTACAGAAATAGGGAAAACTCCAATAACACCCCAAAAAAAGTGATCACATGATTTTGTTTTATTTTTTCAGGGCAAAAATGCATTTTTTAAAGACCTAACTTCAATTCAGTTACTACCAAGTGGTGAGATGGACCCAAATTTCATATCTCTCCGACAACAGGTAGGATTTAGTAGTTCTTTTTTCTTTTGTGACATACTGTTTTTGTCCATGGACCAGCTTATTTAGCAAGCACATCACCCGATTGGCCCGAAGGTGAAAAACTCTTTGGCTATGGCAGCATATGCATCAAATAAAAATAAAAACAAAAACAATCACCCGTCCTTGTGTAGCCCTTCTGTTTCTGCAGTGACAGACTACTGATGGGGACATACCAGGTCAAGAAGTATATAATTTTTTCATAATTTACAGATGTTTAGCTGTTAGTTAAGTGTGTACTCTTTCATGACCAGTGAATTGAAATAATCTTTCAGTTATCTCAGTTCAGATGATTTCCATTTCTATCCTATTTATCTAGCCTTAGTCTCTCTCCTGACCTTCTGACTTGAATCTCCAATTGCCTTCTGGATGTCACATAGACTTCTTAAGCTCAACATGTCCAAAACTGAATTTGTTTCTCTCTCCTATTATTATTGAGAATACCGACTATCCCATGGAGGTGCATGACTGAAATTCAGGAATCAGATGAGGGCTGTTTAGATAGAGATGATAAGTGAGTCCATAGTGTTGATCAAGTCACCAAGACAGTATAAGGAGAAAAGATGAAAGGACCCAAGATAGAATCCTGTGGTATACTCATATATAGGCAGAAGGATGTGGATAATGATACTGCGAAGTAGACTGACAAGCATCGGCTATAATCCACCTGCAAAATCTCCAGTATTTCCTTTTAGAAATTATTATGGTACTTTGAATAGGAGGTAACATAAAAGTTCATTCCAAAAGGCCACAAGGACTCTAACTTTTAAGTAGTTATGGTAATATTAAATTCTAACCAACCAAGATGAAAAAGAAAGAGTTCCTACTTAGAGAAATACATTCAAAATGATCTGGTCACATCATATGCTGGGGGTTTTTTAAGAAAAAATAGTCTACATACATTTATTAAGTGCCTGTGAGCGGGCTCTGCTAAGTGCTAGTGATATAAAGAAAGGTAAAAGATAGTTCCTGCTCTCAAGCAGCTCACAGCTTAATAATATCTTTTATTAACAAGGACAGAGCAATGTCACAAAACTCAGAGAGGAGTATCTGGAAAGAGGCATGGTTAGCCATGTATAAACTGTAGGGAAGTCAAGAAGTATAAAGACTGAGAAAAGAATTTAGCAATAAAAATTTCATTGGTTATTTCTATTTTACCCTCTACTTCTACAATATCAAGGTGGTTTTCCTTGATAATTTCGTAAAAGATGATGTCTAAGCCCCCTTTTTTTTTTTTAAATCATAGCTTTTAGGTAGTTCGGTAATATTTAAGTTATCTCTCCTGGATCTATTTTCCAGGTCAGTTGTTTTTCAGTGAGATATTTCACATTTTCTTCTATTTTTTCACCCTTTGATTTTGTTTTATTGTTTCTTGATATCTCATGGAGTCATTGGCTTCCACTTGCCAAATTCTAATTTTTAAGGAATTACTTTCTTCAGTGCATTTTTGTACCTTTTTCCATTTGGCCAATTCTGCTTTTTGAGATATTATTTTCTTCACTATTTTTTTTGTGCCTCCTTTACCAAGTTGTTGGCTGTTTTTTTCATAATTTTTCTTGTATCACTCTCTTTTCCCAGTCTTTCCTCTACTTCTTTTATTTGTTGGGGTTTTTTTTTAAATCCTATTTGAGCTCTTCTAAGAATTTGGGGGAGGCAGGGCTGAGACCAATTCACATTTTTCTTTGAGGCTTTGGATGTAGCTGTTTGGACTTTGTTGTCTTCTGAAGATCTGATTTAATTTTCCCTGTCACCATAGTAACTTTCTATGGTCATGTTCTTTTGTTGTTGTTTGCTCATTTTTCAACCTATTCCACTTTATGTTCAAGTGGGGCTCTGCTCTTGGGATGGAGGGGGCATTATCCCAAGCTTCAGACTTTTCTTGCTGCTGCTCTCAGAGGTAGTTCTGGGGATATGTAAGTTTTTAGTTCTTCCAGGGTCATGCAGTCTAGGAGGAGGTGTGCTCACCGCTTTCCTGCCTTGTGCTATGGCCCATGAGTGACCGCAAGAATTTTTTTCTGCCCTGGAACTGTGACCAGGGTCCCCACTCCCCAGAATGCACGCTGCACACTTTAATGTGTTAGTGCTGCTCCTGTGTTAGTGCCCTGGCACTGTCACATAGAACTGCATGTGTGCAATGTACCAGAGTCCTGCACCCATTGCCAGCAAAATTGAATCTACCCTGGAAATTTCCTTCTGACCCATTGTCTGACCCGTACCGTGGTCAGAGAGCTCCTGAAACTGCCCATTCAGTTGCCCCCAAGGCCTGCTTCTGGCTTTCTGGGGCACAGCCTGTTGTTATACTGCACTCCGCTCTCACCCCAGTGAGACAAACCTTTCCTGCCAGCCTTCTAAGTTGTCTTAGACTAGAAAATTGTTTCACCCCCATTCTTTTGTAGGTTCTGCCACTCCAGAATTTGTTTTGAGACATTATTTAAAATTATTTGGAGGAGAATTTGAGAGAGCTCAGGTGAGGCTCTGCTTTTATTCTGCTCCTCTCTTTTCCAATTTTTTTCCTCTAGTTCTCTCATTTCATTCATAAACATTTTGAAATCATGCTTTATATAAACTCTTAGAAGAATTCTGGTTAAATTTGCCCAAGTTGTGTTTTCTTTAAGCTTTTGCTTGTAGATATTTCAGAGTCGTTCTCTTCTGGGTTTGTATGTTAAGCATCTTTGTCACTATATTAGCTTTTTATGGTGGGATAATTTTTTTTGTTTACTTATTTTCCCTGCCTACTTCCTCACTTTGGACTTGATGTTGAGGCCAGGTTCTGTGCCTGTCTGGACAGAAGGTCTGGATTGGTCTTGTTGCTTCTTTCTTGAGGTATTGAGTGTTGTATTCCTTCCCAAACAGTTTTTTGTTGTTTTTTTTTTTAACAAAAATCCCCAGGATAGGAGCAGCTAGGTGGCGCAGTGGATAGAGCACCAGCCCTGAAGTCAGGAGGACCTGAGTTCAAATCCGGCCTCAGACCAAACACTTGACACTTACTAGCTGTGTGACCTTGGGCAAGTCACTTAACCCCAATTGCCTCACTTAAAAAAAAAAATCCCCAGGACCTCAGGGACAGTTCAAACTGGGGACCTATAAGCTTTCAGTGCTTCCAAAAGTTGACTAATCCAAGGCAGTCTGATTGTTGCCTCCTTGGTCCAAGGTCTGCAAATTGCCATCTCCAATAGATTATTACTAGACTTAGTCCTGGAATAAGTCTGGGACCTCTCCTCTTCCTGAGCTGAAGTCCCTGTGGTGTTCCTGGCCACACCCTATCCCCAAAGTCTGTCTCTCTAACCCGTGGTAGTCAGCCTTTCTATTTTTTATCAGTACTAAATAGTTTTGATGATTATTTTTAGTATGGTTTGAGATCTGACACAGTCCCCTTCCTTTTACTTTTTTTCATTTCTCCTGAGACTCTTTACCTTTAGTTTTTTCAGATAAATGTTCTTTTTCTAACCCTATTAAGTTTTCCCTTTGTAGTTTGCTTTGACATTGAATAAGTAAATTAATTTAGGGAGTACAGGGGCAGTCAATGGTGCAATGTTTAGAGCATTGGACCTGAAAGGCCCAAGTCAGGAAGACTTGAGTTCACATCTGGTCTCCGACACTGTGTGACCCTCAGCAAATCACTTAGCCTCGGTTTCCCTCAGTTCCCTTAACTATAAAATGGGAATGATAATAGCATCTACCTTCTAGGGTTGTTATGAGGATCAAATGTGATATTTGTAAAAAGCACTTAGCATGGTACCTTGCCCCTAGTAGGTACTATATAAATACTTATTCCTTTCCCCTTACCTTTTCCCCTTAGGACTGTCATTGTTACTATATTGGTTTGGTTTACCTGTGAACAATTAACATTTCTCCAATTATTTAGGTCTGTCTTGATTATCCTAAAGTGTTTTGTAGTTATATTCATATAATTCTTATTTATATCTATCTTAGTAGAGTCCAAAGCACTTTACATTTTTGGTAGCTATTTTAAGTGGAATTTCACGTCTCTTCCTGCTGAGTTTTTTGGTAATATACAGAAATGGTGAGGATTTATGTGGATTAATTTTATATCCTTCAAATTTGCTGAAGTTATTGTTTCAATTACTTTTGTTAACTGAGTTCTCTAGTCTGATTGCTATAGCTAATATTTTTAGTGAGATGTTATTTTAATAAAACCCATATTAATAAGATTTCTTTCTTTCCGTTTTTCTCACTTTCATACTTGGTTCCCAAGTTTTTATTGAAAATCATCAGTGCGGCTGTTCAGGTACAATATTGTGTCCCTAAGGACAAAGAAACTTCTGATGAAGCACCAATTATTCCTCTTGGCAAGGATAGAGACTGGCCAGATCTGGCTGTATATTTAGCCCAGCACCTTCAAGTTAATGAAGATGTGATTAGAAGACATTATGTATTGGAACTATATAATTATGGAGCTGACCACCTTGGAGAAGAGGTAACTCTTACTCTTTGAATATACAAATAAGGCTTACATTAAGAAAATAAAGAGTAAAATTGGCCTTTCTAAGGTGGTGAATAAACTTTGTTAAATATCTCTTGTTTGTATGGTAAAGAAGTTATATTTAATTGGAAAAATAAAATTCAGCACCTGGCTTCATTTCATTGCTGATTCTTCCTGTATCAGAAGCATTAGAGCCCAGCCTCATTAGCTGGTATGTGAAATAGCAAGGTTTGGCTTGGTTAAAGACTAACCTCTGAGTTGTTTGACTTATAATAATATGTGGTCATAGCTCAGGAAGGTAACTGACCTCCTTCTTAAGTGGCCCGGCAGATATTGAAAGTGTTTCCTCTCTTCTCACTCTGCTCAGATGGAGGAGCTCAAGGTGTCTGACTGCGATTTTCTTGTTGTCCTTCCCGTTAGGCCATTCTGCAGGTGCAAGACCAAGAAGTGCTGGCATCTCAGCTCCTTGTGCTGACTGGGCAGAGGCTAGCCCATGCCTTACTCCATACTCAGGCCAAAGAGGGCATGGAGCTGCTCGCTCGACTGCCACCAACGCTCTGTACCTGGCTCAAAGCTATGGTGAGTGTAAAGAAGAGGAAACGCAACACAGGATCTTAGGAGACAAGAGCCTACCAAGTATTTTAATTTGAACCAGGTTGTCCACACTGTGTCAACTCATCTTTACGTGTTGGTAGCAGGTTGTTTTGCTGTTAAGGATAGTCATTCTGGTTCATGTTATAGTCTAATCCATGGTAGTGGGCTTTGGAATTATTCTCTAAAGTGTACAAAGAAATTATTCAGGGTTGAATAAGATACCTAATTCTTATCAAACAAGTATGGTTGGATTTTGGCTTTTTTTTTCCGCTCTCTGCATATTGAAGCATTATGATTTAGTGGAAAGAATCCTTCCCTTAAAGTCAGGAGAAATTATTATGATGTGACTACTGGCAAGTCACTTAACTTCCGTAATGTATTTGCATTCTATAACCTTGAAAATTCTGCATCGATGCCAGAAGTTATTATTTAATTCCATCATATTAGTAGAATTGATAAATTCCCCAAACCTACCTGTCACTTAAAAATGCTTGAAGTTAATTTAATACTTCTAATTTTATTTAGGGAAGAAAGGGGAAAAAGGCCTCTAAAAATACTGTATTTACTTTTTATTATAAAGTTAATAACAAATATTACTAAGAAGCCTGATGGAATATTTTTCATGTCAACTTTGCAGGACCCCCAGGACCTTCAAAACACTGAAGTGCCAATTGCAACAACAGCTAAACTAGTAAATAAAGTAATAGAGCTGTTACCAGAAAACCATGGGCAGTATAGTCTGGCCTTACACCTCATTGAAGCTGTGGAAGCCATCTCTGTTTCATCTTCATGACATATCAGCTGGATTAATGAATACTTTAAAACTGTCTTACTTCAACATGAATTAGTGCATGGTTATTTTACAAATAACAAACATCAGAGTTTTGAGGGGGGAATACTTCCATGTGGATTTTGTAAAATATGAGAAATAAACTTGAACATTTTAAAACATGGAGTCCTGGCTAAGTTCCACTTCTGTGGATAACAGGTTAAAATGTAGCCAGACATTAATTATACAGTAGTTTCATCGTTTATTTACAACTCCAGCACTTGTGATGTAACTTTATTGTTAAAATTAACTGTTTTAAATCAATTATAATTTACAGACTATGTTCTTACCCTTTAGAGTCTATATTTCATATTCAGAAATGTTAACTGTTGTAATTGAAATGTTATTGTACAGTCCTCATCAGGAAAGTTTGGGGGTGGGGATAGAAATCTCAAGTTCCTTAAATAAATGCCAGGAAAATGCTTTTTGCTATCATGCTTTATCCCACGTGGGCCATTAAAAGGAGATCTTTAGATATGAAAAGGCTCCCTTCTAAGAAGGAATATACATACTGCTTTCATAAAAGGAAGATGACTTTCCTTATGGAATAAGAATTCAAGATTGTAATATCTATTACCAACAGGAAGTATGGTAGAAAGGATCTATAATCTATTAAAAATGCCAAAGAAATGGGGTTGGAGGTTTGTGATCAACACTGTAAAATTAAAATGAATGACAATGACAAATTTAAAATGTGCTTTTTTCAATGGTATCAAGTTTTGTCCATATCAGATAAATGTAAAAAAAATGTATTATCTTGTAAATCTTGTATTTAAAAAAGGAGGATGGGGGGCAGATCTCTGAGGGAAAATAATGTTAAATTTAAGGTATCTTAACATTTGAGAACTATCTGGTTACAGGATTTGGTAATACATCTGTGCTCAGGAATAAGAAAATACATGTTGATGCTAGAACTTAGAATACCGACCTACCTCACAGTGGGGTTGAGAAGGCTTCAGTAGTTTTAAAACGTCTTTTGTACCTACTCCATAGTGCCTAGCAGCTAGCTAGGTTTATAGTAAGTGCTCAATAAATTCCAGGTATTTATCACAGTAAACTGCTAGAGTATAGCCACACACTGTAATTAATGTACTTGTCATCAATTGCAATTGTTTATAGTAACCATTGTTTCTTTTTCCTAATGTTAGAAGCCAAACTTGACATCTGTAAAGGTAATAATAATAAAATGATAAAAATTCCATTCAGGAGAAAAATGCAATTTCTCTGATAGAAGTTTGGTGGACAAATGAATAGTAAAAAAAAATATTTTTATTCAGTACATATGAGCATGTTCTACTCCTAAATGAAATCTCATAATTAAAACTTAGTAAACATTTAGGATTTTCCCTTCCAAATAATGGTAATCAACATTTTTAATCTTGACATTGTGTAATTGTCGATCACTTGAATTTTCCAGAGTGCCTTATATATACAGTCGCTTTGACTGGGCTTGTACAACTGAGTGAAGCTTAAGTTTTTTGTTGTTCAGTCGTTTCAGTTGTGTCTGACTCTTTGTGACCTTATTTGGCATTTTCTTGGAGTGGTTTGCCCATTTCCCTCTCCAGCTCAATTTATAGATGAGGAAACTGAGGCAGAGTTAAATGACTTGCCCAGGGTCACACAAGCTAGTTAGTGTCAGAGGCAGGATTTGAATTCAGGAACATGAGTCTTCCAGACTCCAGGCCCAGCACTCTAAGCTGTCCTGAGTTTTACTAATATGCTTTTAAGTGTTATGATCAAGATGCAGTGAGCCTGTGGCATAAAATAGTATGAGTTGCCTTCCCCCCCCCCCCCCCCCTTAAGTTTCTGCTTGCCCAGGCAGGTATAGGTCTTCTGGGCATGTGGTTTTTTTGTTTTGTTGTTTTTTGAGGCAACCGAGGTTAAGTGACTTGCCGTGTTACACAGTTACTAATAGTGTCTGAGGCCACATTTGAACTTGGGTCCTCCTGATTCCAGGGCAGGTTCTTTATCTGCTGAGCCACCTTGCTGCCCTTGGGCATATGTTCTTTAACAAATAAAACCACTTTAATAAACTCTAAAATTCTTTAAATTACCATCTATTGCACTATAGGAAAATTAGCCAATGGTCATTTGAGAATTAAAGCTGCAGGTTGCTATGATTTAACAAACTATCAAAAAAGCATTGAAAACAAAACTATTCACTGAAGCCTGGCGTACAAGTGTCTGAAGATTTTTTTCAGATTCTTCATGTGGTTTTCATAACCACGTTGTGATTTCCTGCTCTTTTTAACATTTTATAGTGCCTGGAAGGACCCAATTAAAGCCATTCATTTAGAATAAAAATTAAAGCATAGGGGCAGCTAAGTGGCGCAGTGGATAGAGCACCATCAACCCTGGAGTCAGGAGGACCTGAGTTCAAATTTGGCCTCAGACACATAACACTTACTAGCTGTGTGACTCTGGGCAAGTCACTTAACCCCAATTGCTTCACCAAATTGAAAAAAAAAAAAAGCATGTTTGGGTATTGATTTGTCCAGATGCTAGATTCCTCGTCTTCAAAAATAGGACTACTCCAAATCTGCAGAGCTAAATTTATAATCTAAGAAAAACTACACATTTATAGTTTTTATTCACGCCCAGAGGCCTGTACATTCCATTCCATTTCAGGTGCTGTTAGGTCACTGTTTAATGATGAAAAGGCATATGTTGGATGTGGACTTGTTTTCAATAGTCTTCTCTTTGAAAGTTGGGGCAGCGAGGTGGCACAGCAGATAGAGTGCTGGGCCTGGAGTGAGGACGACTTGGTCAAATCTGTCCTCAGAAACTTACTGTATGACCTAGCACTAAGCACAGTGCCTGGCTTAATACGCATTTATTGATTAATGGCCCCAGGCAAGTCACTTAACCTCGGTTTACCTGTGTTTCCTCATCTATAAAATGGGAATAATAATAGCACCTACTTCCCAAGGTGGTTGTGAGCATAAAGTAAGATAATAAAGTGCGTAGCACAATACCTGACATGTACTAAGCACTAGATAGATAAATATATTATTATTATCAAAAGTACAGGCCTATTGATAAAACCATATTTAAGAAGCTATCATCTAGGGGCAGCTAGGTGGTGTAGTGGATAGAGCACCGGCCCTGAGGTCAGGAGGATGTAAGGTCAAATGTGGCCTCAGACACCTATAACACTCACTAGCTGTGTGCACCTGGGCAAGTCACTTAACGCCATTGCCCAGCCAAAAAAAAGAAACATCTAGTTAAAAGTTCAGAGGGATATCAGTTCTTTTTTTAAATATATATTTTTTATTTTTCCCCAATTACATGTAAAAACTTTCAAAACATTTTTTATTTAATTTTGAGTTCCAAATTCTCCTCCTTTATTTCCTCTTCATTAAGAAGCAAGCAATTTGATATAGGTTATGCGTGTGCAGTCATGCAAAACATTTCCATATTAGTCACATTGTAAAAGAAAACACCAAAAAAAAATGAAGTTTTCTAAAAAGTTTGCTTCAATCTCCATTCGGACTCCATCAATTCTTCATTTGGAGATGGATAGCATTTTTCATCCTAAGTACTTCAGAACTGTCTTGGATCATAGCCAAGTCATTCACAATTGATCACCATACAGTATTGCTATTATTGTGTACAATATCCTCCTGGTTTTGCTCATTTCACTTTGTTTTAGTTCATGTAAGTCTTTCCAGGTTTTTTCTGAGAGTATCCTGCTCATCATTTCTTAAAATACAATAGTATTCTATCACAATCAAATACCACAACTTGTTCAGCCATTCCCCAATTGATGGACATCTCCTCAATTTCCAATTCTTTGCCCAAACAAGAAACTGCTATAAATATTTGTGTGTAAGTCCTTTTCCTTTTTTTTTTTCTTTTTTGTCTCTTTGGGACACAGACCTGGTAATGGTATTGCTGGATCAGAGAGTATGCATAGTTTTTTAGCCCTTTGGGCATAGTTCCAAATTGCTGTCCTGAATAGTTGGATCAGTTCATAATTCCAGCAACGATGCTTTACTGTCTCAATTTTCCCCCATTTCTTCTGGTGTTTGTCATTTTCCTGTTCCGTCATGTTAGTCAATCTGATAGGTGTGGGATGGTAACTCAGAGATGTTTTAATTTACATTTCTCTATTCAATAGTGACTTAGATCATTTTTTCATATACCTAAAGATCGCATTAGTTACTTTGTGTGAAAACTGCCTGTTCGTATCCTTTATTTATCAATTGGGGAATAGCTCTTATTTTTATAAATTTGACTCAATTCTCTATTTGAGACATGAGGCCTTTAGCAGAGAAATTTGCTATAGAAGTTTTTTTCACAGTTATGATTACTGTTTCCCTGCATCCTATTTTCCATTTATCCTATTCTCTCCTTTCATTCTGTCCATCCTACTGCCTTCCCCCCCCCCCAGTGTCCCCTCCCTTCTATCACATCCTCCCCCTTCTCTTATCCCCTTCAACTCCTTTTCCAATAGGGTAATATATATTTCTATACCTGAGTATGGTATTACCGCCAATTCTGATAAATAAGGTTCAAGTGCTCCTCTTTACTTCTCCACTATAGAACCTTTCATGTCTCTTTTATGTGAGATAGTTTACCCTAATCTACCTTTCCCTTTCCCCTTCTTCCAGTGCACTCCTCTTTCTCACCCTTTATTTTTTTTTTTTTTAGCTATCATCCCATCATCCTTTCTGTGTGTCAACTCCTAACTGCCCTAAAAATGAGAAAGTTCTTAAGAGTTACAAGTATCATCTTCCCACCTAGGAATGTAAACAGTTTAACCTTTCTGAATCCCTTGTTTGTTTCTTTCTTGTTTACCTTTTTATGTTTCTCTTAATTCTTGTATTTGAAAGACACATTTTCTGTTTAGCTCTGGTCTTTTCATTAGGCATGTTTTAAAGTCCTGTGTCTCATTGCATATCTATTATTTCCCCCAAAAGTTTTGCTGGGTAGGTGATTTTTGGTTGTAATTCTAGCTCTTTTGCCCTCTGGAATATCATGTACCAAGCCTTCTGATCCTTTAACATAGAAGCTGCTTTTAAATCTTGTGTTACCTTGACTGTGGCCCCACAATACTCGAGTTACTTCTTTCTGGCCGCTTGCATATTTTCTTCTTGACCTGGTAGCTCTGGAGTTTGGTTATAATATTCCTGGGAATTTTCATTTTGGGTTCTCTTTCAGGAGATAAGTGGATTCTTTTAATTTGTTTGATCCTCTGGTTCTAGAATATCAGGGCAGTTTTTCTTGATAATTTTTTAATATTTTATTTTCCCCCAATTACATGTGAAAACAATTTTTAACAATTTTAAAAAATGTTTGTAGTTCTAAATTCCCAATTTCCCCTCCCTACCTCCTGTCATTGAGAAAGCAAGCAATTTGATATAGGTTATACATGTGCAGTTGATGGGGTATGGGCCCAAGCAGAGATCTTTGCCCCTTAACCCAAAAATAATTTGGGTCCCATTGTTTAAGGGATTCTCCTTGAATTCTCCCACTTGATCAAGGTCTCTAGAGTTCCCCTGAGGCCATAATCCCATCAACTGGCCTTTCATCGTGACTAAATCCAATCTTCCAATTCTCTGTTACCCTTAACCTAGCCTAGCCCAGCCCTCCATTGTCTTACCTCCCTCCTGGCTACTTCCCACCCATGACCCTATCTAGACCCCATTCTTAACCTCCCAGTCACTCCCATGAAGATCCTTCCTAGATCCCTCCCACAGTCTTTCTGTATATAAGGTCCATCTTATCTCCATTAAGATGCTCAGATTCTTATAATCTAGCCACAGGCTCAGATTCCTTAACAACGAGGCCAATAGCTCCCAAACATTCAGATTCCTTAGGAGTCTGGCCAATATGACAGATGTTATAATAAACCTAGTCTTTGGCTGAAAAAAGGCTTGGGTCAAATTCTTTCGGACAGCACTTAAGTGTCATGATCTCAGGGTCCCAGCACCCCTAAACCCCTGAATCTCATCACAGTCATGTAAAACATTTCCATATTAGTCATGTTGTGAAAGAAAACATAGCCAAAAAAAAAAAAGAAAGTAAAGGAAAAGTATGCTTCAATCTGCATTCAGATTCCATCAGTTCTTTGGAGATGGATAGCATTTTTCATCATATGTCCTTCAAAATTGTCTTGGATCATCGTATTGTTGAGAATAGCTGAATCACTTACAGTTGATCATCATACAATATTGCTGTATTCAGTGTTCTTCTGGTTCTTCTCATTTCACTTTGCATCAGTTCATGTAAGTCTTTCCAGGTTTTTCTGAGAGCATCCTGCTCATCATTTCTTATAGCACAACAGTAATCCATCACAATCCAACACTTGCAGCCATTCCCCAACTGATGGACATCCCCTCAATTTCCAATTCTTTGCCAAAACAAAAAGCTGCTGTAAATGTTTTTGCACATACAGGTTCTTTTCCCTTTTTGTTTTTTATCTGTGAGACACAGAGCTGGTAGTGGTATCGGTGGTTCAAAGGGTATACGTGGTTTTATAGCATGTTTTTTGGGCATAGTTCCAAATTGCTCTACAGAATTGGTTGAATCAGTATACAACTTCACCAATCGTGCATTAATGTCTCAATTTTCCCATATCCCCTCCAACATTTTTCATTTTCCTTTCCTATTAGCCAATTAGATAGGTGTGGGGTGGTAGCTTAGAGTTGTTTTAATTTACATTTCTCTAATTGATAGTAATTTACAACACTTTTTCATATTACTATAGATAGCTTTAATCCCTTTGTCTGAAAACTGCCTGTTCATAAGCTTTGACCATATCAGCTGAGGAAAGGTTCTTATTTCTATCTATTTGAGTCAGTTCTCTATATATTTGAGAAATAAGATCTTAGACACTGGCTGAATTTTTCACATTACTGTACATTTTCCTCCATCCTATTTTCTCTACCCTATTCTCTTTCCTTTCACCGTCAATTCTTGAGTGTTTTGCTTCTGATTTTTACCTCTCCCAATTTGCCCTTCCTTCTACTAGCCTTCCCCCCCTTATTTTATCCCCTCCCCCTCCTATTTTCCTGTGGAATTATATAGATTTTTATACCCAGCTCAATATGTTAACCCCTTTTTGAATTAATTCTGATTACACTAAGGTTCATGAGCTCCCTCCCCTTTCACCTCCTGGACATCTTTCTCTACATTGTAAAAGCTGCTTTGCACCTCTTTTAAGTCAGATAATTTTACCCCATTCTACCTCTCCCTTTCCTCTTCTCCCAGTGCATTGCTCTCTCACCCCTTAATTTTATTTAAGATAATGATCCTATTATATTCAACTCATGCCTAAGCCCCTCTATATGCCCTAATAAGATTTTAGAAGTTACAAGTACCATTTTCCCATGGTAGTTTAACCTTATTGAATCCCTTATGATTTCTCTTTCTTGTTTACCTTTTTATGCTTGAGTCTTTTATTTGAAAATCAAAATTTCTATTCAGCTCTGGTCTTTTCATCAGAAATGCTTGAAAGTTTTCTATTTCATTGAATGTCCATTTTCCCCCTGAAGAACAATACTCAGTTTTGCTGGGCAGGTGATCCTCGATTATAATCCCAGCTCTTTTATCCTCTGGAATATCATACTCCAAGCCCTCTGATGCTTTCATGTAGAAACTGTTAAATCTTGTGTTATCCTGACTGGGGCTCCACGATAATCTGGATTGTTCTTTTTTGGCTGTTGGCAATATTTTCTCCTTGATCTGGGAGCTCTGGAATTTGGCTATATTCCTGAGGGTTTTCATTTTGTGATCTCTTTCAGATGACTGGTGGGTTCTTTCAGTTTCTATTTTTATCCTCTGCTTCTACAATATCAGGGCAGTTTTCCTTGATAATTTCTTTTTTGCAAGGCAATTGGGATTAAGTGACTTGCCCAGAGTCACACAGCTGGTAAGCGTTATGTGTCTGAGATCACACTTGAACTCATGTCCTCCTGACTCCAGGGCCAGTACTCTATCCACTGTGCCACCTAGCTGCCCCACCTTGATAATTTCTTGAAAGATGATGCCTAGGCTCCTTTTTTTTCAATCATGGCTTTCTAGTAGTCCAATAATTCTTAAATTATCTTTCCTGGATCTATTTTCCAGGTCAGTTGTTTTTTCAATGACATCTTTCACATTTTCTATTTTCTCCTTTTGATTTTGCTTGTTTCTTGATGTCTCATTGAGTCATTAGCTTCCATTTGCCCAATTCTAATTTCTAAGAAATTATTTTCTTCAGTGAGCTTTTGTACCTCCTTTTCCATTTGGCCAATTCTACTTTTTAATGAGTTCTTCAGTGAATTTTTGTACCTCTTTGGCCAAATCTGCTTTTTTTTTTTTTTAATAATTTTTAGTTTTCAACATTCACTTCCATAAGATTGAGTTTTAAATTTTCTCCCTCTCCCTCTTCTCCACTCTTATTGTTGCATTCTGAGAGGCTATGCCAATAGGGCACTTAGCTTCTGCCACATTCAAAGGAAGGGCTTTGAGAGCAGGCCTATGGCAGATAAAGACTTTATGTCCCTCTGAAAACCAAATGGTTGAAGGACCAAGAAGTTCATTATTGGAAGTTGGCTATCAGGTGACTTTTTTGACTACAGCAACCTATTATGATGGATTTCTAGGGCAGGAGAAGAACTGTGATCTTAAATGAAAGGAGTACTCATGCTAATAAAATTAGTGATCTTTGAAATAAATATAATTTCACAGCAACAAATTCAACAATGGTATTCTTCAAACAGAGGTTTATTTTCAGAGATAATTCTGAACACATTTGTTAAAGAAAATATTTACAAAATATAAAGCATTTTCAGTTGACCAACATCTGAAGGCAGATGATAGTACCCAGTCAGAGTCTGACCACGTTAAGTTTTTATGTGAAAATTTTAGTGACATGAAATATTTTAAAATACTGTGATTTCCACTTTTACCATCATTCGTATCTTCCATTTCACTGGAAAAATAATCCAAAATCTAGACAATGACTAGAAGAGTTGTTCAAGCCTGAACATATAATCTCTCAAAATTTTGTGCCTTACTATTACACTCACTGACCACTCCAGATAAGCTACTAGAAATTTCAAAGCCAGAGGCTCTTTGCTTTCACCTAAAGAGTGTTTTACTTTGTTAATTAGCTTTTTCTTTCAAGCAGTAACTTCGGTGCAACGGGGGCAAAGTTGATTTGAAGAATCAGCTGTGTACTTCCAACAGCGGGGACATTTTTCTTTGGTAGCAGGTATGACAATGACTTTATATGAAGTCTCTTCACGAATACCTATAAAAGGAAAATAGATGGTAGAATTACTCATAGCACATTTTAGTCCTAACATATCTCTCTAAAAATAGATTAACTCTGGTGTCAAGAGGTAGGAGAAGATATTGAAAATGTGTGCCTGGAAAAGGAGGTTGGGCTAGACAGACAGTGAGACTAAAAACAATTCAAGTGGTATACCAAAATCATAAAAACAAAATAAAAACTTTCAGCAAGCAAGTTGAACACCTATTTGAAGAATTTAGGAGAAAAACTTGGATAAGAATGGCATGTAAGAAGGGATAAGGGAATGATGCATATCTGTGGCAGAAACATCCTCACAGACCTCCTAAAGTATAGCAACAGATTTAAATTACATAAGCAGAAAAGGAAAAGCCACAAGAATGCATTAAAAGCAAGGCTAGGCAGCCACCCATGTTCTGAGGAGAGGTCCACTACCACCATGAAACCTAAAGTGAGGGGCAAGGAGACCCTGGAGTTTCAAGGCAATAATGAGTTCAGTAGTCAAAGAAAAGGCAGCTCAAGGGAGTTAAGGAAGATTCCTAACATGATTCATATTTATTTTCTCATATTTCTCTCATACTAAAACCCCAAAATATTTTCTCCCATACTACCTAAAAAATTTCAGACACTTTAAGAAGAGATTGTTTTGAGCCACCAATGAGTCTCATTCTTATCAGTTACTTCCACAGGACAGTAAAGCAAATTAAATCTTTCTTCCTAATATCTAGATAATCCTCACTGAGGTAAAAGGACTTTTTATTAAAGCTTTCTTCTCAGTTCCCCTAAGTTTATGGCCTCAGTATCACTCTCAATGGCTCACTCCAATCAACTACCTAATCTTGTCATTTCTATCCCTACATCTTTTTCTGCATCAGAGCCCCATCACTTGTCACATGGACAATTCAAGAGTCCTCCTTATTGGCCTTCCTGCCTCACATCTCTCTTTATTCCAATTGATTTTCCATAGTATCTGCCAAACAGATTTTCCAAAGCTCAAATCTGAACATGTCACTTCCTTCTCAAATTTCTCTGAGAATCAAATGTGAAGTAGCACACTTCAGGTGCTAGGGAGAGCCAGTGAGAAGGCATGGAAGTGGGCGACAGCACCAGGAATAACAAGGAACAAGACCAAAATGACTGAACTGTAGGTAATGTGAAGGGGATTAATAAGCAAGGCTAGAAAGACTAGGTGGTACTGGGGATAAACTGCCAGGCCTGGAGTCAGGAAGACCAGAGTTCAAATACAATTTCAGAAACATACTAGGCTCTGGGACCCTGGGCTGAGTCACTTAACCCTGTTTGCCTTAGTTTCCTCATCTGTAAAATTCCTTCCTGGAGAAGGAAATGGCAAACCACTCAAGTAGCTCTTTCAAAAAACCCAAATGGGGTCACAAAGAGTCAGACACAACTGAAACGACTCAACAACAACTACAATAACAACAGCAATAGAAAGGTAAGACTGGGGTTTGGCCATTAAGGGTTATAAAAACCACACAGTTGTTGATAATTTGATCTGAGAGGCAATACCCAAGTAGCAAACTATTCACGGTAGTTTGTCAGGTAGGGAAATGACATGGTCAGATATGCTCTCTTGGAAAATCACTTTGTCAGCAGTATGGAAGGTGGGTTAGAGAGGAGAAACCTGAGGAAGGAAGATCAACTAGGAGGTTATTAGAAGTCCAGGTGAGAGATGAGGTGGAAATGACTAGATTTAGAACAAGGATAACACTAAGGCTGTCATCCTCAATGACAACCCCAGTGTACAGATGGTGATATGCTCAGAAGAAATACTGAAATGAAGAAAAGGGGTAGGTTGAGGAGATGAACAATGAGTTTTGTTTTAGACATGTTGAGCCTGAGATGCTTACATCTAAAAGTCCTAAAGGCAACAGAAGATATACAGCTGAAACACAGGAGAAACTGGGCTAGATTAACATACAGGATTAACCTATGGCAATATGATCATTAAAAACCTATGGGAGCCAATGAGATCACTAAGTGAATGAGTGTATCAAGAGAAGAGGGCCATCCTTTTGGGGTTCACCCACAGTTAAGGGCATGTTATGAATGATTAACAAGCAAATAAGACTAAGAATTAGTGATCAAGTGTTATTGTTCAGTAGTTTCAGTCATGTTTGACTTTCTGTGACCCCATTTGGGGTTTTCTTGGCAAAGATACTGGAGTGGTTTGCCATTTCCTTTTCCAATTCATTTTACAGATGAGGAAACTGAGGGAAACAGGATGAAGTGACTTGCCCAGGGTCACACAGCTAGTAAGTGTCTGAGGCCAGATTTAAACTCAAAGAAGAGGAGTCTTCCTGACTCCACATCTGGCTTTATCCACTGTGCCACCCAGCTGCCCCTAGTGATCAAGTAGGTAGGAGAATAAAAGGTGCATCAGAAAAACCCTGAAAAGAAAAGTGTACAGGAGGAGAGAGTGGTCAACATCACATGCTGTCAAAGATGTCAAAAAGGATTGAGAAAAGGGACATCAGATCTGGCCATTAAGATATCATTGGTTCAACTGGGGAATGGCTAAACAAGTTATGGTATGTGATTGTGACAGAATACTACTGTGCTATAACAAATGATGATCTGGTAGATTTTAGAAAAACATGGAAAATGAACACTGTGAAATAAGAGATTCATGTTTTCATACTGAATCCCTTTTTTGTTGTGCTACGAACATGGAAATTTTTTTTGTCCTTTTGTATTTAAATTCAAAATGAATTAAAAAAAAAAAAGACATAATTGGTAACTTTGGAGAAAAGAGTTTCAGTTGAATAATACAACCAGACCAATAAGTCTCACCAGCAAATACGAAGATCCTCTGTGGCCTTTATTTCTATACTTCTTAAGCGGCTATTATTAGTAATATGATCCAACTACATTATGAGTGGTCTGATTTTAGAACCTGATCGTTATAATTTCTATGGGAGAACTGTATGTCTCAAATTCTTAAAAATATTTAAGATGTGACTTCAAATGACTTAATTTTTTGGAATAAAACCTTTTTTATTAAATTTGGGGGCTACCTATAATAATCCACTACTACCCTGAATTTCAGTTCTATCTATTGTTAGCTGTATCTCACGACCTTACCTTCCATGTTGATTAGATAGCTCCCTTTAAGTTCAATTGCATCTGCAGGGATTGCTATAGGATCTTGAGCCAACAGAGATGTTTGGGAAGCCATCATCAGTTCACTTAACTGAGATATACCAGAAGTTCCTTCATCAACTAGCATCTGGAAATAAGTATTTGACATGGTCACTAATTATATTATAATTATTTAAAAGTTCTTTTTAACATTAGCTGAGCATAGAGGAAAACAATGAACTCTGGAATTCTTTAGGATGGCTCTATGCCTTTTAAAATAATAATAATATCTTGTGCTCATTCTAATGAATGCATCAGTTATTACTGATATTAAAAGCTTTGATTAAATATAGTTCCTGTTAACTTCCTGGTATTAAGAAATCAACATATCAGTTAAACCCTAAGGAACATTCCCTCCCCCCACCCATTTTTTTTTTTGCCAATAGTGATCACTGCTAGCAATCTGAGATGATACAGGTCCTTCCTGGGGTTTATCAGTCACTGTTTTTTATAATTACAGAAACTGTGAAAATTACCAAATTCACAATTTTTTCATTCTGAGATATCTTAAAAACTAGATCTTTAAATTAATATATCATCTTTTTTATTAAAGTGTATTCTTTCTGACAGAAATCAATAGTAACATTCTCTTCTACCTATTTCTAACCTCCCATTGAGGTACAATGAAAAATCAAATGCCATTTTAATACTCATTTTAAATTGGAATTCAACTTTAAGAGTGCAGACAAAGAAGGTCACAACATTTCTTAAGAACTGTCTGGATAGTAAAACTGCAAAAATTTAAATTTACAGACAGGCAATCCCATGGAAGGTAAGCAATTAAAGCAACTACAACACAGAATAACATCACACAAGAAAAGCAAAACTTGAAGCAGAACTGAAGCCTCCTAAATCCTATCTCATGCATAACTTGTATTGGAATAGGAGTCCCAAGAAAGTTCTTCGAATGATTTTAAATGAGGTACAACAGCTTTTCCCCGTCAAGATTTGTGGGATAGTTCAAAACACTAATAATTATTTCAAAAGAAAGATTGGTAGTCTACATACCTCAATAATTTCAAAGAGTAGTCCAGGATCGATCACAACGATAACATCATATTCCAAAGAATTCTTGCCAGGGATGCTTCCAAGAAATGCATCTCTCATTGTACATGCTGCATCCACTGCTTCCTCTAGGCCCGGTTTCTTCCAAATAGAATTTGTACTAATCCATCCAGAACGAAATACACTCTTGGGTTCTTAAAAGAAAACAAACTGATTTAATTTCAGATTCAAGCCCTTTCATAAACTGCATTTATTCATAAACTTCATAATTATTAATATGATCTATTAAACAAGTATTTGATAGACAAGATAAACTATAAACACAAATAGATATGATGTAAATTGGAATATAAGAATGCAGAGAAAAATACAGATCAGACCAACTGGAGAGAATTCTTTCCTATTGAGGAAATCAGAGAAAGCCTCTCATGAAGAAGAGAAGGCAGAATATTAAACGGCAGAGATGGGGGTGAGATATTTGTCTAATAATAAGTTAATACATTACCGAAGGAATTGAACCACATTATTACTGACATTCTCAACAAAAACAACAAACCAAATTAGTTGCAGCTAAATGGAAGAATGATTCATGGACTCTCCTGAACAAAGTGAATTTAAAAAGTGTTTTTAAGGTGCTGATAAGCGACCAGAATCCTCACTTCAAAGGAGTCTTAGTCACTTGCTTTGCAATATTCATGATGTACGTAAAATGCCATTAAGAAAATGAGTCTTATGTACCAACATCTGTTGCAAATTATAAAGAAAGGAATTCTATAAAGAACTTGACAAAGTTCTCTAACCTAACTTCAAACTGAAGGAGCAAAAGGGGAAATAGTGAAAAATATTGTTGGGGACTAAGAAATGTGTGCTCTTTATTTGGAGATTAGATCTCAGTACCAGAAATTAGAAAACAGAAATAACACTTAAGAAAATGAAATTAGGAAGCGAGGCTGGACTGGACAACGGACACAAGGGAAAAATACAGCTGAAAGGAACACAAAAAATGCAATTACACAAGATTGTATTGCCCCCAAAAGGCAAAAGAAAAACCATCTGTAACTACTGACTCATGATTACTTTCCCATAGCTTAAAATCTTTACAAAAATGGACTAAATCAGGAGTTTTTAATCTGAAATCCATGAACTTAAAAAAAAATTACAACGATATTTAAAATGTAATTGGTTTCCTTTTTAATTCTATGTATTTTATTTTAAGCATTTAAAAATATTCTGAGGGGCAGCTAGTTGGCGCAATGGATAGAGCACCAGCCCTTGAGTCAGGAGGACCTGAGTTCAAATCCAGCATCAGACACTTGACACTAGCTTTGTGTCCCTGAGCACTTAACCCCACTGCCTAGTCCCCCTGCAAAAAAAAAATTAAAAAAAAAAAATTAAAATATTCTGAGAAGTGGTCCAGAGACTTCCTCAAACTGTCAAAGAAAAACAGAACACAAAAAAGATTAGTCCATATACATATTAAATATATCCCTGATGAAAATATAAAGGAAAAGGCTAGCTTCCACAAATTTTTCTATAGTAGACCACATCTTTACAATCAAACAGCTGATGGGGAACTATAGGGAATACATGCTTACACTGTTTATTGTTTGCTTATTATAAATAAATAAATAAATAAGAGCCTATGAAAAACAAATATTTGACCTTCTAGAAAAAAATATAATCTCAAAGGCTGTTTTCCAGTGCCACACGTATACTAAGGTCATAAGAGATTTCTTAACGGATAAAACAAAAATAACAATTTTGTTCATTAAGCCTCAGTAATATCAGATGAGAAATAAAACAGACATAGGCTGGCTAAAGGTGTTTGTCACTCTCATGAAGGATATCCAGAACAAATTTCAAATAAAAAAGGAATCCATAGTGCTAGTAAGGTACTCCAAATGCTCTTATCTGAAGATAATAATATGACAAGTCACAATACTCTGGGACCTCTTCGACAAGATCAGAAAGGAAAAACAAAGTGGATTCTATATGGTTATGTATCATGAAACATAATGATTTCCAAAGGATCAAAATTGTGGGCAACATGAAGGATAACAGTTAATCTAAGTAGACCATAGCATTAAAAAATATTATCAATCAACAAACATCTCTTAAGAATCTCCTATGTGTCAGGAACTAAGCTAGGCACTGAGGATTCTAAAGCAAAAGTGAAACTATCATTGCCCTCAAGGAGCATATACTCCAACAGGAGATAACATGCATAAACACAGATGTGTGTACACAACACATACAAAGGAGACACAAAGTAAACTGGGAGTGGGAGGAAGGAAATACAGTAGCAGCTGGAGAGATCAAGAAAGGCTTCACAAAGAAGGTGGTAGTTGAGTCGAGTTGTAACGGACAAAGCCTGGAAAGAATATATTCACATCTATGGATACGGATGTTAATTTAGTAAAGGAGACTGAGAAGAAGGATCAGAAAGGAAGTAGGAAAATCAAGATGCAGCAGTTTCAAAAAACACTGAGGAGAGTATCAAGGAAAAGAAGGTCATCAACAGTGTCAAATACAGGGAAAAGGTCAGGAAAATGAAGAGTGGGAAAAGGCCATTCTATCTGGTAACTAAGGTTAAAAAGGAAATGTATATAAAGGTTGATACCACAAACAAATCAGGGGAGCAAGGATCTACGGAGAAGGGAAGAATTTATGACCAAACAAGAGACAGAGAGCACTGAGAAATGTAAAATGGATAATTTTGATTATATTAAATTAAAAAGGTTTTGCACAAACAAAACCAATGCAACCAAGATTAGAAAGAAAGCAGAAAGCTGGGAAAAATTTTTTTTTTACAGCAACTATTTCTGATAAAGGCCTCAATTCTCAAATATGTAGAGAACTAAGTCACATTTGTAACAATACAAGTATTTGCCAATTAATAAATGGTCAAAGGATATAAACAGGCAATTTTCAAAAGAAATCAAAACTATCTCTAGTCACAAGAAAAAATGCTCTCCATCACTATTAATGTAAATTAAAACAACTCTGAGGTATCAATCACCTCATACATATCATATTGGTTAATATGACATAAAAAGAAAATGATAAATGCTGGAAAGGATGTGGGAAAACTCAGACACTAATAAACTGCTGATGGAGTTATAAATTGATCCAATCATTCTAGAGAGTAATTTGGAATTATGCCCAAAGGGTTATAAAACCATGTATACCCTCTGATCCAGCAATATCATTACTAGGTCTGTATCCAAAAGAGATTTAAAAAAAAAAAAAAAGGGAAAAGGACCTATTTGTACAAAAATATTTATAGCAATTTTTTGTGGTAGCAAAGAACTGGAAATTGAGGGACTGTCCATCTACTGGGAAATGGCTGAATGAGTTCTGGCATATGACTATAATGGAATACTATTGTGCTATAAGTATTGATAAGCAGGATGATTTCAGGAAAACCTGGATTTATATGAATTGATACAAAGCGAAGTGAGCAAAACCACTGTACAATGATCAACTGTGAATGATTTAGCTATTCTCAGCAATACAATGATCCGAGACAGTTCCAAAAGACTCACGATGAAAAATGCTATCCACCCCCAGAGAAAGAACAGAAGGAGTCTGAATGCAGATCAAGGCATACTATTTTTCACTTCCTTTATGTGTTTGTATATGTGTGTTTTGGTCTGTCCTCTTTCACAACATGACTAATATGGAAATATGTTTTGCATAACTGCAACGCATAATCTATATCAAATTGCTTACTGTCATAGGAAGGGAGGAGGGAGAGAATTTGGAATTCAAAAAAATTATTAAATGAATGTTAATTGTTTTTGCATGTAATTGGGAAAAAATGAAAAATTTTTTTAAAAAGGAAATATATTTTTAGAAAAGGAGGTTGTCTGAACACATTAAGAAATTAAGATATATTGGATGGCAAGTCCAAGTCCATTATAACCAGAAAGATAAAGATGTATAGGAGGCTTCCCGCATTGTTGCGTGCAGGTGTTCTTCATCTGGGATCAATGAACTTGCTTTTAAAAATATTTTGATAACTGTATTTCAATATGATTCGTTTCCTTTGTAATCCTATGGGTTTTATTTCATGAATTTAAAAATGTGATTCTGAGACGAGGGTCCATGCACTTCACTAGACTGCCAAAGGGCTTTTAACACTCCAAAAGTGGAAAAATTTCTGCTCTAGAGAGAATTTATGTTAGAGCACACTGGTGAATCACATAGGATGAAGATGATAGTTGAAATTTATATACTGTTTTAAGGAATACAATGTACTGTAAACAAATTATAATTAGATCCTCATAACAATCCTCTAAGGTGGTTTATTCTTACCTACATTTTGCAGATGTCAGATCTGAGGTGCACAGAAATTAAGTGACTGGCAATGTTTCATTCCAAAGCCCTGCTCTGTAACCCTAAGAAAATCACTTCGTCTCTGGGTCTCAATTCCCTTATCAAAAGGAGGTAAGACAATGAGGCCTCTAAAGCTAATATGTTAAAAGTCTATTAAACGAGATAATACATGTAAAAGTTCTCCATAAACTACAATGTACTAGACAAAGTATCAGAATTATCACTACCACTTTTCCTCAGTTAAAAATGCAAAATTATTTTACTATAATATAATTAAACAGTAAAGCAGGGTAGACTGCCTTTAGAAACTGCCAAAATGATTTCAAATTGCTTCCAGAAACCAAAGTTAATCTTTTTAAAAATACATCAATATTCTAACAATGTTGAGATACATCTGTTAGAAATGGAAAAAAAATTTCCAAATAGTTGAAAATGGTTAATAGACAGAGGGTAAGAGAGAGGCTCACGGTAGGTTCGAGCAGATAGAGCTTCTAACAGGGAACTGAAGAACATACAGGGTGTTCAATGAAAGAGAAGCTGGGCAGGTCCCCGGGTGAAGATGAGGTACAGGAAGTGGAGAGCCCCAGTAACTCACTCCAGTAACTGGGATGCTTATGATGAGGTGCTTTGGGTGCCCCCGTGTGGTGAACTTGGGGAACAACATGAACAAGTTGCACACAGGATGAACAGGCATTATGAATGGGCTCTGATTTGCAATGCTGGAAGAAAAATCCAAAACACTGAGATTTGAGATCTATGCAAGAGTTTCAAGTCTGAGTGATCACGAGGGTGTTTTTATGAAAAAACATGACCCTTCTCAATCTTTTTCTGTTGGAGGTTATTAGTAATTTGTGACAGTCCACAGCCCTGAATACAGTGAGGAAACTAGCACATACACTTGTGGTGCTGAAATCCTTGCCCCTCTAGAAATGGGTACAGCCTCGCAGACTGGTTATGAAGGTCCCCACTGATACTACTCCTGCCCCCTCACTTATCCTGGCTTTGGAGTTCTCAAAGCACTTTCACTATACCCGATCACATCTGACCCTTACAATCACCCTGTGAGGCAAGCAGGGTTGTTCCTAATCTAAATCAGTGCTGTCTCTTGAAGACAACTGATTATTTTCCATAAGCAGAACACTCCTCACCTTTCTCATAGGGTATGTGTTGGAACACCTCTTCAGCCAAATGAGGGAGAATGGGTGCAATAGAACGCACCATTACATCCAAAATCTCAGCTAATGCAGTCTGACATGAACGTCGTTTGCGATCCTTTTCTCCTTCACAATATAGCCTAAAGAATAATAATATATTCTGTGCTTAACAGTATTTCACAAACTTCACAAAGATAGGTGAGGTCTACTCTTTATTAATCACAACCTCTAGGCTTCCATTTGCCCCCTAAACAACAAATCAAACATTCTACTCATTATATTTACCCCTACTTAATGTCTAAAAGCATCTACAAATTATTTGTTCTATAAAACTGACTACAACCTGTCAGCAGCTGATTCTGAGTGGCCTGCTCAAAGTAAAACAAAGCAAAATTTCTCGTTGCCCTTCTTATCTGAACTTCCTAATTAATGTACTTTTACTCCTTCCAGGTGCATGTCCTCTTTACTATTCTCCATCTCATTCTCACTTTTAGCTAAAAGTCAGTTAATTCCTAGGGCAATAGGTAACCATTAAATGATAATAGTTATGTGTCAGCTTTTCTAGAGAGATTTGTGTTTTAAAGAGGTACAGTAACCCATCATATAGAGAAGCAGTTCCCCTAGGATAATGCCTCCATACAGAGGTACTGGAGGAGAAGGAGGACTGATCTTCAGAGCACCCACACCCTAACTTAATGAAAAAGTGAACATGAAGACCTGGCATACAATTTCTGAAAGGTGGCTGACAATTGTAATACAATTAAATTGTCATCTTCTAGTTTAAATGAGGAACCCTTGAATTTTGAGGTGATGTCTGTTTCTATCATTCTTTCAGTATTCTCACTGAATTCCAGTTAGCAGTAAAATGAGGGTTTCTTCCTTTCTCGAGATAGTCAATAAACAAAAAAATACCAGGATAGACTCTTTAATACTAAATTAATAACTTCAAATGCAACTTTAAAGACTAGGAATACATACCTATCTTTGATTATGCTGAAGTAAAAGTTAGAGAGTTGTCTAGGATAAAATGCTTGCAAATGCCGAACAGCTTTTCCAAAATCATACTGCTTATATGCTTCAGTAATCTGGAAGAAAGGCCAGAAAAAATTAACAGTGCATATTAAAAATTAATAATTAAAAAATTAATAGTGAACAGCTAAATTGTAAGTAGTAATCATGAGCCAAACAATGTTGTTTTTAGAAATTTTTCTTTGTCTGGAAAAGAAAAAAAAATGAAAATCTGAGATAATGTAAAAGGGTTTCACTCAGCTCTTGTGGATATGATCCTAATTTACATCTTAATAAGGAATAAAAGACTATGTATATAAACATAAAGACATTCATTGTTCTTTTGAGCCTGCAAAGTAGTATGCATTTAGGAAAAAATTTTTTAATGATAAAACTTTATTTTTGCCTTAAATGACAGCTGCAATTTATTGCACCATTATTTCACCCAATCAATGAGGAAAGTGCAATGGTAGACTCATGGCAAAATTACAACAATACACTGTATACAGGTCAAAAGCACCCCAGGCAAAGCTACACTAACGATATCTCGAAAAAGTATCAGATTTTTTAAAGAAAATTTCAAAGAGAAAGCATACAATTGCTCAATTCTGAAGAAGCGTCTTAAACGCCCCTTCCCCCAAACACTGCTTTACTAAAAGAGATATTTGCTGAGAAACAAAGTAAACTGACTACTCAACTTACTGTATTACTGCCATAGAAAAAATAGAAGACTACAGAGGAATAAAAAGTTGCTAATGTTTCTATCTGATAGAAAAAGAAGAGTTTTACCTACCTCCAAAGCTCTAGGCTTTCCTAGGGAGAAAGATACCAATCCTTAAGACACCAGCCTAAAAATACCAATCATTTTATGTGGTTGGCATTTTTATCCAACCTAATAATACTGATCTTGCTACACATTTGTGTGTTGCTGAAATCTTTCTGCTCATACTTACTAAATAACATACCTTTTTTCCAAAATCTTGAAGTAAATGTAACATGTACTGGTCTATAATATACATCTCTTCAAAGGGGACAGTATCTGTTTCTGGATTGAAATCAGCCACATTTCCCAAAAGAAAGCGAAGTGTATTCCTAAGCTATAAAAGAAAATGTTAAATATACAGTATGAGTTCATTTTGTAATTGTTCATTATTTTTCCCTTTTTTCAGATTCTGAATTTAAAACCACCCCAAGATAGACATATTTACATAGACACTGTAGAATAAAAAGAGAGGATTACATATGAAACTATGAATCTCTATTACATAGTTTGCTCTTCTTTTTAATTATGTAATAAATTTAACACAAAACTTTCTAAGCTGTCTTGCTAGTCCGTGATTCCTTTTGGTCTTTCTTCTCTTCTCTTTTTTTTGGGGGGGGGGGAAAGAGAGTTCTGAGAGCAAACCCTATTCCTCGTTTCCCCATCCCTTCCAGCCACTTCTTCTAGTGAAAAAGAAAACCCCTGTAACAAATTTGCAGAATCAAACAAAACAAATTCTTAGTGGCCATGTGCATCTCATTCTACACCTGATTCGTAATCATTTATTAAAAATTCATCTTAAACATAAATACAACCAATTAAACTTGTTTACAACCATCTTTTTTCTACAAATGAGAAATTCCCAATAGCAAAACAACTTCCATTGATGCAAATTGGTAAACTCTCTACAACTTATGCTGTTGGCACTGAGAGATGAACTAAGTTGTCCATTGTGATCTAACCAATGTATATCTGAGGAAAGTCTTGAACCTAGACCCGACAGCACTACCTATCTTGAAACAATATGTACACAGCATAATTATTTCCCTTCAATATAATGCAAGCTCCTAGAGGGCAGAGATTGTTTCATTTTTCTCTTTATGTTCCCTAGCACCTAGAATAATGTTTGGCACATGGTAGGAAATTTTAAAATAGAATTTTAAATTTTAAATTGTAAATGGAAATAAATTAATTTCAGCCCCCCCCAAACCCGTAACTTTTCCATCATTTCCTTGAAGTCTCCTGTTTCTAGGGTTAACAATTTTCAGAACCATCAATCACTATAAACTGAATTATAGTATTCCATTACCTTAATCACCACAATTAAACCATCCCCCTAATATCAGATTTTCAAGTTATTTTTATTTTTCTACAAGTACAAAAAAATGTTGCTAAAAAAGTCTGAACAGATAATTTCATTTTTTAAAATAACTGTTATGGTTTGATACCACCAATGAAATTACTGAATTGATGGTAAAGACTATTCTTGTCATTTTTAATGCATACTGACAGACTGCTTTCAAAAAAAGTTTCTGATAGTTTGCAATTCGACTAGCAACGAATAAAAACATGCTTTCTCTGCAACTACCACCAGCACTGTTTCTTTATTTTTTATTATTTTGCTCAGTGTGATAGCTGTGGGATATATATATTTAGAGTGACGTATTTGTACTAAAAATTAGAGAAATGCAAATTAAAGTAACTTCTAGTTTCTCCTTCACACTCATTAGATTGGCAAAGATGACAAAAAAGGAAAATGACATGCTGGAAGGGGTGAGGGAAAAGAAGCATGCTACAGCACTGTTGCTAGAGATATAAAATGATCCAGCCATTCTGGAAAGTAATTTGGAACTATGCTTTAAAAGGCTAGATAACAACCTATGGATACCTTCTTTTCCATATAATTTTCATTATGATTTTATCTAGTTCAATGAAGAAATCTTTTGATTTTGTATTAAATATGTAAATTAAGTTTAATGGTTTTTTCTCTATTGACAATCCATGCATAAATACTGAATATTCCTTCCAATTATTAAAGTCTTTCTTTATTTCATCATTATTTTTAAATTGTCCTAGTAGGTCTTTGCTTTTCTAAGCCGGGGAACTCCTCCCAAGTTTTTTTAGAAGACCATACATTCGTAGTAGCACACTGATTAAAATATACTACTTGGTGAAGTAATAGAGTGCTAGATTTAAGATCAGGACAACCTGAGTTCGAATCTTGCTCAAATACTTTGTTGCTGTATGACCTCTGGGCAAGTCACTCTTTCAGCCTGTTTTCTCATCTGTCAAATGGGAATCAAAGCACTTACTTTACAATGAGTTGTTGTAGGGATCACATGAGATAATATATGCAAAGCACTTTGCAAACCTTAAAGTGCTTTATAAACATTGTCTATTATTGTTATTAAAGAGAATATAAGGTCCAACTGTGCTTACTAGCTGACTACAGAAAATCATGTGAGTTTGTAGAGTAAAATGCTAGTCAAAAGCTGTCCTATAAAGGTCTGGGACACGTGTCTTGCATGCATATATCAAAATCATCTAAGACAAAAGATATAACAGATGTAACTTTTTTTTGGGAGATTCTGATTAGTCTCAAACATGGAAAAAACTTGGAGATGCATGTTCAAACAAGTCAGTCAGTAATTTAGTCTGTTTAGAGGCATTTATCAGGCACTATCAAGCACAGTGCTCAGCACTGGAGACATAAAGATTAAAGAAAATAAAAAAGGTCCTACTCAAGGTGCATGCATTCCAGAGAAAGACACATAAATATCTAGGTGCATTCAAGATATGCAGAGCAAATAAAGGTAATCTCAAAAGGGAAAGCATTGGCAATTCCAGGGATCAAGGAAGGATTTCTGCAGAAGGTGGGATTTGAGCTAAGTCCTGAAGGAAACCAGGGAAACTCAAAAGTAGAGGTGAGGGAGCAGCATATTTTGGGCATGGAAAGAGCCTGTGCAAAGCCATGGGGAACAGTTAGTGAAAAGGCATGGTAATGGGAGATAGAGTGATGTATGTGTGGAACAGCAAGAAGACGAGGGTAGCTGATCATAGGAGTAAGGTGGGAAAAGGCTGAAAAGGTAGGAAGGGTTAGGTTATGAAGAACTTTAAATATCAAAGAGAGGACTTCATATTTGTTCCGGGATGTAATAGGATTCACTGGAGCTCCTTCAGCAAGTAAATTACGTGGAGAAACCTATGTTTTACAAAAGTCACCTCAACAGCTGAGTGAAAGATGAAATGGAGTGGGAAGAGATTTGAGGAAAAGAGATGGATCAGAAGTTACTGCACAAGTCCAGCAAGAGGTGATCAAGACCTGAATTATGAGTAGAGCTGTAGGAGTGATGAGCAAATGTATATAGGAGAGATGTCGCAAAGGTAGAAACAAGATTTGGAAACAGAGTGAAGAAATGGTACTGAGAAGAGTGAAAAGCTGAGAAACAGTCTGAGACTATGAACCTGAAACACTGGGACGAAGATGGTGCCTTTAACAGCAATAGCACAGGACATGGCACATAAGAGGCACTATAAAATGTTAATTGTTATTTGTCAGTGTTATTTCTTTTTTTTGCATTTGTATTCCCAGCACTTAGCATAGTATTAGGCATATAGTATGCATTTAAAGCACATTTATTTATTTGCTTAGTTGTTATTATTATTATGTAATACCTCATAGTCTTAGAAGAATTGCCTGGAGCACTGAAAGGTTAAATGATTTGCCCAGGGCTCATTTAACCAGTCAATGTGTATCACAGGTGTTACTTAGTTCAGACTCTAAAGAGAGCTCTTTATCCACTTAGTCATCAGCAGTGGGGGAATATCACTATTAAAAAGTGGGCCTTCATCAACTTGGGAACAGCTGAATAAATCATGGTATATAAGTGTAACAAAATTTTACGGCAGCAGTAAGAAACAATACGAAAAATTCAGAGAAGCAGACGACTTCTATGAACTAAGGAAACTAATAGAACCAGGAAAACAAAATACACAATGATTACAGCAATGGAAAGGGAAAGAACAATAACCAAAATGAAACACTGCATCATTGTAATGGCAATATTTCACCTAGGAAAGAGGAAATGCCCCTTCCTTTCCTTCTTCCTTTTTTATAAAGGGATGAAACTTTGTATATACTCTTAGATTTGGCTGATGTCACAGTTTTCTGAACTGCTTTAAAATTTTTTTTCTTGATAATTATTTATTTTTAGTTTTCAACATTCACTTCCATAAGATTTTGAGTTTTAAATTTTCTCCCCCTCCCTCTCCTCCACACCCCCCAAGACAGCGTGCAATCCGATACAGGCTCTATTTATACATTCATATTAAGCATATTTTCTCATTAGTCATGATGTAAAGAACAATTAGAACTAATGGGAGGAACCATAAGCATGAAGCAATAAAACAAAAGCAAACAGAATGCTTCCATCTGCATTCAGATTCCTCTAAGTTCTTTCTCTGAATGTGGATAGCAATTTTCATCATGAGTCTCTTGGAATTGTCTTAGATCCTTACATTGCTGAGAAGGGCTAAGTCTATCAAAGTCAGTCATCACCTAACGTGGCTGTCACTGTGTACAATGTTCTCCTGGTTCTGCTCACTTACTCAGCACCACTCCATACAAGTCTTTCCAGGTTTTTCTGAAGTCCACATGCTCATCATTTCGTATCGCAGAATAGTATTCTGTTACAATCATATACTGATGTGGTCTAGAGGTTAGGGGTCCCGGAATCCCAAAATCACAACAATGGGTCCTGCCCGAAAGAATTCGACCCAAGCCTTCTTGCAGTCAAAAACAAGGTTTATTGAAGATTTGCCATATAAGCTAGACTCTGAAGGAATCTGAGAATCTATGGGCTATTGGCTAGATTCTAAGAATCAGAGCATCTTAATGAAGACAAGATGGACTTCTATACAGAAAGACTGTGGGAGGGATCCAAGAGTGGCCAAGTAGTTTGGGGTGACTGGAGGAGGAGCCTAAGGAGATCTGGATGGGAGTGGCCAGTAAACTGGGGTGAACAGAACTCCTGGGACCTGAACCTTGTGGCCAAGGGAGAATGGAACCTAGCTAGGATTAAGGGTGGGAAATGGCAGGGGGCCACAGGGAGGTAAGACAATGGAGAGGAGATTGGGTCTAGCCACAATGAAAGGCCAGTTGATGAGATTATAGCCTCAGGGGCAGAGATTTGGCCATGTGGGAAAGTCCAGGGTTTTTCCTTTCTGGAGCCCAGATTCCAACCCCATCAATACCACAACTTGTTCAGTCATTCCACAATTGATGGGCATCCCCTCAATTTCCAATTCCTTGCCACCACAAAAAGAGCTGCTATAAATATTTTTGTACATGTGGGTCCTTTTCCCATTTTTATGATCTCTTTGGGATACAGCCCTGTAAGTGGTATTGCCAGGTCAAGGGGTATGCACAATTTTATAGCCCTTTGGGCATAGTTCCAAATTGCTCTCCAAAATGGTTCACAACTCCACCAACAATGCATTAATGTTCCAATTTTCCCACATCTTCTCCAGCATTTATCATTTTCCTGTTTTGTCATGTCAGCCAATCTGATAGGTATGATGTGGTACCTCAGAGTCATTTTGATTTGTATTTCTCTAATCAATAGTGATTTAGAGCATTTTTTCATATGTCTACAGATGGCTTTAACTTCTTCATCTGAAAACTGCCTGTTCATATCCTTTGACCATTTATCAACTGGGGAATGACTTGAATTCTTATAAATTCGACTCAGTTCTCTATAAATTTTAGAAATGAGGCCTTTATCAGAGACACTGGTTGTAAAAATTCTTTCCCATAATGGAATACTATTGTGCTATAAGAAATGATGAACAGGCTGACTTCAGAAAAGCCTATAAAGACTTTTATGGTCTGATGCTGAGTGAAGTGAGCAGAACCAAGAGAACACTGTACACAATAACAGCCACGTTGTGTGATGACTAATATTGATAAACCTAACCCTTCCCAGAAATACAAGGATCTAAGACATCTCCAGAGACCCCATGATGGAAAACGCTATCCACATCCAAAGAAAGAACTATGGAAGTTGAATTGCTATTTTTTTTTCCTCTTCTGTTGAATTTTGTTTCCTCTTTCTGATGGCTCCTCCTATTGGTTTTAATTTTTACTTACAATATCACTAATGTGAAAATATGTTTAATAGAAATGTAAATGTATATCCTATATCAGACTGTGCATCATCTTGGGGAGGGTGATGGGCAGGAAAGGGGAGAAAAATTGTAAACTCAAAAGCATATGGAAGTGATTATTGATAAATCAAAATAAATTAATAAAAAAAAAACAAAAAAAAATTCTTTCCCAGTTTTCTGCTTCCTTCCTAATCTTGGATGCAATGACTTTGTGAAAAACTTTTCAATTTAATGTAATTAAAATTATTCATTTTGCATTTCATAATGTTCTCTATCTCTTGTTTGGTCATAAATTCTTCCTTTCTCTATAGATCTGAATAGTAAACTATTCCTCGCTCTTCTAGCTTGCTCATAGTATCAGTCTTTACATCTAAATCCTATACCCATTTTGACTTTATCTTAGTATAGGGTGTTTTTTATTATTTTTTATAAGGGATGGCTCACTGAACAGGTTAAGAATATTATTCAGAAATGAAGATGATTTAAAAATAAAGACATAAGTAAAATAAATACAAAGATAAGCCTTGCACACAGTATGTATTTAATAAGTATTTGTTGGGGGGACAAAGCCAAGATGGCAGAATAAAGGAAGTGACTTGCCTGAACTTTCCCAAATTTCCCTCCCAACAATTTTAAAATAACTCCTCAAAACGAATTCTGAAGTGGCAGAACCAATGATGGGGGACTGATAGAAGGTAGGACAGATTGGAGGAGGCGATGGTCAGAAGCAAAACACTTTTGAGGAAGGACAGGGTGAAAGGAGAGAGAGACAGACAGAGAAACAGAGACAGAGAGAAGGATAAACAAAGGAAAATAGGATAGAGGGAAATACAGTTAAAAATCATAACTGCAAAAAAAAAATTTTATAATAAATTTTCTCATTTGTATCAATGACATTTCTGAAGTAGCTAAGGCAGTAAGCATATAAGTTATTACTACAAACTATTATTTGTAGTTTAACTAGAATGTGAAAACATGCTAAAATATTCTCTATAGATGCATGATAATTACTTAGAAGACAAACTGAAATTAATAACAGTTCAAGCTTCTTTATTTAAAAGCAAAATATAGTTTTTAATTGCAATTGTTTGGCAACCTTTTGCTTCCAGAAATATACAGTTTAAAATTATTAGCAGGTGGACTTCAGAAAGACTTATATGAACCAATGCAGAGTAAAATGAGCAGAACCAGGAAAATACTGTACACAGTAACAGCCACACTGTGTGATGACTGACTCTGATAGACTTAGCTCTTCTCAGCAATGCAAGGATCTAAGATGACTCCAAAAAACTCAAGATGGAAAATGCTGTCCACATCCAGAGAAAGAACTTAGAGGAATCTGAATGCAGATGGAAGCATACTACTTGCTCTCCTTTTCTTTTGTTTTGTTTCATTTCTTCTTTCTCATGGTTCCTCCCATTAGTTCTAATTGTTCTTTACATCATGACTAATGTGAAAATATGTTTAATATGAATGTGTTAGTAGAGCTTATATCAGATTGCATGCTGTTTTGAGGAGGGGAAGAAAATTTAAAATTCAAAATCTTATGGAAGTGAATGCTAAAAACCAAAAATTAATTAATTATATTAAAATATATATACAGTTTAATTGTTCTGACCTTGTCAATATCATCTCTGGCTGCATTAAGTGTACGTGGCCCAATTTTCACTTCATTGAAGACATTTGATTCAGCTACCCACCATCGAAGAATATCTGCACCATAAGGAGGATCTTTGCTTTGATCCTTTTTGTGAGAAATATACAAACAAGCATTACAAACTACACATTTAAAAGTAGGCCCAAAAGCAGTATGTGAGATAGGAACACTTCAGCTCAACGCTAAAGGTTTAGAATAGCAATACAAGTATGTGGAGTTCAATGATCTCAAGTTAAAGAAATTTAGCTTAGGTATAAAAGTCAAATCAGTCCTCTCCACCTTTGTGAAGTGTATACACAATTTCTACCTCATCAATCAGGCATTGCTATTACATATTTAATTAGAACAGACAGGTCCATACAGGCTTATCAGCTGGAAATAATCCTCCTGTGAACAGACCATCTACCTGAGAATTGATTAGAAGGATAGAGGGCATGGCATCAAAAAAAGGTTTTCCAACATTCTCTAGCAATTCTGGACATAATACATTGAATAATGGACACTGGCAGGTCATTGGCAAAGCAGGATAGCAACATATTATTGGTCTGGATAATCTACCTTATAATTAACAAATTGGCTTACTGTAAAGAGACAGAGGTTCTTGATTTAGAAGACTTGAATCAAAATCCCACCTCTGACCGTTACTATCTGTCTGACCTTGGGCAAAGCACTTAACCTCCTTGGACTTAAGTTTCCTCATTTATAAAATTAGGGCATTGGACTAGATAGATGGTCTTTAGGGTCCCTCCCATGTCTCAATCTACTATCCTATGATCTTAAGTTGATCCGTACCATGTGCAAATAAAGCCAGGATATTAGCAACATCAGATTTGTGTCCATTAATCAATAATAATGATAATCAATTCTACAAAGACAAATGCCTATTTTCTAACTACCAAAATAAAGTGAATATTTAAGAGTTTCCATTTTCTGAAGACTTATCTTCTCCTGCCAGCTTTCTATGTGACTACTTAAAAAAGCTGGATGATATTTTGAAATTGTGGCTACTGCTGATTGCTTGTGATTAAATCAGAGAAGCTAGGTAGTGCAATGGCTTGGAGTCATCTTCCTCAGTTCAAATCTGGCCTCAGACACTTACTAGCTGTATGACCCTGGGCAAGTCACTTTACCCTACTTTCCTCAGTTTCCTCCTCTGTCAAATGAACTGGAGAAGGAACTATTCTAATATCTTTGCCCCAAACATCTAAATGGGGTCACTAAAAGTTGGACACAACTGAAAAAAATTGACCGAACAAAATAAAAACCACAACTGTTTACTAAAGAGATAAAAATTTTAAATTAATTCACATGAAACTCTGACATCTGTCTACAAATGAAGTATGACTTAGTCCCTAAATACAAACCCAAATTAGGTCACCTACTGAATATTAGCGTGACCTTAGGTAGAACATACAACTTCCATTTTTTAGTTTCATCGTTTGTAAAATGAGGACAGGAGACAAGATTCCATGGCAGGTGACCCCATATGTAAGCACATATAAAGCATTTTTTAGAAAAAATTTAAGGCGCTAAGTATTAGAACAATCTAAAATCTGTAAAGTAAAAAAAATTTTAAAAATTAAAAAAATAATAATGAAAATGCCAACTGTTTATTATGAGTCACTTACTTGCCCTCCATTGATGATAATATCTGGGCTAATCACATTTCCAAGAGATTTAGACATCTTTTCTCCTTTTTCACTAAGAGTAAAACCATGAACCAAAACAGCCCTGAAAAGGAAAATCAACCATTTTCGTAATGAAGAACATTAGGTGACAAAGCACAAACTACCTTAAAATTGATGAGAGCCCTTTTTGTGGTTATCAACTTCACGAGCTTCTTAAAATAGGTTAGATTAAAAAAAAAAAAAGTCCGCATAGCAAAGTCTATGGTGAAAACATAATTCTAAATGTGATTGTTTGGTTCGTGAGCAAGGGAAAGAATAGAGAATAAGAATTTTTTTTTTTCAATGTGGGAATTTGGAGTGGGGGGGGAATATTACTGTTCTATTAACTTCTGGTAGCATATACAATTGACTACAATTAATTGACTACAGCTAATTATCCCCCCAACATTCTTTCTCCTTTTGGCCATAAGGTCCTAAGAAATTTATTTCCGTTCCTAGTAGTAGACACAGGCACCATTCATTCTGAGTTCTCATTACTATTCAAGAAGAGGAGGAGAAGAGCACTGGAAAGCTTGAGATGACATTAATTATTTTGTTTGGGGCTCATTTGGGGAGATAGCCAAGACAGAATGGACAAAAAACAGAGCTTCAATCCAGTAAGTTATATTGTGACAACATACATTTTTTTCTTCTGGTCTGAACCTGTAATTTTATCAAGGCAGGGAATTCCCAGGGAAGAAATTCCTTTTACCAATGCACATTAACAAATGTTCTGCAACTTCTAGTTTTGAGACTAGAAAGCAACTTCAAATTTTTGAAAACAACTTCAGGGTGATGAAACACTGAAAAATTAAAAATGATCTGCTAAAAGTCATATAGTCAGTATGTCTCAAAGGTGGAAGTTGACCCCAGATCTTCTTGACTCCAGGACCTGCTACTATACCACACTGCCTCTTAATCTCAATCTAATTTTATAAAACTCATATATTTTTATGGTATATTATGGCTTCTAGTTTAATGTTTAAGTGGGACTAGGAGGTTACAATACTGTAGTTAAGTTAAGCTAATTCTAATGCTAACTTCCAGGCTTTATACATCAGTTTGTCAACTGTTTGTGAATATTAGAAGTATAATGGCATTTGAAGCTCAAGATATCCTCTCCCCCTCTGAGTACATCCCATTTTCTCTGCCTATCCGAAGCTTATCCATTCCTCCATCAAAGTTCCTCCCCTCAAATAATGATCCCCCAGAGGACTTATAATCTGTGGCAAAGATAATATACTTTAACTACTGTCTTTTATTTCACATGTATGTCATGCCCCAATGATATCATAAGCTCTCAGAAATCAAGAAGCATGCTAGAATTTTTTGGCATCCTACTCCATTCCTAGCATTGTGCTTGGTCTGTTATAGGGACTCAATAAATGCATGCTGAAATAAACTGAAATATACTGACTAGCTTATTTGTGACGTAGGTACTTACCTATAAGGGCTTTTATTCTTTGCTGCCACACTAGTTAATAAGGAAGAATGAAACCAGCCTCCAAGCTGGTCCTTTCCCTCCAAGTACAAATCTGCTCTTTTGTCTGTAAATTATAGAAACATATAGAAAAAATATATAATTTAGAGTTAATTACAACAGAAAAAGATAATTTTACATCCCAAATCTTGCAGTTATGAAAATCTCATGCCCTCTATTCTTTTTAACATTATGTATAGCTGCTCCAACTTTTAACTGTCCTATTTATTCAGAATATTGGTATGTATTAATCAATAGGCATTTACTAAATACTATGTGAGAGTTATTGCACCAAGCTCCAGAGATATAAAAAGAAAAATAGCCCCTTCCTTCAAACAGCTTGTATTATAATGGGGAAGACATCAAATAAATACAGGATATAGTACATACGTGGTAACCTTAGAGAAAAAGCAATAGCTCCTGAGGCTTAAGAAAGCTAGTGCTCCCCCTCACAGGGAAGGAAGAGGTCAAGAGCCAAAGTGTAGAAGGTTTAGAAGAAAGTGAGAGGAAAGTTTGAGAAAGCACTGAGTATAGGCAACTTTTCAAGGACTTTAGCTAAGAAGGGGAAGAGAGATATGTGACAATAATTATATAAAATGGTAAAATTTAAGAATGACTTGAAAAATTTTTTTAAGACTAGGATATGTTTGTAGACAGCAGAAAGGAAACTAATAAATAGGGAGAGTTTAAAGATTAGAAAGACAGAGCAATAATACCAAGGGCAATCTGTTAGAGATGACAAGAAGGGATGGGATTAAGGGTACATGAAAAGAGGCTATAATACTCCAAACCTAAAATGACTGAAAGAACGCCCAAATTAGGTAATCATAACTGTATTAAAATCTCTACTAAATTATTAAAGTAGGCTATAAGTACAAATTATTCAATAATTTATTAAATGTTTTAATAATGACAATTTGTATATACTTGCACACTCTAAAATTATAAATACATAGATGAAAAAAGTATTTCTGAACTATCAATTATATGATGGGTATGAGCCATGGGGAATCAACATTTGGAAAATGACATTCTTGTTTTTCTGCTAGTCTTGCAGTTTTGCAGGTGCTACTAGAATGTTATGGTCAAAAGAACAAAATACAAGTGAGGGTGGGGCAGGTGGGGAAGAGGCATAGAAGGATGACACTAATTAATTTACCCCTGAATATCTAGGAAGCAATAGCAAGAGTTTGGATGTTTATTTAGTATTTCTGGTTGGACAATTCTCAGAAGCAAGTGAATGGTTATTTCATCAATGTCCCTGAAATGTATTCATTAAGAGCATACAATAATGACTACTCATCATATTCTAATCCAATATGTCAATTGACTATCCCACAAGTCTTTTCTTCTCAGACTAAACATCCCCTGGTTTCATCAGGTGATCCTTTTATTAAATGGTTTTTGGTTGCTTGGCAATCCTGTTCACTTTTCTTTGGACATGTTCCCACTTTGTCAAGATCCACCCCCCCTTTTTTTAATTTTTAAAATATCCCTTCTTAAATGATCTGACCAACACATAAGATTGTATCTTTCTTCTTACTTGACACTATGCTTCTTTTAATGCAGTCTAAGACTGAATTACTTTTTTTGGCTGCTACATTGCACTACTTAGGAGTATTAAAATTTCAATCCACTAAAATCCCCAGATTTTACATAGCAGATACCCCCCTACCTATTTATCTAGTAATCTTGTAGAAACAAAAAAGCAATGAAGGTAGTCTGGCATGACTCATTCATAAAGAACCTATGATGTCACATAGTGATTACAACTTTCCTTTTTCAAAATGGTGATCAACCATCCTCTTAATTCATTCTAGAATTCTGCCATGACCTCACTGATCTAAAGCATCCACCTTTTTTTTCCAACATTTCCACTTACCAAATAATCCTTTCCCATTAGTCAAAATCAGGTCCAGGCTAGAAGTATGTCTCTCTCCCCTGCCCCCCACTGGTTTGCAGATTTCTACACAGATTTATCTTGTCCTATTTTTCCTTCTACCTAATTTGATCTTCTTGAATAAGGTGTATATTCTCATTGCCACAGTTAGTCATCAGTTTCAATGGACTAATAAGTCTTAATAAGCAAATTCAAAGATACAACTTCTAAATAAAGTAAACTGTATTATCAGGGACATATATGCTAGAAAAGGAAATGGGCTGATCTTGTATAGAGAAAAAGAAAATAGATAGTCCAAGGTGGGCATTGGTACCCCTATGTTAAAAAAATGAGGCCTCCAGTACATTGGGTAGATCCTCTACAGAAGATTTATGGGGGAATTATGATTGAAAAAATACACCAGATAAGTAGGTTTAAAGGGGTTACATCATCTGTCAGTAGCTGGCATTTGTTATCATGGACCTTTCAAAGTGTCAAATTAAAATACCATTAGGAATCTGCATGATTAGGGGCAGCTAGGTGGTGCAGTGGCTAGAGCTCTGACCTTGGAGTCAGAACAATCTGAGTTCAAATCTGACCTCAGACCCTTGACACCAGCTGTGTGACCCTGGGCAAGTTACTTAACCCTGAATGCCTCACCAAAAAGCCAAAAAAAAAAAAATGCATAATTGGACAGAGTTTCCACATTTATGAGAGATAGCTGTTAAACCTTAACTTTTACTTCAAGTCTTCCTGTTCTCTTTATGGAATCAGAAAATAAGTAAGGAGTTCTTTGTGTTAGTTTTAAAATAAAAACAAAATTAATTAGGATTAGTACAAACATGCCTTTACAAATTCTTTAAGAACGTTCTAGGTATGAGTGAATTTGTTATTTAAAGAATGATTTTAAAACAGAATTTCTTTAAATTTCTCAAATGTTGACTTTTTTTTAGATTCCACTGACTCTAATCTCTTAATGAAATAGGTGTCTGACCTAATGCCAAGTCTGTAAAACAAATCTCTCTTTGCTGTAAATCATGTCAGGACAAAAGTGAAAACAGGTATGCAGGCTATAAGATAATCAGATTCATCTAATTAATATCAGTAATCACTATTGAAGGCTATTTGTGCTAAAAATAGAGATCACTTTCTTTTGCAAAAAAGAAACTTTAGTAGAATCACTGATCTGGTAAACAGACCTTAAATCAATTAATACTAGAGACTCAAACTACTTGAGATCATGCAGCATTTTAATTATACAAAAATATGGTACAAATGGGTAATAAGTAATATCACTAGATTCAGAAAAACTTAATACTTCAGTTGTCACTGAATTTTCTTATGCTACATCTATGTATACTAAAATAACTATTAAAATACTCAAAACACTTTAAAAAATTCCAAGCATTAAGTAAAATCAAGCTTTCTTCTCTTTTTTCCCCTTCCCTTAAAACACACACATAACAAGCTAGATATGATTTCTCTTTCATCTGATCTCATCACATTTCATGCTCCTTGTATGAACCCGAACAATCAAATTAGAACATTATCTATGTACATCTTATTTTTTTCTACTATAAATTACTAGAGGCAGAGCCTGTTTCTTTTTATTTATCCCAGGATCTATACATTGTATTCTTTCATGGAATCAAGTTGTAAGGATTTCCTCTATTTGTGCAGATCATAAGCCAACCATGCCTTCCCATCCTGTGGTATCTATCCTTGACTATGTTTTCCCATAAGTTCTCAACAGAAGACTCACCCAACACCAAAAAGCTATCCTCTCAATCTTTTTTAATATTGTTAGGAGTTGGGCTATGCATCACTTGCTCCCAATGCCTAAACACTTTCTACCACTGCCTTTTCCAGTTATATATTTCTTAATGTCTTTACAATTACATATTTCCTTCTTACATAGAAGTCATCACTGATGTGCTCAAGAAAACGTGTAATAAAAAGGTAAATGAAAGGATAAGATAAAATACAAATTACTCAATTTATTTCTTGTTGGCAAGCTTTATTAAAGTTCTTATTTTCTACCGGAAGGAAAGATCTAAAGTTAGTAGGCAGATACTATGGATTAAAATTCCTTTTTTATGTTATTTGTAAATTTCACTGACCATTGCTGACTGCCTTCTACTTCATTAAAAGAAAAATCAAAAGTTTACTGTATCAATTATGTATATTTACATAATGTTTCTCTTATTATGATATACCTACATATGAGAATCAAATCTCTTAATTTTCTTGTTTGGAAATATATTCACAGACAGAATTTCATTTAATGAATTTTTCTACTTCTTGAATCCTCTAAATATTAGGTTAAGAGTGGGCATAATTATTCTACAAGTACTTATAGAAGCAGCAATGACTGAACTTCATCTATTAGCAAAGTAAAGTAATTAAGAATATTAGTGACACAGCTTTCATCTCATTTCAAACCAATCAAGAGCCCTGATTTTAACTTACATGTACTATCCTTAGTAAGGACTTTAGTTATGTGTGACTGTTTAAGAAATCACTTAATAATGGTATTAACAGAAGTAATTCTCAGGAAGGCTGAAGTAGTCACTGAGCTTCTGAAATAGTATTAATAACTACTATTTCACATCAGGTACACTTTTTTGAATGTTAAGTATACCTTCCCATGAATGGCTACAAGAAACCCTTCTTCATGCTGAGGCTTAAATTGTGCAATTCTATTTGTCTGCATTTTCAAGATAATTTGGGAAAATGTGAGTGCCTCTTTGAACATTTAATATTTTTCTAAATCATACTAGCAAAGGCCTCTTAAAACAATGATTCTGGAAACAAAGGTACTATGTGAAAATATTAGATAGCAAGGTTTAAATTCTGACATTGCTTATCAGTGACATTTCTGGGGAAAAAAAACTAAACAGTTTAAATTTTCTGGAAAAAACTAAAATCTTTAAGTGTAACCACTCAGAATCACTATTTATTTAGGCTCTTTCCCTCACGTAAATCCAATTTACTTGCAAGTCATAGCATCACCTTCCTGATGTCATTGTACTCTTCAAGAACAGAGGACAAATAACCACTTTTCCTTGTCTTTTCATGCTTAGTTACCTTAGGAAAACACACCCTCCCCTTTATTTGTCTAATAACTAACTAAGCACAGAATAGTATTAAGTTATATACTTGTATTTGTAGTTTAAAAAAAAAAAGGAAAAGAAAGTTGTGAAGTATAGAGAAATCATGGTCCACAGGAGACCTGTATTATATATAATCTAGGTACTGCTATAGACTAGCTCTATAAATATGTTACTTAACCTCCATCAGTATAATACTGCTAACAGGTAAAAATCAGGGATTATATTACAACTCTAAGACATTCTAATTTTTAAAAATAGGAAATTCATTATAGGTTTTGAGTTTGTCCACATTTTTTGAATCTCAAACCTTTCAATGATGGCATAATATATAACATTCTCTCTATTTAATACCTGGAAGAACACAATTCCATGAAGTTCCACTTTCAAACCAGATATCCAAGATATCCTGACCTGGCACAAATTCCAATGTATCAGGACCACCAAGCTAATGAGATATAAGCAAAAAAAGCATTTTAATTTTACAAAAACACAGTACAAATAAGTAATAGGTAATATCACTAAATTCAGAAAAACTTAATACTTCAGTTGTCACTGAATTTTCTTATGCTAGATCTATGTATACTAAAATAACTATTAAAACACTCAAAGCACTTACAAAAAATTCCAGGCATTAAATAAAATCAAGCTTTCCTTTCTTTTTTTTTTCCTTCTCTTGTAACACATACATAAGCTGGATATGATTTCTTTCATTTGATCTCATAACATTTCATGCTTCTCATATAGACCTGAATAATCAAATTAGAACATTATCTATGTACATCTTATTTTTTTCTACTATAAATTATTAGAGGTAGAGCCTGTTTCTTTTTATTTATCCCAGGATCTATACATTGTATTCTTTGATGGAATCAAGTTATAAGGTTGCCTTCTATTTGTGTAAATCACAAGTCAACCATGCCTTCCCATCCTGTGGTATCTATCCTTGCCCATGCCTTTCCATAACTTCTCAATAGAAGACCAACCCAATACCAGGGAGGCTATCCTCTAAATCTTCTTCGTTAGGAGTTGAGCTATCCATCACTTGTTCTCAATACCTAAACACTTCCTACCACTTCCTTTTCCAATTATATATTTCTTTAAAGTCTTTACAATTAGGTATTTCCTTCTTACACAGAAGTCATAACTGGTTCTGTGCTTCAGCCTACTTATACCTAGTATATGTCTTCTCCATTGTCCTTTAGGCTACCTGCTTTACTAGTGGTATCTATTTAAAAAAAAAAAAATCTTATGTCAGAGAGGGGCTTGGGATTATAAAGTCATTGATTTAAGGATTGGAAGAGACTTTAGAAATCCTAAGCCTCAAACCCTTCAACTTACAGCCAACAAATGAGTTCTTTCAAATTTTTCTCTTTGTGTCTCAAGTCTTACAGTACATGTTTAAATCAGACATGCACCAAGTTAACCTATCAGCGTATATATCTTAATTGTTGCAGACAGATGATGAGCTAGTCTCAGAACTGAAGAGGTGGACAGCAGCCTGGATTGTTTGGGAGAGTACTTTCAAAGATCTGAAGCACTGCATATAATAAGTACTAAATAAATATTTAAATGACTGTAATTTCTATAGCCATTAGATAAATATTCATAATCTCAGCTCATGTCTGGGCATTATTATTTCACTAAAAATAAATACTTTCCCATATTTCAGAGAAGCTAATACAAACAATTATGTACTTCCAATTAATTCTTATTTGAATCCAGCAAAGTTCAAGTGTTATTTCCACTAACTCTGAGCAACTTCCAACATAAATAAAAGTATTTGTGATACACTACAGTTTAAAATTGAACTTCAGGTCATTAATATCAGCAGAAATGTATACACAGCCTTCATTTATAAAGCACTTTTTTCATCACAACCTTGAGAGTAGGTCATGCAAGTATTATTATTCCTATTTTGCAAATAAGAAAACTGAGGCTCAAGAGTGAAACAACTTGCCGAGTAGCAGAGTGCTAGAAACCTTGAGATTTGGGACTTGAATATGTCTTTTTGACTCCAAAGCCAATGCTTTTCTCACTATATCTCACTGCCTTAATACAGTGACACTGTACAAACCACTATATTAAATTCTATCCTGTTCCAGGCATACAGACCCTATCTTAGGTCTAGATTATGTTTTTCTTATATTTTTATATTTTATTAACTATATTAAGCACATTTTAAAAACTACATTATAAAATAATTACTAAGCTTAAAAAAAAAATCACCCCCAAGATCTTTTGTATTCAACATTTGCAATTATAAATTTACTTGAGCTAAGACTTTTTGAGGAAGAAGCTGCTCAGGAGGAAGAGTCCACCAGATATCACTTCCATGTTTTTCCACTAGTTGAACAAGATGCTCGATAGTTTGGCTGTTGAAGGAAAAAAAACAATCAGAGCCAGTGAAGTAACTACTGTAGCTAAGGTATAAAGCAATAATAACAAAAAGAAATGATACAAAAAATGCCTTATTTCCAACCCCAAACTGACCTCTCCAGTTATGCAGCTACAACTATAGGCTACTAGACACTAGTTTACTTCAAACACATTTCAGAAACAAACCTATTATTCAATCTTTTCCACAAAACTAAATTTATCCTCCAAAATTTTCTTATTTTTAAAGGAATTATCATTCTATCAATTAAAAGGTTAAAAACGTTTTAGTCACCTCTAATGAAATGAACCAAAAGCATTTAATACTTAACATGTGCCACATGGAAAGGATAGAAATACAAAAGTGAGAGCTCCTATCTTCAGGGATTTGTATACTAGAAGTGGGAGGCTATATATATAGAAGAGTAGGGGCTGTAAATAGGGTGTTTGAGTCTACTAAAGCATAAGGATAATAAATGGAGCTAAAGGGAAACAAAATGACACACCCTTTCAAGAAGCAGTGGTACAAAGGCCATTCTCCAATAAATGGGTATGAATAGTTTTCAAAAGAATAAGAGCAAATTACTAACAACCACATAAACAAATGCTCCAAATCATTAATAAGAGAGACACAAATGAAAACAGCCCTAACGTTTCATCTTCTACACTGCAAATTGGCAAAGGTAACAAAAGATAGATTAATCAATAATGGAGGGTTTGAAGGAAGACAGGCACAATAGTGCTATGCTGGTGAAGCTGTGAACCAGCACCACCACCATGAAAAGCACTTTGGAATTATACAAATAAAAGTGATTAAAATATCCATACCTTTTGACCCAGAGATTCTATTTTTTCGATTATACCCCAAGGAGGGCACTGATAAGTACCTATATATATGCACCAAAATATTTATAGTAGTACTCTTTATGATAGCAAAGAATTGGAAATCAAGTAGATGCTCACTGAATGCAGAATAGCTAAACAAATTGCAGTACACTAGGAGCAGCTAGGTGGCGCGGTCCTGAAGTCAGGAGGACCTGAGTTCAAATCCAGCCTCAGACCAAACACTTGACACTTACTAGCTGTGTGACCCTGGGCAAGTCACTTAACCCCAATTGCCTTAAAAACAACAACAACAACAACAACAAATAAAACAAATTGCAGCACACAAATGTAATGGAATATAACTGTGCTATAAGAAATGATGAAATGTGATGTATAGGATAAGATCCACATGAACTGATGTAGAGTGAAGCAGAACTAAGAAAACAATATGCATGTAAATGAAAAGAACCACTACTCCCACCCCCCCAAAAAAGTGAATGCTGCAAAATTATAAAGAACAAGTCTGGCTCAAAAGAAGAGATTATGACAAAACACTCCCACCTCACCCCTTTGCAGAGGTTAGGGATCCACAAGTTTTGTACATTATACATATGTTCAGACTTTTTTGATCAGTTATGCTGACTTTTCCCTCTCCTTTTTCTTTTGATTACTAAAAAATATTATTTGTTATATGAGATAGCTCTCTGGGTTGGGGAGGGGAAACGACACTGGGGGAAATTAGGTGATGTAAAAAAAAAAAGACGTCACTATAAATGTTAAAAAAAAGAGCAATGGATCTATTAGTTAAGTTCCTAGAAAAAATGGTTCAAAGTAGAAGGGGATATATATGTGTGCTGATGTAAGAAAATGGTCAGGGACAGCTGGTTGGGGATATGAAACAAGGAATAATGGTCTGGAGACAGCTAACTGTCAAGATTATTGCCTGGAACAATATAAAAGCCTCCAAACCATCTTCCTGCCTACATTCACTACATACTCTCACCAAACAAAACTGACATATTTCTCTTCCTAAAATACTACTTTCATCAAGTCACCTTCCTGTTAAAAACCAACTAGATTAATATTCAGGTATTCAAGGTCTCCTATCTGGCCCCAACCCATTTTTCTATTCTTAATTCCCAATACTCTCTAAAGGTCAATCTCCTAATCTTGCCAAACTGATCCATTCATTGTCCCTCAAATAAACTAACTTGATTCATACTTTCCCCCTACTGCTCGCTCAATTCCTCCTGCCCCACTCCATCCAAGAAATGCCTCCCACTTCTTTGACCTAACCCTGCATATTCAAGGCCCACCTCAATTCTTACCTCCTCCATAAGCTCTTCCTGGCCCCTCCAACTCTGTCATCTCCTCTTTCTAATAGCTTAATTGCGCATACTACTTAATTTACATTTAATCATATGTGCAGTGGATTCTGTGCTGAGCCTGGAGTCAGGAAGACCTGAGTTGAAATCCTGTCTCAAACACTTACTAGCTCTGTGACCCTAAGCAAGTCACTGAACCTGTCTTATCTTCAGTTTCCTTATCTTTTAAATGAATAGTGCTCTTTGACCAACACACAAGTAAAAAGACCATTCTAAGAAACCAAACTGACAAAATAGCCTAGAAAATGCTAACATCCCTCTGAAGGTCTGGACAGTTAACTGTGAAGGGCCCCAGAGGAATCAAGTAAAGGTATTTCCACCAATACCAATATTAAACTCGATTTCCTTACAAAGAAGAAAAAAAAAGGCTCATGAATGACAAGTAGCAAGGAAATTGAAAAGAATTTGCAACAGTTTGCACAATTTGTAATTGTGCAAAACATGACCAGAAGAGTTGCCCTGAGTTTGGGGGTCAAGGTGACATCCTTGCATGTACTCAAGAAAATGACTCATCTGTTGAAATTAGAAAATTCTTGGATGAAAAATAGATCCAAAGAGTGCTCATGAGACCAGATGTTGCTCATGCCATTCCTCAAGTCCAAAAAGATGAGTTAAGTCTTGAAGGAAATGAAGTCAAACTTGTATCAAATTCAGTCACCTTGATGCACCAGGCAAGAAAAAGAGACAAACAAATAAATAAAGGAAAATTTCTGGATGGTATCTATGCCTCTGAAAAAGGCCCAGTGCCCTAGGCTGGCTACCAGGTCTGAAAACTATCCCTGGTCCTGATGGGAGCCTCCTATGTTCCCCATGCTGACTAAGATGTTAAAATACATTTGGTCCTTTGGAGACTAGTGCCTTTTAATCTGATAAATGATAGAAGTTTACTTAAGATTCTGTTGAATTAAATATTATGTCCAGTGGTACAGAGTTAGGCAGCTGATCTCAGGCTATTGGAGACCCAGCCAAATTCTGGAGACTTTTTCACTAAGCTGGAAAGGCTGTGACTATGACCTTTTAAAGAGTATAATTAAGTTCAGAAAGCCTTCCTAACAAAAGGTTTATCATCTATTTCTTCAATGTAAAAAATAGTTTTGTTGATGTTATTGTTAAGTCATTTCATTCATGTCCGATTCTTCATGACCCCTTTTGGGGTTTTCCTGGCAAAAAGAATGGGAGTGGTTTGCCATTTCTTTCTCCAGCTCTCATACTAATCACTAATATATTTTTGTCTCAAGGAATTTAACTGGATGCATGTGAACACAAGAAAGTCAGATCTAATATTTTTATACCACCAAGCTATCCTTCAAGAATGTCTAGCCTGTCATGTTGCACCTGGACTAACTTCTAAAAAAGCACATTGCTCCCTGCACCTGAGCCCTATAACCAGTCATGCTGCCCTCAATCCTATTATGTCATCTACCCTGTTCTGTTCTTTGTTCTGCACTACTCAAAACTTATATAAGGGGAACTGTTCTTTTGCTTGGGGTCTTTGGCATAAATGAAGGCAAGCCATTGCTCATTTATTAACTGGCAACATGCCGCTGTTAATAAATGTTATCTCGCTCAGAAGTGCCTCAGTTTACCCTTTTGTGAAATTTAATCTGCAACATCTTTAAGCTTGGCGCTACAGAAGAAACCTATTCCTCATTTTAAATTAACCTGATATTTTGATACCTATCTACCATATTCCAGATGTGGCACTAATCTAAGACTGAGAATTCTTTCACATAATTAAAATTCACAATACATTTCAGATACCCAAATCAGAAATGAAAAAAAAAACTTATCCAAACACATATACTCTCAGTCCACTGTAATAAATACCAAATGACAGAAAGTGAATTATATTAGGTTTGACATTAGGGTAACTGGTTAACGCTACCTAGTTCAGTCAATTGCATCTTTATTCTACCTTTCTCACGCAGCATATTTTTTAAACAATTTTATTTACTAAAATTTAAAAACATATGCTTTATGATATATGCAACACAGAAAATGGAAATAACTACTAACTTTACACATACATAACTGATAACACTAAAACAAAGACTAGTTAAAGGTAACAGAAAAGTCTAAAAATTCATAATTCCTAAATCATATCTTTTCTATCTTTGAAGTTCAGTCATCACAGATTTTGGTCAATTAATTATTTCCTTTATTTCTTTTGTTCCAGGTTTTTCTCTAATGACTACCTCTTAATGCTACCTATTTCAGTTAACTACACTTTTACTCCATCTTCCTTATGCAAAACACTAAAATAAGTAGTCTGGAGGAGTATCTAGAAATATATAATTACTCAATAATAGCAGACAGTTAATAAATGTTTGTTAAATTATAATAATTAAAGTGAACTATTAGTAGAGTAGGAAAAGTGGTGGATTTAAAGTCAGAGAACCTGGATTCAAATCCCAGCTCTGCTACTTTTTATATATGAGATAGGAATTTAATTTGTTTCAGTTTCTTTATCTCTAAATTCTTTAGGCCTTTTAGTTCTAAACCAGCAATCCTGTCAGGAGTATTTTACATAAACTATTTTTGGAGGGTAAAAAAGGCTTTTCCTTTGCTTCTTCCCCTCTCCATTACCCCTCCCCCCTAGTTCATTTAAAACATACTCTAAAAATAAACACAGTGGTACATTTTTCCTTAAGAAAATTTTACTTGAAGAAAACAAGTTGGTGTCAATGAAGAGAAGACAAAGATTATCAAGAAAACGGCTTGTAAATTTTGTTACTACATGTGTATAATCTGGGTGAAAAAAACAATAAAATATTTACATATTTACTAATTATTAACCAAATTTTTATGTTTTTATTGCATCTAAAAGGCATCTTAGTAAAAAAAAAACCATTTCATAGAAAAATCTGATTAGTGCTGAATACCTCAGAGAATAATCATAAAATATGAAGATAATCAGATTAATAATAGTTCTTTTACCAAGCCTATTTGATTTTGAGATCTTAAGCATTTATATTTACATATAAAAACCTTTATTTATTCATGGCTTTAAAACATACACCTTAAATTTAAATTTTTCTTTCATAATTCCAAGGCTCTTTCTTTATTTTATTATTCTGTGCTTACATTTAACAAATAATTTATAAGCTTAAGATAGTATAAATTATCTTTGATAAAGATAGCAAAAGCCTACTTATCACTATGCAATCTAGCTGTTTATATAAATAATTCATTTCATAAAGCAGTAAGCCCATCATAAAACTTTCCTCTGTATGCACAGACCTTATCTAAAACTTTGCATTATGTATTACTTGCAGGTTTCAAATAGCAAAAAGCCATGAGGTCATCCAAGCTAACATCACACCAATCATTCTGACCTTTGATACTGATTGTACTGAATGCTTATTTGACTTTCTAGCATTATGATTACTAAGGAATAAAGAAACTATTGCTGTTTCAGAGTTCTTAGTTTCTTTGTGTTCACAAGTAGAAAGAGTAAAGACCAGATGATAATTTTTCATTTACAGGGGAATATTAAATAACTTCTCGAGGTAGTTTATTTAGAAAGAGGTAAGTGGCTATGTTATGAACTTAATTAATAAGATGAGTCCTAGTTCAGAATGAAGTACCATGAATAAAATTCTGTGATATAAATTTTAGACCTATATTTGTAAGACAACTTATTAAACGGAAATTTAATTTTAAACAAGAAAACCCATGAAAGAAATCTATAATTTCCAACTAAAAAACACTTTAAAAATTAAGATAAACAAGATTATATGGTAACCAAAGAAAACTTTCAAATTATACTTTAAATTTCTGGAATATTTCAATGTCATTTTAGTTTTTCAGGAAACAAATGCTTTACTTAGCAACTATGGTCATTGACACTGATATTAAACTTAAATAAAAGAAATTATTTCCTACAAAATAATCATTGTTGTTGACTTAGTAGCAAGGAAAAAAATTTGAAAATTGCAAAGCATAAATATATTTATCAATTTAACTTTGAATATTAAATCATTATTTACTCCTTACACAGAATGTGTCCCTTTTTTATGTTATCTTGTTAAAATGATCTTAAAAACTTTTTAAACAAAATAACCTGACAAAAATTTCACACTATATCAAAATGTGTAATTATAATCTTTGAAAGCTACTACTGCCTATGTAGAAGGAAAAATAATGTCACACCAAATGCAAATGATAAGAATGTAGATTTCATGCCCAAAATAAATTTTTTTTTAAGTATTTTATGTCTATCAGTCATTAAAGTCAGGGCATGAACTAAATCAATATTTTCTTTTGTTAAAAGATTTGATATGTATCCATAGAGGTAACTTCCCAGTTTTGTCCAAATATATGTCCAAAGAGGAAAATCAATCATGCAGAGGAGATCAGTCTGATCAAATGTAACAGCAACTCCACATAGACTATGCTGACTTCCAGTAGAGACACAGTTACTCCTGATGGTCACTGGCACACTACTGTATAAAGAAGAAAAGAATCATCTGGCTCCACACAATTAATTTAGGTGCAAGAGGACAGCGGACAGGGCAGGGGCTGGTGTGGGGTACAAAAGACAAAATATTATTCAGTTTATTTTCTACAATGTATCTCATGTAAATACGAATGAATACCAAGTAACATTTTTTGCCTCCCTGAATTTAAGTGTTACAGTAATGAAGAAGGAATTGTTGCTACCAGTAAGAAATAGTGTACAGGAAAATGACCTATGAATTAACAGATAGTATACTTAAGTTTGTCTGTCATTTCTGTAGGCCAATGTTCTGTATGTCTGCGCTGCTGCAAAACTACAAACCTGTCAGTATCATATAGACAACTTAAAGGCAGCTACAGTGTAAAAAAGAAAATTTAAAAATAAAATTCATAACCACCAGTAAAAGAATATTGGTAACCAAAGATAATTCACTTGAATTTTTCAGGCTAATGAAAGCTTTCATTTGTTTCACCTTTATGATGTTCATTTTAATGATCACCCTGCCCACATTCCTCATCAGAGACAAAAGACTAAAAAAATACCTATTCATTCAATTTATTTACACAAAGGTAAACTACATTTTCACATGGAGATATCCTGAAAACATTTTCCTAATACTGGTGATTATAAACAATAATAAACAATATCCCTTTAAAGAAAACTGCCTAATTACGATGCAGTATTTAAACAGGTTTTCTATATGTTATAGTAGAACAGCTTCCCCGTCAAGTGTCTATACAACAATGTGCCTGGGTTCAAATTTCACATCTTATATTTACTACCCTTAAAACTCCTTGGGCTTTCATTTCTTCATTTTTAAAATGAGAGGGTTAGATGGGATGCTTCCCAGTTCTACATTTATGATCCAATGATGATTATATTTGGGTAGGGCACTGACATTTGCACCTTCTTGCTCTAGGTGGCACAATCACCTCACAAAGGAGTAACAATACAAAATATTTCAAAAAAGAGAAGAAAACTAATATATAAAGAGGTACCTGACAACAACAGTACTTTGCAGGGAATACAAGAAATTCTTAAGAATGATCTAAGTTAAGTATGGTATACTTGTTTTCACATAAATAATCAAACACTAAACTAGAAAAAATAAAGTAACTGACTTGCAAGTTTTTATAGGTAGTAGTAATAATGGTAGCTAGGTAGTGAGGTGGATAGAAAACTGGGCCTGGAATTAGGAAGCCATCTTCCTGATTTCAAATCTGACCTTGGACTATGTGGCCCTGGATAAATCACTTACCCCTGTTTGCCTCAGATTTCTCATCTGCAAAATGAGCTGGAGAAGGAAATGGCAAATGGCATTTTGTTATCTTTGCTAAGAAAATCCCAAATGGGGCCACAAAGAGTGGGACACAAGTGAACAACATAAACAATAGGAGTTTTATTTGCTTTATTTACAAAAGTCTCAACAGAGCTAAAATTCTCATGTGCCAAATTTAAACATTATGCCATATTTTGATGATGCAGCTTTTCTATCATTCTGTAAACTAAAAAATACTTTATATAATCATTTGAATTTATTCTTAGCAGTGAGAGGCAACATGGCATACTGTTAATAGTGCTGGTCTTGGAGTTAGGAGAAACTTAGTATCAGACATATGACCAAAGGCAAATTCCCTAACTCCAAGTACAATATAGGCACTTAATATCCGTTGACTTAAACTGACTTTTTTTCAGCCTCTTAGCAATAAGACAAGAAAAAGAAATTGAGGAAATAATCATAAGCAAGGAGAAAACACAATTGCTTTTTATTGAAATGATGATTTACTGAGAAAATCCTGAAGTCAACCAAAAAGTTAGTTGAAACAATAAACTCATCAAAGTTGCAAAATATAAAATAATCATGTATCATCAGCATTCTTGTATACCTCCACCCTTTAAAAAAAAAAAGGCAGGAAGAACTAGAAAGAAAAATTTCATTCAAACTAATTAAAGAAGCTATAAAATATGTGGGACTCCATCTACCAAGATAGATCAAGGAACTATACTAATCCAACTATTAAAAGTTTTTATAGAAATAAAGACCTAGGGAAGTATTAACTGCTGCTCCTGAAGACTAAGCCAATATAATAAAAATGGCATTTTCTAAATTAAACTGCTTTTTCAGTGCTATACCAAATTATCAAAAGAATATTTTACAGACCAAAAAGGAAAATAATCATCATCAAATCCATTTGAAGAAATAAAAAATTAAGAATCTCTAGCTAATGACGAAAAAAAAATTGGAAGGCAGGTGGAGAAGGGATCTATCAGTCCCAGATTTCAAACTTTTACTAGAAAGCAATAATCATGGAAATAATTTGGTACTAGTTAAAAAACAAATCAATCAGTGCAACAGATAAAGTACAAGACATACAAAAGGAAATAGAGTAGCAGTGCTGAAAAAACCCCCCAAAATGTGTAGCATTCAGGCAGAAATTGGGTTTCTCATCATCTCATACACCAAGATAAGCTCTAAATGGATACATGGTCTACATGTCAAAAGGTCATATCATAAATGAATTAGTGGAACAAGGAAGAAATTATCTTTTGGATCTTTAGTTACAGGAAGAGTTTATGATTGAACAAGTGACAGAGAAGATTACAGAAGATAAAATGGACAACTTTAACTATAAAAGTTTCTTGCAAAAACAAATCTAATGGAATTTTAAATTAGAAGGGAAACTGGTAAATGGGGAAGAAACCTTTGCATCAATTTTTTTGATAAAGACCTCATTTTTAAGATATATAAGGAACAGATTCAAATTTATAAGACTAAGATCTATTCCCCAAAGAAATTAAAAGGACAGATATGTGCTCTCCAACATATACACATATGTACATACATATACATATATACATGTAAATGTATATGGAGGGAGAGAGAGAACAGAGCAAGAGCTCAGTTCTTTTGGAAGTAACAAAAACTGGAAATGAAGGTGGTGATTATATGGTGGAATACCATAAAGAAATTACGGTATATTAATGTAACATAACATTATTGTGCCATAGAAAACAACAAAATGGACAGTTTCAGAGGAAAGTAGGAAGACTTTAATGAACTGAGTGAAGAGAGCAGAACTAGGGAGAGCAATTTATATAATGGCATTATAGAGAAAAACCACTTTGAAAGACTTTAGAACTCTAAATCAAAGTAATGATAAAACATGCATCCAGAAGACTAAAGATGAAGCATGCCATTCACCTCCTGCCAGAGAGATTATGAACTTAAAATACAAAGGGACACATACATTTTTCAGATTTGGCCAATGTGGGAATTTGTTTCACTTGACTACGTATATTTATAGTGATGGTTTTATTTTTCATTTTCATTTTTCATTATTTTTCATTGTTGTTCATTGGGGGCCTGGGCAGTGGGTGGCACATATTATAAACTGTAAATTGGTTATGTAAAATAAGTTAACTTATTTAAAAAGAAAAAAGGCAGAATAATTTATAAAAGGTATTGAATTCCAGTTTATAAAATTCTAAGTGCCATCCTTTGACAAATAAAAGCAATTTTCTCTGAGTCTCAGCTATTTCCTTTGTAAAACAAGGATAATTATACCTCTTACACCTACGCTTCAAAGGCCTATATGGATCAACTGAGAAACTGGTAAGGAAAGCACTTTGTAAACCTTAAAGCAGGCCTGCACAAGGTGCGGCCCACCAAAATATGTGGGCTGTCCACAAACAACATAGAGGGAAACATCTTCTACATTTTTTTGTGGGTAGCTTGAAATCCTTTGGCATGCCCGTGAACTGCAAGTGGCCCGTGGGCTGCAGGTTGTGCAGGCCTGCCTTAAAACATCAAGTTAAAGTGTCTAAGACAAGGCTTTCAGTGAAGTATGTATTAAGCTGGCTAATAATATGCAGAGTCCTAGAGATAACAATGTCCTAGTAGTCCTAGAAGACGGTACATCTTTCCAATAGAAAAATTAAGTCATTCGATATCTAGACGAATACCAGCTATTTTAGACACCTCAGAAATAAGGAACACAAAACACTCAAAGGAAATGTTTGCTAAAAAAAAAAAAAAAAAATCACCTATATGAGTACCAGGTATATACCAAAGTTCTATGCCTAGAACTGAGAATGAATCCAGCCAACAAAGTGCAGGTGTACTTCAGCCATCATCTTGGCACCTAGTTACAAAATGTGCAAGTGCCACACCATGTAACCTGTAATAAACACCTAAGATAGGACATGCAAAAGGAATGACTGAGTGACATTTGGAGGGGGGATAAAGAAGAAGTGTCGCCTTCAAGCATTACAAGACAGGAACGAAAGGATGTCAAAAAGGCTAAAAACATATGTAGAAGATTCAATTCCTAGGAAAGAAGGACACTCGGGTTATCCTGTGTTGCATGTCTATTTCCCCATAGCTTTGGCTGGATCTACGTAGGGAGAGTGAGGAGAGAAGAACATTCAAATTATAGATAGCTATTTTGTGTTCAGAAGCTAAAAGGTTTGGACCATGCACTCAAAGTTCATTCATACATTTTAGCTGAAATTTTGTGAACTCTATTAAGTACTTTGTTACACAGAGGTTTGCTCTAAATTACTCTTAAACATCTGAAGCAGGAAGCAGAGATAGCTGACGATAAAAATGTGACCAGCTAATACTATTTTCATAACAGCTACTATTGTTATTATTAAAACTGAGTACACAAGAAGGGAAAAGAACTTCCCCAAAGTAGTAAGGAAATTTATAATTCAAATTTCTTGAATTTACATATTTTTTTTTGGTTATTGAAGTCAAATTGACTTCCACTGTCTAACATAACTCCTATAAAGCAGACAAAGAAGTTCATAAATTCTAAGGTGGAAAATAGTCTATTTTTTAAATAGAATATCTCAGTGACAGGATTAGAAGCAAATGTGTTTAAGTGCAAATAACAAACCTGAGTTTGAGTCCTATTATTTTTCCACTTAATGTTAGACTCAAAAGGCCAAGTGATAGCTATTATTTCTCCAGATACAAAATGAAACACCTACTTCACAAGTAAGTGAATACTGTAACTTTATAATAACTTTTTTTCAAGGCAACAAGAGACTTCATACACTGTTTAAATAACACATTTAATACATTGTTTCAGGGGGAAAAATTACTATAAATATATCTTCCTAGAGCATAAATTGGAGCACAGTCTCAAGTTTGTCTTCAGTATCTGAACTGAAAGACTATTTTATTAATAATTTATTAATAATAATTTCCAATGAGGTTCTTTTGGTACCTGAAGCGACTAAGACTCTTTGGAAGCTTTTGTTTCATACTGGATTAATCTCTACATAGCAATCCTAGTAAGATTTAATATTCTTTAAAATTTACTTTCATGCAAAACCATGAATATATTCTTAAATCAGGGGTTTTAGATTTTTTCACATGCTCAGACCCAGAATATACCCTAAAATATACTGCCAGAGCAACATAAGCTGTAACGGAGGCCCACATTCTGAGAGAAGAGTGTGGGAGAAGAGGAAGAAAGTTTAAAGCATTTCACCTTGTTCAAGAAGAGACTTAGTTATGGACAGAACTCATGTCCCCAGGAAGAACCATCATGACTTGCAATGAATTCACTACGTGAGAGGATGGAAGAAGAAAGCAATCATTGAACAAAAGCAGTCTATTAATGGTAAAATGACAGCAATCATGTGTGGAACATCTTAGAATCGAGTCCACCAGCCAGGACTGTTAAATGTTGGTAGATCACCAAGCCATCTACTTCCACCAAACCCCTGATTTGCCAAGAAGGGGAATGTAGGGACTCACTTTACTAGCACCGGTGGGAAATTTTATTAATATTCTTCCCAATCCTACTGAGTTAATTTGTTGCCAATGTCACTAGAAATCTCAAGGACTCGGGTAAATCAAGAGTTCCTCTTCCTCACAAAATGGTTGGGGGTCTCAGCTCTAGTCTCTAAAATTCCTTCAGTTATCTATAATCTAAAACCAGGTCCTCAATTCTCATTTGAAAATAACAAGTTACTGATTTCAAGCTATAATCTCAATGGAAAAAATTACCTCATATAACTATAAACTTTAAAAATTCCAACCTTTAATATCAAAATTCCTCATCAATGCAATGCAAGTAGGGGCTCCAGAAATTTAGGATTATGGATAGATAAGCTAAGGGGAAAGGAAAAGAGTAATGGAAAAGGCAAAAGATTAGAGTTATGTAGTGTGGTGCGGTCATCTAAAAAGAAACAGGTAGTTGCTACACATAGGTTTCATTCCAGCAACAGAAGTATCTAGCTTTGGGAAAAAATAATTTTATACAAAATGGAACCATGAAGGAGGAAATATTTTGATAAAATTACCACATTTTACCTAGAGAAAACAAAGTATACATCCTATAATTTATTCTAAAAAACATAATAAAGATCAATGAAGCTTAAATCTTTTTCCATTTTTGAAAAATACTTAACTCACTAAAATTTTATAAAACAGAAAAAATTTCTACCTGTTGATCAAGATTTCATCTTTTGTCTTGTGATGGAACACAGGAATTGGAACACCCCATACCCTTTGCCTTGAGATACACCAATATGGTCGTTTCTCTATTGTGTCCACCATACTATTCATTGCTGAGACAGGAATAAATTTCACCTTTCTTAATGAGTCCTGCAATAAATTTACAAATGCATTTTAATTGGGTTACTGAGGTCATGCTAAATAATAAATTTGTATAAAAGTAGGAAAGAAAACTAAGTAAAATTTTTTCAGATGTTTACTAGGGGAACTCATTAAGTGATAATCCAGGGGAAATATAAAGCATTTATCACAAATTATAGCATTAACTTATAAAAATACTAAATCAAAACCAACAGAACAGGTTGAGAACTACCACCCTTCATTAACAGCAAATAAAATTAATTGAATCTCTATTTCAATCATAAAAAACAAATTAGTACTATGTGGTTAAAGGATATGAACAGTTTTCAAAAGAATTGTAAACTATTAAAAATTATATGAAAGAACAATCCAAATCACTATTACTAAGAGAAATGTAAATCAAAGCAACTCTGAAGTTTCATCTCAGAAAATTCACAAAGATGACAAAAGAAGAGAAATAGTCAACATTGAATAGGGTTATGGAGAGATACACACTTAGAACTGCTGGTGGAGCAGAGAATTGGTACAACCACTTTGGAAAGTAATCTGGAATTTGTAAAGAGTGACTAAAATGTTTGTAGCTTCTTACACAGAGGTTTCGCTGCTAGGCATATACCCGAGGGAAGTCAAAGACAAAAAGAAAAGTTCTATAAACATTGAAAAATTTACAGCAACACTTTTTTTTTTGTAGCAGCAAACATCTGGAAATAAATTAGAAGCCCCTCAACTGCGGAATGGCTAAACAAATTGTGACACATGAATATAATGGAATATAACTATGCAGTAAAATGATGAATATGATGGACACAGAAGCATGGAAAGATTTTTAAGAACTGATACAAAAGTGAAATAAGCAGAACTAGGAAAACAATATACAAAATGACAACAAAGTAAAGAGAAAAAACTTCAATAAAACCATTGAGTACTGATAAAATTATGACAAAACTTAGCCCCAAAGAAGAGTTATGAGAAGGCACCTCTCCATCTTCCCTTCTTTGAAGAGGCAGGACAATATGGGTATGGAACATTGTATGGAATTTCTTTTATTTAATATGTTGATTAGTTTTACTCAACTGCTTTTCCCTTTTCTTTCATTTTTTTTTTTAAATACAGTATGGTTGTCCGGGAGGGGGAGGGACATAGTAAGAAACGTACACTATACAAAAACAAAATACATCTATAAAAATTTATGAAAAGCAAATAAGATAGAAAACAAATTAGTATAATCTTGAAGCAGTATTTCAGAACCTAAAGTTGCCAGTTGATTTGTTATTTTAAAGCAAGGATTCTTTATCCTTATATCACGGATCCTTTTAACAGTCTAGTGGAACTTATGGATCACTTCTGAAAACGATTTTTTTTTTTTAAAATTAGGGGCAGTTAGGTTACGCAGTGGATACAGCACCGGCCCTGAAGTCAGGAGGACCTGAGTTCAAATCCGGCCTCAGACCAAACATTTGACACTTATTAGCTGTGTGACCCTGGGCAAGTCACTTAACCCCAATTGCCTAAAAAAAAAAAAAAGAAAAAAAACATAACTGGAGGAGATGCTAAGTTTCAATTAGAGATTAGTAAAAATAAAGTTGTAATTTCCTCTCCAAGTTCAAAGACCTCATGAAATTTATCAATGGATCTCCAAGGGAACTGTGGACCCCAGGCTTCTAAGAACTCTTGTTTTAAAAAATAGGCAGGGGGCAGCTAGGTGGCCCAGTGGCTAAAGCTCCAGCCTTGGAGTCAGGAGGACCTGAGTTCAAACCTGGCCTCAAGACACATGACATTTACTAGCTGTGTGACCCTGGGCAAGTCACTTAACCCCAATTACCTCTCACAAAAAAAAAAAAAAAAAAAAAAAAAAAAAAAAATAAGAAAGAAAGAAAGAAAGAAAGAAAGAAAGAAAAGAAAAGAAAAAGAAAAAAAGGTAGACACAAATATCTTTTCCTAAGAGCTTCTCTCTTGGTATAAGACAAGAAAACATTACCCTTCGACTTAGGACTAATAGGACAAATGTTGAATTTAGCTGTAAAAAATGCCTGTGTCCAATTGCAATATCCCCAAAAGCCCCAAGATGGCAACGCTACCCAATGTGGCTCTGTATCCTTGAACTTATTTTGTTTCTTTCTCCTTTAGTTATAATATTCAACTATTATATTTTTTTATTATTTGTCGTATTTAACAGTTTTAGGTTTCCCCCTATTAATCTGAAGAATGTGGGGAACCTTTCATACTTGTCTCAAGAAAACTTTTAATGTCCTTTTTTTTTTTAACCTATGTGGCTTTCAACCTACTTTTAAAAACATAGGTTGATTGCCCCAGTTAGAATAAAAAATATTCTCTGACACTACTTTAACTTTACACATCTGTGAAAGGATGAATGAGTAAGGACCCATATTATGATTGTTTAATTTAACATAGATTCCATTTACACTATATTCCTAATTTGAGACTAACCTTTTAACCAAATTCAGGTGGGATCATGCTAAGTCAAAGACGCTTAAGTCCCTAAAACCAAAAGGAGAACAAAATAATAACAGGGAATTGGCCAATAGTAATAGGGTCTTTTTCTATTTTAAAACAGTACCCAAAACACAGACTGTTTTAAACTAACCTACAAACTAATCCACATGTTCAAAGTTGAAAAATACATACTTGGTTAGAAAACCCAAGTCTTAATTTCAATATAGCACCCCAATTCAAAACTTTTCATATTATAACTACTAAAATGCTCTATGAAAATCGGGGAAGACTTATATGAAATGATGCAAAGTGAAGTGAGCAGAACCAGAACATTGTACACAGTAACAGCGATATTGTACTGATGATCAACTGTGAAAGACTTAGCTACCCTAATCAATACAACGATCCAAGACAATTCGAAAGGACCCATGATGAAAAATGCTATCCACCTCCAGAGAGACAACTGGTGAACTCTGAGTGCAGACTGAAGCATATTTTTTTCAGTCTTTTTCTTTTTTTTTTTTTCCAACATGGTTTATATGGAAACATGTTTTGTCATGACTACACATGTATAACTAATATATTGCTTGCCTTCCCAATGAGTAGGGGAGGGGCTGGAAGGAGGAAGAGCATTTGGGACTCAATATATTAAAAAATGAATGCTAAAAATAAATAAATAATAAAAAGTTTTTAGAAATGAAATGCTTCATAAAAATATTCCTACATGGTTCAAAAACTTTACCTTAAGAGTTCAAAAATATTATCTAATCATAATGAAAATTAATTTTTCTGAAACATAGAATTTCAAGTTGAATGAGTAAGATAATAATTGTTAAATGTAGTAAGTACTACAGTTTTAATCTATATATTTTTTAACAAAGAACAGCTACTTTTGATGAGATTCTTATTATCATTTAATGTAGTAGCATCTATGTATGTAGTAGCACAATGAGAGTCAAAAGACCAAGATTATACATCTTGCAACTAATAAGCTAGCTGCGCAACACTGCCCATATCACATAACCTCCTTGACCACGTTTTACCATTTAAAAATAAAGATTATAGACTAAATGATCTTGAAGGTCTTATCAAGTTTTAAGCTTCAAAGATTTTCACAATTCTATGCATACAAGCCAGTCCAAATGAAATATGTCCCTTCAAAGACTGTATGTGTATATAATCCTGGAGGAGGAGTCAAACCTATTTTATAGGAAAAGTGATTCAAGTCTGGTACCTTGGCTGTAGCTGTCATATTTTCTATCTTTACAAACCATTGCTTGCTAGGGCGAATAATCACTGGTTTCTTTGTCCTCCAGTCATAGGGATAACTATGTGTAAATTTCTCCTCCTTTAGCAAATTCTTTGTAGATTGAAGCATCTTTATCACTAATAAAAAAAAAAAAGAGGAAATCGTAAGTTAGCTATAAGAAGGCACATAGCACTCTAAAACCTCCTAAACACAAACCCAACAACTATTCAGCAGTGTAGAGCATGGGCTAGCAGTTGCTATCACTGAAAATACCCACTGCCCTGGTACAAAAGTCAGGGTCTGTAGAACCCCTGATAGAAAAGGGATCACTCTTTCAGAAAAAACAGTGAAGAGTCTGGGCAGATAATAGGTTTAACAACTATCATTACACATAATAGAGGCAACTGCCTCTTCAAATGAAAGCAAAGGTAAGATCAAGCGGCTATATAGAACCATAAGAACCAGTCACTCCACAATATCAATCTAGAAAGTCTTTTGGAATTTTACAAACACCCAAATTTATTCTTGTCTTGGCTTAAGGAGAAGGGTTTCATAATTAAATCCATTCTTCCATGAATCTGTCAAGTCACACAGACTGGTGAATAAAACATTGCTACTAAGTGATTTAATTAAAAATACAAAGAAGTATACCATTTGGCAAAATAAATTAAAATAAGCCACTTAAAGGTGTGGCTTTCTTCAGTGAAAAGTCACCTTGAGTTACAAAACTTTAAAGATTAGAGGAAAAGAGACACAGATGCGACTTGCTCCTGCTACCCACAGAATGTGCTTGGATGACAAGCAGAGTAAATACTGACCAGTATCAGACCCTTCCTCAAAGACATTCTTGTTCTCAAGTTCATTTCCCGCAGCTTCTGTGAAATTCCCAAGTTCATCCACCAAACAATCCTAGGAGGTTCATTTTAGTCAATTAAAACAAAATGTTAAAGAGACATTGACTAATACTGACAAACTTAACCCTTCCCAGCAATACAAGGATCTAAGACATCTCCAAAGGTCTCATGATGGAAAATGCTATCCACATCCAAAGAAAGAGCTATGGAGTTTGAATGCAGATTGAAGCATACTATTTGCTATTTTTTTTTCTTCTGTTGAGTTTTGTTTTCTCTTTCTGGTGGTTCCTCCTATTCGTTCTAATTCTTACAACATCACTAATGTGAAAATGTTTAATAGGAATGTATATGTACAGCCTATATCAGATCAGGCGCCATCTTGGGGAGGGTGGTGGGGACGAAGGGGAAGAAATTTTAAACTCAAAAGGATATGGAAGTAATTGTTGATAAATCAAAATAAATTAAGAAAAAAAGAAAAAAAGAGACATCATCTTGTTGAGACATCTGACTATGTAAACAAAGAATCAACAATGAGATCTGATAATAATAAATTCTTGCTCTATAATGAAAACTTGAATAAATTTTAGCTCTAATTACACAACTTCAAACTCCCATGTTTACAAAATATCTGAAGCACTACAGTATCCACCTGAAGTTTAATAACAAAAGCTATCAAAGTGTTTTAGTTCAAACAATAAAAAAATGTCAGATCCAAGTTTCATCTATGAAATGAGGGGTAAGAGATCATTTTTAAAGTCCTTCTAGGTGACAGTATGAAATTCTGATATAATTCAGACTGAACTATGACAAAATCCATAGTAATTTAGACAGGTACTAGACTAAGGTTTACTTAAAATTTTTTTTTTCTAAATATGAAATTACAAAAGGAATACTTTTTCTACTTAAGCAATAAACATATAAAACACTTAAACCATCTCCATTGTAAAAGGCACTAACTGGAAATGCCCTTTAAGTATTAAAACAGCTGAGACAGGGTCTCTTCTTAAGATGATTTTGTTAACCACTGGTTTTTATAGTACCTGCGAAGTAATGAAACTATATTCAAATATTCATTTCTTATATCACCTTCTTATTTACTGAAACTGAGTTAAAGGCAACCGGTATCCTTGAAAGAGCACCTACTCAAGGACTAGAGAACCTAGGTTCAAACTCTGCCTCTGACACTCACTATACACCTTGGAACAATTCACTTAACCCCTCCAGGCCTGTTTCCTTATCTGTCAAAGAAGGGGGTTACATTAGATGGTTTGTGAGGTTGCTTCTAGCTGTACATCTATGACTTTATCCTTTATCAATTAGTTCCAAAAAAAGAAAGGTTTTACTAAACAATTTCAAATTGAACAAATCCTGATTTTTATAGTTCACAAAATCATAGACTTGGAGCTAGAAAGAATTGTAGGTCATCTAGTTCCACCCCCATATCTTACAGAGTCAGAAAATGAGAACCAGAGAAGGGAAGTACAAGTGATAAACAAAAGGGCTGGGAGGAGATGAAAAAGAACAGAATAAACTACAATTTAAGGTGTCAGAATGAATTACGTTAATTCAATAAAAGCCATAAATAGCTATTCTTCCTCACCCCTCCCTCTTCAAAAAAAGAGAGCAAGAAATGCTACCATGGGCAGCTTGTGCATAGAAGCTACGCTGTAATCTTCCATCCCGTGAGCCGGAGCTACGTGAACCAAGCCTGTGCCTTTGGTCAAAGTCACATGATGGGCAGGTAAGAGCGGAGAGACTCTGTCTGCAATTGTAGGATGAGCACAAGAACCACTGTCCATATCAGCTCCTAAAAGGAAAGAAAACAACCATTAAAAAATTTTATATTCAGATCTTCTTTTAATTCTTTCTTTCTAGTAGATCTGATCCTAAGTTGAGAGCAGGTTTGTATCATACTTATAACCTCATTGCCTGGCACAGTGTATAGAAGACATGTAATACATGTTTGTTGCTTTGAATTTGATGCAAAGATCAGGGGAACAGCATATTGCTAACAACTTTCCTGTTACATGAATTATATAAACACTTAAGAAAGATACACCAAGTTGGTTCAATATGAATCCTGGTCAATACTCAAGGACCTGTGAGAGGATATGGTTCCTGTCCTCCAGGAAACTAATTCAAAAGATTAGTCCACAATCCAACATGAGCTTGTGAATTTTCCTTATTCTCTCTGATGCCTGAATTTATCTAAATATTTTTAAAAGTTACTTGTATCTGCTACTTGTACCACTTCCTGGGTTAACAATTTCTGTAAGCCTATTTCCCTGATGTTTAAAACGTTACTTTATGAAATTGATCTTAAAACTCAATCTTTAAAAATCAGGGAGAATGGTAGGGGTGAGGAAGAAGAAAGAATGAAGGATACTTTAAATTACCTAGCTCAACAAAATTTGGCCAAGTCTATCCCATAAATTTCAACCACTTCCCAAAACTGATATTTTAAAAATTTCTTTTCACCCATCTTCACATCCCTTGACGATTTCAGCTGACTTTTTACTCTCTTTAGCTTCACTGTGCTTTTACTGAGGCACAGTTGACCACTTTGCCTTCCAGCTAAATAAAGCCCTCAACATTCCAAGTGTGCTCCAAATCAGATTGAAATATAGTTCCTATCAGATTTTAATGAGTTGTTGTATTAAAAAAAATATTATATATATAACAGTATATAATATTATATATAATTGTATGTAAATTACATGTGTATGTGCATGTGCAAGTGTGTATGCATGTGTGTATACACACAGCCTACAAGGATCCTTATATACAGTTTAGTGGACTCTATTTCTATCGGTATTTGACACCACTGCAGCAGACGAAATTGCAGAAATAAAACAGACTGTAATTGTACATGATTTTAAGCACTTTGGAGAAAGGGACTCCCTTCATTTGTTTCAGTCAGTCAGTCAGTCAACAGATACTTATTAAGTGTTTAGTATGTTTCAGGCATTGTGCTATTTTTACCTCTATGCCTAGTGAATAACAGCAGTGCCATGAACATAGCATTTAATTTTAATAAATACCTGCTGAATGAATGAACCACATTTTTTTCTTGTCAAAGGGTAGCCCTCCTGATGCTGCTTAGCACTTTGTTGCTTTTTAGAATTGCAGGGTTTGGGGAAGAGTAGCCACCACCAGGGGTGCCCTAATTCCTTTGCCTTCCCTTTCCCCATTCCATGGAAGACCATCCTGGTTGGGAGTGCCAAGGACATGAGGGCATCCAACCCTTCTCTCCTCACCCCAGCAGAGCCATCAACTCTCCCCACTGGAAGCAGCCTATTCCCTTTCCTTCTCCTTTGCCAGTGATGCCTGACAGGGTTTGAATGAGATGGTAGGTAACAGCTCCATATCTTCTGATGAGATGAAGGCCTACAAGGCCTTATTATCTGTTCTGCCACTGTTTCCTAAGGTCCTCCACACCTTACCATTTGTCCAGACTACTCTGAACACTGCCAACTTAACTACCAATATAACCTAAAGACCTCTGGGCCTTGCTATTTGCTCCTTTACTTAACCTCTTAGGACTTTCAGGTCATTCAATCTGCCGGGCAGATAAACTGTCTTTGATGTTTTATCTCTTCCAAGTGTGAGCACCTTGAGAGAAGGGTCTGTCGAGCTTTTTATATTTGTATCCCCAGATCCTTAGCACAGTGCTTGGCACACAGCAAGCACTTAACTGTTCATTTATTCATTATTCAAATTGGGTTGGTAGCGTTAGTCGACAGGCTGTAATAATTGATAGCTCATTTTTGTAAGGAATGGCCCAGAACCTCTCATCTCACAAGAATAGTTTGAACTATTTTTCCCTAAAAGAATTATCTTACAGCTGAATACACTGAATTTCATTTGACACTCTCTCTACACTCCATACATACAAACTCTCAAGACACTCATTATGAGTTTCAATATCTTCCCCTTGGGGCAGCTAAGCAGCGCAGTGGATAGAGCACCAGCCCTAGATTCAGGAGGACCTGCGTTCAAATCCGGTCTCAGACATATAACGCTTACTTGCTGTGTGACCCTGGGCAAGTCACTTAACTCCACTGCCTAACCAAAAAAAAAGTGTATGTACACACACACACACACACACACACCCCTTCAAGTTAGCTCAGTCAGCTTGGCATTTCACTACCTATAGATGCCCTTTTCCAGATAACATGTAATAGATACATGAACTGCATTTCACATTTGTTCATCCAATTAAGTGCTTATTTATATTTACCTTTTTACTTTACTTTCCCTAAACTAATTCCTGATGTATATCAAAATACACCTCACAATCCTGTGACAAACCACTTTTAAAAATCACTGTTAATCCAAAACAAAACCTTCTGAACATCAACAAATTTAAGTTTGTCAGTACCCCTTGTTCGGATACTTATTTACTCCCTCAAATAATCTAGTCAAGCAAGATTTCTTTTACAGGAACCACACTGACTTTCCTCACAGAAGTTATCTTTGTTGAAGACTAGTTTTTAAACTAAGGAAGTGGAATCCACTCCTTCGTTCTTTCAAAGATTTCCCTGAATTAATGTGATGGATTAATGTGATGGCAGCACAATTATTTTTTCCGTAATTTTTTTGTTAACCTTAAACACAAAACGAGAAAAGAAAAAACATTGTCATGTACATAGCAGAAGAAAGGATTCATTATAAAACAATAAATTTTCATTTCAAGAAAACCTATATAATAAATACTACACATTGTTTTCAAAGCTGCCCAGCTTTTCTCTGCTTCCTTGTTGGTTTTCTTTACTTCACTACTGTGCATTTTTATTTTTTCCCTTCCCTTCTACCCCAGAGAAGGTTACAATTAAGCATGGAGATATGTACATATACATAGATATCTATAAACATACATCTATCTACACATATATGTAAGACTATACTATGCTTACTTCTACTTGTTATCTGAAGGTGGATAGTATTTTCCTTCTTAAGTCCAAGTCTTTCCATGTTTTTCTAAATCAACTTACTCATCATTTCCCACACCACAGCAATATTCCAGGCAGCACAACTTCTAAAAAAAGAAGTCCCGTGAATATCTTCTTCAGAAAAGAGGGAAGCAAAGAATTCATGGAGGTCTCTCACTTTACTGAAATTACTTTTTTTAAAATGATAATCATGAGACCTCAATGAATTTCTAATTGATTTTCTGCTCATTATTTGTACTGCCTTTCATATATTTAAAAAATACCTGATTATTTGTTATCCTCAAATTCTTTAATGAATAATTAATTTCAAGGCATCTGACATCATATTTAGTGACTCACATAGTTACTTTAATTGAATAAAGTTTTCATCTTTCTTTTTTCTGAAGATGTCACATCTTCTAGTCTAGTCCCTTTCATTTTCCCAGTTATTCATGTAAGGTTTTTGAGACTAGTTTTTTTAAAACCGTGACACAGATTTTTTTCTAGTCTTCTAAGAATTATTATTCACCAGTCTTTAGATGTTATCCAGTACTATTTGTATTTTATCTACTCTATAAGGTCACCAACTCTTTTGGTCTTCTGAGCTGAAACTTCCAAATTAAAGTTACTTATGATTTGGTTGTATCATTTGATAGAAGATGCTTGTGGTATGCTTTCGAGAACTCATCCATTTTCCCCACAATCAAAATTCTGACTCTCAAAATTGTAATTTCTCCTCAAAAGTATTGAACAAGTTTTCAGCAGTGTGTGTACAAACACACACATGTGTATGTATGTACATTATATGGATATTTTAAGAAACTTCATCAATTATGTAAATAGGCATATAATTTTTATCAATATTTCTGTATTTTACATACACCTAATGTATGTTCTTTTTAAATATCACTCCCTCCTGTTAAAAGCCAAGCTGCTAGAACAGAAAGGTAATGTCTATCATTTTTTAAAAGTAGGAAGCAAAGCACTATATTTAAATCAATATTTTATGTAACTGATAAAACATGTTCCAATTATTTATTAATCTTTACCTAAAAATGTTGAAATAACCTCAAATTCTGTTCCCAAAAGAGCAGCTATAGATGATACTTTTTCAGCAGCCAGTATATAAAATTCTCCAGAGTTGGCACATTTGACGATGGAATACCTAGAGTGAAATATTAAAAATCTATTAGTAGTAATAAAACAAGAAGTCACTGATATGTCTATGCTTAGCATACTGGAACCAACTTAAAGAGGAATTCTGCATTTATTTATTTATTTATTTATTGTTAGTTTTTAACAATCACTTCCATAAGCTTTTGAATTTTAAATTGTCTTCCCCTCCCCCTCCCCACCTTCCTCCCTAAGACTATGTGCAATCTGATATAGGCTCTACATACATATTCCTGTTAAATATATTTTCACATTAGTCATGTTGTAAAAAAGAATTATAACCATGGAACCAAAAGAAAGAAGAAAGAAAACAAAACAGAAGACAAAAAAGAGCAAATAGTATGCTTCGATCTGCATTCAAACTTCATAGTTCTTTCTTGGATGTGGATAGCATTTTCCATCATGAAACCTTTGGAGATGTCTTAGATCCTTGCATTGCTGAGAAGAGCTAAGTCTGTCAAAGTTAGTCATTGCACAACGTGGCTGTTACTGTGTACAACGTTCTCCTGATTCTGCTCACTTCACTCAGCATCAGTCCATACAAGTCTTTCCAGGTTTTTCTGCAGTCTGCTTGCTCATCATTTTTTATAGCACAATATTCCATTACATTCCTATACCATAACTTGTTCAGCCACTCCCCAACTCTCAGACATCCCCTCAATTTCCAATTCTTTGCCACCACAAAAAGAATTGCTATAAATATTTTGTACATGTGGGTCCTTTTCCCATTTTTATGATATCTTTGGGATACAGCCTTAAAAAGGAATTCTTAAAAGGACTCTAGACAAGAAACTAACTCCCAATCTTTCCCTAATATACATAACATTTGCATTGCTGCCTAGCTTCTCAGAGGAGAGAGCTCCAACCTCAGGGCCAGGATAATTAGGGCTCAAGCCTGGCTCTGACATACTGCGTATATAACTCAGGAAGTCACTTAACCTCTCAGTGCTCCAGGTCAGCAGTGTCAAACTCCAAGAGAAGCAGGAGTCACCATTCAGTACATATGAATCCCTGTGGGCCACTTATTGACTTAGTTTTTAAATGTAATGTAAAATGTAAATTAAAATGTAAGGTTACCCATGTTTTCTTATGTTTTTATTTTGTTAAATATTTGCCAATTCCATTGTAATCTAGATGGAGCACCCTGGGAAGGGTTGTGGAGCATTAGAAGGCCTGGGGCTGTACGTTTGACATCTGTGCTCTAAGCAAATCCTTCCAGATTCAGAGTTGCAGAGGAAGCGCTGACCTGTACTAGGAAAAGGCAGGCTGCTTCACAGGAGAGTTTCCTATAACTAATGAAATCACAGGTCCAGGTCTTTTCCCTATCCCTTCGTAATAACAATTTCAAAGGAAATAGCTAAGCAGAAAACTTACAAAATTATAAGAAATTAAATAAATCTAATCAAGTTTGTGTTGTCACCAGGATAGTATCTACTAGCTTTCAAGATTTTAGACATTAAATGTGTTACTACCAAATATGGATAAAACAAAAAATCCCAACACATACTTAGATTCTGGCATGTAGCAGACAGCCTGATTGGCAGGAATAGTCCAAGGCTGTGTGGTCCAGATTATTGCACTAACAGGCAATGAGCTATCTGTAGGAGAGATAGAAATGTGTTATGAGTGGCTCAATAAACAGTATACTACATGCCTACTGTAATGTAGAGTATCCTGCTGTGCACTTGGGAGGATTGGAGGAAGGAGAAGAGGACAAAGAGAACTGGGAAACAGAATAGTCTTTGCCCCAATCTAAAGGTATAAAAGATATATACATTTATATAAATAAATCTAGAAAGTACAAACATATGAATCAAGTATAAAATGTTTAAGACTTCAGTTCCAGATGACAGAAAGAGAAAAGATAATATTTTAACAAGGTCTTAAAAATACGTAAGATTTCAACTGAAAGAGTCGTGGGGGGGGGGGGGGATTTTCTAAGCATATAGAAGAACATGAATTAAAAAAAGTACAAAGGCAAGAAAAATCACAGGCTACGGTAAGGGAACAGTAAATATCCCAATGCCATATTTATAACAAAAGGACTACAATAGATCTTACCTAAGACAGACGCTAGCATGGAAGGAGGTTTCAAGAGTGGGAACTTGACATATACAGAGTGACTGACATGCTCAGGATTATATTCAAGTTCAGCTTCAGCTAATGCAGTCCTAAAATTTTTTAAAACATTAAGTTAACAAATCAATGCTTTGAACTCACTCAAAAACTGTCCCCGTTTACTGCTCACTGATTAAACATACCTTGCTGAAGGAGACCAAAATACAGGTTTATAAGCTCTATATATCAAATCCTGTAGAAGATAAAATTACATTAAAACAGTATTTTTGTGACACACACTTTAAAATGTTTAAAAATTGTTCAAATAAATATACCTTAGCATACATTTGATAGAACATTTTTATTTGTTGGGCCTCATACTTTCCATCAAATGTATAGTAGCAATTATCCCAGTCCGCCATTACACCCCAACGAATAAATGCAGACTTCTGTTTTTCAATAGCTGCTTCTGCAAATGCTCTGGCTGAAAAAGATAACTAATTCTTAAAAAGAAAATGTTTGTGTGTGTATATATATATATTATATATATATGTAAAATACACACACACACACACACACACACACACACACATTCAATCAAGTTCTTAAAACCTGTATTAAGTATGTATTCTCCAAAATGTCGAAGATTACATACTGTTAGCATACATGTTAGTACAGATCTGATTTGTAAATCAGTGCTGTGACACTGAAATCACAGAGAGGCCACTAAACATTTAGCAAAGGAAAGCAAGTTAGAGGGGAAGATAAATAATTTCTATAGTGTATCTCCTTCCTTGTTATGGTTTCTTTTTAGTTTGTACAAACCAGTGGCATTTATTACCCATTTCAATATACATAATGAAAGAACTAAGATAACTGATCTAATCTCCTATCTTTGAAAAGGATTATTCTGTGCAAGAAAAAAAAAATCATGATACACAACCAATAACTGCATAATTTTATGTGGGTTTTTTTCTTGTTTACTCCTCACATAAGCAAGAGATTTCATCCACACTCTCAGATGGGAGAAAGGAGAATGTGAAAGTTTAATTTAAAAATTTAAGCTTGCTTTTGGTTTACAGAATTAGAAATAAAACTACTCGTTGAAATATCAAGTTCAAGCAATTAGAAGACAGGGCTAAATGTGAACACAGTTATACAGGTTTTTAAATTCCTTCTTTCGATATCCAACAGTTAGAGATCCTGATCAGATCCCAAAGCTCTGATTCAATAAGCCTACACTTCCTGGAAAATATAATACATTTTACAAAAAACAACTTTTTTTGAGGAAAAAAATGTATCTGGGAGATTTCACTGTACTTTAGATGAGTGGGGGAAACTATAGTTTTAAAAATAAGGCCCAGGGGCAGCTAGGTGCAGTGGATAGAGCACCGGCCCTGAGGTCAGGAGGACTTGAGTTCAAATCCGGCCTCAGACCAAATACTTGACACTTACTAGCTGTGCGACTCTGGGCAAGTCGTTTAACCCCAATTGCCTTAAAGAAAAAAAAAAATTCAGAAATGTCTAGAAAATTCACTTTTAGACTATTGCACATACAGTCAGTTCTGCTATAACCTTTGTTTTGAAAATGCAAATTTATTCCGACATAATATATTGGGGAATAAATTAAGCATAACTTGGATTATGAGTTTGCTTATGCTCAATTTCATCAGTGAGAATGCAGAAAAGTGCACCACTTCACAATAACTCCCAAGTTGCAAGTCTTCCTACAATACTTCCACTATCTCAAATTAAAATCTCATATTTATTGTGTATCTTCTGGTGCTGAAAAAGCTATAAGCAAAAGAAGGCTGGTCTGCACCCACAATGGTCATTCCATCGCAGAGTTGTGGCTGAGGCAGATCTTTCAAAGTTGTCAACTGTATCCAGGGAACTGGGACACAAGGCCAAGCAGTAATCCAAAGCCATAGACACAGCTACTATTAAAAGCAGTACTTATATATTTGTTAATTATTTAATATGTCTAAATCTGTGCTGATCTTTTTGTTAGGCTCCTATCTTCTTTTAATAAATCACTAACAAAGTTGTTGTTTTTTTTAATTTTCCCATCAGCTTTGTGATTTTTACTGTGTAATTTTGCATAGGACGCAGTGATTTATTAGAAATGCTTATGTCATTTTATAGAACTGATTGTACTGTCAGACAGGATCAATGCGTAAAATTGTTTTGCTGAACTTTTTCATCTTTTTTTAAACTATTACATGGGATAGTTGGCTAGTTAGGAGAGTAGAAAACGGATAAATTGACATACTAAGGTGATATGAAAATAGAAAATATTAATAAAAAGAGGGTAATTTAAAAAAAAAAACTAGAAAGCAGTGTATTCGATCAAGTATCTTTGCCATTATTTAAACTCATAAAACACAGAAAATTTACCTGTCTTTCTAATTTCCATTGGTGAAAGATTCTGAGCTTTTTCTCCAAGTTTTGAAAGTGCTTTTAATTCAATGGGCAATCCGTGACAATCCCAACCTGGCACAAAATGCACCTTTGAACCTCTCATCATTTGGAATCGATTGGTTATATCTTTCAAGATCTATAAAAAACCAAAAAATTACGAGCTCCACTTAAATGTAATTGTAACTAATGCTTAAATCTTTAAATCTATGGATACAATGTTATCATATAAATGTGAAAATAAATTTGTACATCAATACTTCAAATATCTATGATTTTATCCACATGGGAATTCCTTCTACAACGCAGATGTAAACCTACTGAATGTTGTAGCTCACATAGTTAGGGGAATATACAGATCAATTAGGTAGCTCAGTGGATAGAGTGCTGGGCTAAAATCAGGAAGACCTGAGTTCAAATCCAGCTTTAGACACATTATGAGCTGTGTGACCCTAGACAAGTAACTTTACCTGTTTGCCTCAGTTTCCTTAACTGTAAAAATGGGGATAGTTACAGCACCCACCTTGTAGGGTTGCTGTGAGGAGCAAATCAGCATGTCTGTACAGTGCTTAGCATAGTGCCTGGCACACAGTAGACATTCTATAAATACTTATTCTCTTCCCCAACTCCCTCTAAGAGATGGTTTAAAGAGTAATAACAGACAAAAAACACAAAAAAATTTGCTGGTCTACACCACAGCTTGTCCAGACTTCAAGACCAGCTTCATTGCATAATGTAATAAAGAAATGTTTATTTAATATAGGCAGACAGTGAGAAAATGTGATTTTATTAGTAACAAGAAATGAAGAAATTCTATCTACCAATGCCTATCAGCCCGTGTGCGTGTGCCTTTTGATCCAGCATTACCACTGCTAGGCCGACACCCAAAAGATACCAAAGAAAATGGAAAAAGTCCTTTATACACAAAAGTAATTATAGCACTTCTTCTGACGGTAGTGAAAAAGTGGAACCCAAGGGAATGTCCATCAATTTGCAACAGTCAAATAAGTTATGGTATATGAATGTGATAAAGTATTATTGTGTGTAAGAAATGAGGAAATAAGGGGCAGCTAGGTGGTGCAGTGGAGAGAGCACCAGCTCTGAAGTCAGGAGGACCTGAGTTCAAATCCAGCCTCAGACCAAACACTTGACACGTACTAGCTGTGTGACCTTGGGCAAGTCATTTAACCCTGATTGCCTCACCTAAAAAAAAAAAAAAAAAAGAAAGAAAAGAAAAAAAAGAAAAAATGAGGAAATAGATGATTTCAAAAAAGAAATGGAAAGACAAATGAAATGACACAGAGTGAAGTTAAGAAGAATCAAAAAAATTTATACTGTAACATCGATATTGTAAAAATGAACACTTTCCAGGACTTGTGTAAACTGATGAAAAATGAAATGACTAGATCAGGAGAATAATTTATACTCTAACAACCTTGTAAAAACAAACAACTCTGAAAGCTCTAAAAACTATGACTGATGCAATAACCACTCATGAATCAGGAGCAGAGATGTCAAACATTCCACTGGCTGGCATTATGCTGCCTACTACAACCCCCAGTGAGGCCAGAACCAGATTAAAATGTAATTTCTATATGATTTTAATGTGTTGATATACTAATAAGAAAAGAAATATATAAATATGTCTTTGTCTAAGTCATTATGGCAGTCCACAGGGATCCTTATACTGTATGTGGTTTGATGACCCCCTCTTTCTATATGAATTTGACATCATGATTCTAAAGGACCAAAGATGAAACAAAGTGACAGATACAGGATGCAGAATGATACATATATATTTTTGTACACGTTCATTTACGGAATTTTTTCTTTAGCTATGCATATTTATTTATTGGGGGGGGGAGAACAATCATGGTTAAGTAACTTGTTCTGGATCACACGGTTAGTAAGTTTATGAGGCCACATTTGAACTCAGGTCCTCCTGACTCCAGGGCCAGTGCTCTATCCACTGTACCAGTTAGCTGCCCCCATTTATATTTTTTAAATTTGGATTTTTTCTCAGTGGGGTAGGGCTTAGGAGAAAAAATGGATTTCTGTTAATTTTTTCAAAATACAGAAATGAGGGAAGCCCACATACATGAAATGTATGAGCTCTCAGATAAGGTCACTGTTTTATTAGTTTTACTTAATTGTTTTGCTTTGTTATAAGAGATCATTCATGAAGTGGAAGAAATCTGTAGTGTAAAAACTAAACATATCAATAAAACTTAAAAAAAAAAAAACTAAATTAAAAAATAAAAAAACCCCAAATGTCTTACCCACAGCTTATGAAAAATACCCAGCTCTGACTTTGGCAAGCTGGCCTTTTTTCACTCAGGGGTGCTATCAGGATGCAATATCTGCTGAGTTCTCTGGAAAGAAGAGTTGTTCCTCTTTCAGGTCTACTGGATTTCTTGTTATCCATAAGTATGCACACATTCTATGTACCAATGGTGAGTGAAATCATCTTCACAAAAGTTTTTGTACAATTTTTGTGTGTTTTGACCATAGGGTAGGATTTCTGCCTTCCTCAGTAAACAGGCCAGGGTGGGTTACGTGAAGCAGGCAATTCTTAGGGCACCTTTTCTAGGTCCTTCCTTATGCCAGGAGGTAAGCAGTACAATCCTTAAAAAAGGCTACTCAGATGTCCTGCCAATTCCCTGCTTTATTATTGCTGCCTCGGTCCAGTGAGAAGACAATCCCTATGGCCTGGGCCACCTATATGCAGGGTTGTGACTACACAGTGTATCCACACCTGCTATGTTGTCATTTGTCTATCACCACAGGACTTTGAGTAGGAGTAAAATAATGAAATAGTAAATGGTAAAAGGGTATGAGTGATGTCTTTTGACTCAAGCATAAACTGTATTTAAGTGGGGCAGACTGCACAAAGTCATCAGCCTCACTCTCTCTTCCAGAGTCATTGAAGTCCAGTGGCAAGACAAATGTCAAGGCAACTGGCAATGACCTGGAATGCAGTGGATGACCTTGGTGTCTTCAGTGTCTAACCAAGCTCTAAGTGCTCCATGGTGATTGCGTCCGCCGCTTTCATGGCTCATTGGAACAAGTTGTTCACATCTACCTATTCTGCCAGGGAAGTCTTCACATACTTGGGGTAGACACCCCCCTAATCAGTGATGGGTTTGAGGTCTGTTGGTTAACTTCAACCTGGTTTAGCCCATCTGCTGAGATGGTTTTACTGGGGTGTGGCCGCTGAGCATGCTATAGCTTCTTGGAGCCAAAGATGGGTTGGGTGGCAGTTGGACACCAAAGCTGTAAAGCAGCCCTAGGCTTGGCAGCCTAAGTACTAGTCTTCTCTGAACACCCCGTACCACCCAGAATACGGTATAAAGATTAGTCTAAGCCAAATTTCTGTCAGACTGTTATCCAGTTTTCCCACAAGTTTTTATCAAATGGAGACTTCTTTCTTATGTAATTTATGCTTTCTGGTTTATTAAACACTGGGGTGAGTTCCACTGTTTCTGATTTACCCATATCTATACTGTTTCATTGATCTACTTCTCTATTTTTTAACCAATATTAAATGGTTTTGATGACTGCTGCTTTATAGAATAGTTTGAGGTATGGAAGTTCTATTGCTCTTTGACTTCCTCTTCATAGTCTACATTGTTGTGTTTCTCCAAATAAATTTTATTATTATTTTATCAAGTTCTGTAAAGTATTCCTTTGATAGTTTGGTTGGTATAACGTTAAAAGTATAAATTAACATCTCCTCTCGCTTAGATACCTTTCCCCACTATCAATTCCTTCCCAGTCTCACCCATAGAGATGATATGCACAAGTGATCCCATTCCATCCCATCCTCTTAAGCAGACCTGCCCCCTCTATTGTTACAATAAGAGGGATTTTTAGTTAAAACATTTATTATTAAATGTGTACTATGTGCCAGGCATTATGATAAGTGCTGGGAATACAAACACAAGCAAAAGGAAAGCTAGCCCTAGCCCTCAAGAGGTCTACATTCTAATGGGGAAGGGGGGTGAAAAGGAGGTAAGTGGGGAAGGGAATGATAATCCTTAACAAAGGAGCTGAAGGCAGGGTGAAGAGAAATGGAGAAAGGTACCATGGGAAAGGCTGAAGGGTTAGGAAATGTGCCTGGTTAGAAGTGAGTACAGTTGGGGCAGGTAGGTGGCACAGTGGATAGAGCTCTGGCTTTGGAGTCAGGAGGACCTGAGTAAAAATCAGACACTTGACACTTACTAGCTGTGTGACCCTGGGCAAGTAACCTAACCCCACTGCCTAGCAACAAACAAACAACAACAACAACAAAATGAACTTTGCCTCACCAAAAAGCAGAAGTGAGTACAGTTATCAGGGGTACTTCCTCAAATGGAGGATTCAGGGAAGAATTCACTAAGCGGAAGAGGAGACAACAGGGATGGAGGTGTCTCCAGTGTAGGGATGTAACTGGAGTAAAGGTATAAAAGTCCTAAGAGTCAGGTATTACGGCAGCTAGGTGGCGCAGTGGATAGAGCACCAGCCCTAGAGTCAGGAGGACCTGCATTCAAATCCGGTTTCAGACACTTGACACTTACTAGCTGTGTGACCCTGGATAAGTCACTTAACCCATTGCCTAGGGCTCCCCCCCCCAAAATAAGCTAAGAGTCAGGTATTCACTCATCTTATTTCCACGTTTTCATTAACCTTTAATCTCTTCCTGTCCACTGGCTGCTTTCCTCCCTCATACAAAAAAATTCTCAGAAGGCAGCTAGGTGGCGAAGTAGATAGAGCTCTGGCCTTGCAGTCAGGAGGACCTGAGTTCAAATCCAGACTCAGACACCCGACACTTATTAGATATGTGACCCTGGGCAAGTCACTTAACTACAATTGCCTCACAAAAAAGCCCCTCCCCCCCAAAATTCTTATTTGATCCATTCATTCTTGTTACTTTTCATGGCTCAACTCCTTGAGGAAGTCATCTATAACTGGTTCCTTCTACTTCTTCTCTTCTTAGATCTGGCTTCAGACATTATCATTCCACCTAAACTGCTCTCTCCAAAGTTACCAATGATTTCTTCACTGCTAAATCCAAAGGCTTTTTCTCAACACTCATTCTTTTTGACCTCTTTGCAGCCACTGTTGATCACTCTCTCCTCCTTGATATTCTTTTCTCTCTAGGTTTTCAGGACACTTTCTTTCCTGGTTTTCCTCCTACCTATCTGACCACGCTTTCTCGTTTCTTTTTCTTGCTGGATACTCATCCAGATCATTCCCTCTAACCTTAGGTGTCCTCCATGGTTCTTTCCTGAGCCACCTTCTCTTCTCCCTTGATTCAAGTCACTACGTGAACTCATCAGTTTCCCCAGATTTAATTAGCATCTCGATGCTGATTTCAACTCCACCTATTTTTCCCCAACTTCTCTGCTGACTTGTGGTCCTCGAATCTCCAGCTGCCTTTCAGAAACCTCAAAATGGAGCACAGGTCCAGTCCCTACATCTATCCCCTATTATCCTCATTATGTAATTTTAACAAAAAATTATAGTGAGAATATAGTAATGTAGGACACTGACCACAATGACCTGAATATAAGGTGAAATTTTTAACAGTTGTGTCTTTTAAAAACACAGCTCACCTTATATTCTTAGAAGTGAAACACAGAGAGCCATAGTGCCATGAGCCCCTGGCACAAGCAAGTGCAGCATCCCTTTGTGATTGTTGCTGAAAAGGAAATCAGTTAGTATTGGTTATTTTGATTTATTTTTAGTTTGATTATAGGATTACTCCCTTCTCTAGGAAAAGCTAGTCCTAAACTAAGCCAGACTAACACAGATAGTCTCTTAGGTCTAGGTTACCTATAGATTCAGTGAATATGAGACTGATAAGACTTTACCATTTAGTAGCATATAATTTAGAGAATAAAATAATCATAGGATTTTAAGGCTTTTTTAAAGGCTAAATTCCCCTTTCTAGTAGCCAGAGAAAGGGGGGGATGGGGGGAGGGGTTGACCAAAGGTTAAGTTAAAGTTAAGTTTCCCCTTCTGGCAGCTGGGAGGATGGGGGTTGACTGCTAGCTTATCAACCACCAACCACAAGTTCTTCTTTCCCAGTCACAATACCTTCTTCTCCTGGACTCTCTGAAGCAAGTTTCCACTTCTAGAAGATCTACGGGGCCCCTTAAAGTAGCATTTCTGGTTACAAAAGGTACCACCTCTAAGGCAAGGACTTCTGGTGTAGGATTAAGAAAGGCTGGGAGGAGATAACTAGTCGGATGACCTGCCCCGTCCAACTGAATTACATTCAAAACAAGTTTCTGTAATTTTTATTTTATTCCTCTTTTCTGTTATAAAAATCAGCTCCATAAATCACTCCTTGTCTCTAACATCTGAGGAGTCAGATGACCTGGTAAAATACGCAAATGTTAGTTTTACAAATTAAATCATGAAATGCTCAGTCCTCAGTTCCTTTTTATTTCAGACAATTAATTTTGGTATTACCAGCAATTGCGAAATAAGTACTGTTACCTCTTGTACAGGCGGAAAAGTACCTATACAAAAGACATTACAAGCAACACGAGAAGAAGAGGAGGAACTGAGTGGTAAGGGAACTATACTAGTCCAGTGTAATGGAAGACAACATCGGGTCTGAAACTAAAGGACTTGGATTCGAGTCATGGATTTTTCTGTAACTAGCTATTTGACAACAGAGACGACATCTCATGTCTTAAAGTCTGTTTCTTTATCTGTAAAAGGAGGGTCCTTTCAATTCTGGTATTCTAAAATTTAGCTTTACTTTTGCTTTAAAATTTCTACTAAATTGGGCGGCTGGATGGTGCAGTGGATAGAGGTTCGGGCTTGGAATGAGGAGGACTTGAGTTCAAATCCGGTCTCAGACCAGACGCCAGACCTTGACACTTACTAGCTGTATTACTCTGGTCAAGTCACTAACCCCAATTGCCTTGTCAAAAAAAAAAAAAATTCCACTAAGTTTCTTTGTTTATAAAGAGCCTATATTCAAAGTTTTTCCAAATTGGTACAACCTGCCTAAGACTGTGCTTTCCTGCAACAGCTTCTGAGAGCTCTAGAATATCCCCACAACATAATGAGGCATCAAACTACAATTTTAGGGTACATAACTATAACACATCTTTGATGAGTTGAAAATATATTTTTCAGAGGAAAAACCATGAAAATCTTTGAAGGACACAAGATCAATAAGTAGATCAAAAATTATAAATACCTTATTTAAAGCATGACCAACATGAGCTTCGCCATTAGCATATGGTGGTCCATCATGAAGACAAAATTCTTCCTTTATATCTCTTTTTCTTTGCCATGAATAAAGTTCTGAAAATCCACATTTCTGTAAAGACAGAAGAAAATAAATTGTATACACTTAATGTACGAACAACTCACCTTACTTTAAGGTAATAAATTCTTAATAAAATAGTAAAAAATTTGGTACCAGCTTAAAAAATATATTAAAGTAGCTACATCGACAGTTTTGTAGTCATTATTTAATTATACTTCATTTTGAATCAGTTTGTATATGTCTTTCTATGTTTCTCTATGTTAAACATAATCACTGTTTCTTACAGCATGGGAATATTCCATTATATTTATGTACCACAATTTGTTTGATCATTCCCCAACTGTTGAGAATCTATTGTTTCTAGTTCTGCTACCACAAAAAGTGCTATACTAAATATTCTGGTTTATACCTTTCTTTTTGTCAGTGACCTCCTTACAGCATATACCTTACATCGATACTTTAGTCATTTTATTTACATGATTCCAAACTCCACTACTGAATTACTGAACAAATCCACAGCTCTGTCAGCAATACATTAGCATGCAGTCTTTCCATGAGCCCTACAACACTGATTGTTCCCGTGTTTTGTCATTTTTGCTAAGCTGATCTTCAAATTCATTTAATCAAAAGTCTTTTATCTTTTGTAATTATATCTATTCCTTGATTGGTTAAGAATTTATTTCCTACCTATGGATGTGAAAAGTATATGATCTGCTTCTCTTCTCATTTTTTAATGACATGATCTTTAATATTCATGTCATGGATACATTTAAAATTTATTCTAGAATACAGTTTAAGTTAGTGATCTAAACTTAGTTTCTGCCAGACTGCTTTACAGTTTTCCCAGCAATTTTTTTTTTTTTTTTTTTTTTTGGGCAATTGGGGTTAAGTGACTTGCCCAGGGTCACACAGCTAGTAAGTGTCAAGTGTTTGCTCTGAGGCCGGATTTGAACTCAGGTCCTCCTGACTTCAGGGCCAGTGCTCAATCCACTGTGCCACCTAGCTGCCCCTAGCAATTCTTATTAAATAGGAATCTCTTTCCTAGATAATTTATGTTTGAGGGTTTGTCAAACACTAAGTTATTGGGTTCAGTTATTTCTGATTCTTCCTTATGAGTACATTCAATTGAACTACTTTTCTATTTTTTAACCAGTACCAAATAGTTTTAAGGATTCTGCTTTAAAAATGGTTTGAGGTCTAGAATTTTTTCATTATTTCCTTTCTTATTCTAAAACCTTTGGTCCTTCAAATTAATTATGTTACCATTTTGTCTAGCTATATAAAATAGAGTTTTGGTAATCTGTTTGATATAGCAACACATCTGCAAATTAGCTTTGGTAGCATGGTCATTTTTATTAAATTGTCATGATCTACTCATGAGTCCTGAATAGTCTTCTGGCTATTAAGTTCTACTTTATTTCTTTAAGGAGCATTTTGCAATTGAATCTATATAAGTGTTGAATGTGCTCAGGAAGGAAAGAAGCAAAGAGAGAAGAAAGAAAAAACACAGGGAGGAAAGTTGGTTAAGAAGCCTTGATCTAAGTACTTAAAGGAAAAATTAACTGAATTATTTACAGGGAGAAACAGAATGCAAAACAGTAATAGATGGAGGCCTCAAGATGCCACATGTAAACAAATCTAATAAAAAGAAGTACTTGAATGACATTTGCAAAAAGTTACATATGTTAGATCTTTGATGCTTACTAATGGGAATGAGAGAGAAACTGCACGCAAGGGTGTGTCTTTCTCAGCTGCACATGGCACCTTTACAAAAAACTGGCTACGCGCTTGGACATAAACAAGCATAATGAGCATAAATGTTAAACTCATCCTTTATAAGTCACAACCAGATGAAAATCGTAATCAAGATAGAGTATTTGAAGAAAAGAGTCAAACTTAAATGGATACTAAATAATATAAACACAAAGGATGAATGTGTCAAACACAAAATCAAAGAAACAACAGATAATTTCAAAGAAAACAACAAGATAACATACCAAAACTTTGTATGTGCAACCAATGCTATCTCACAGGGAAAATTCATAGTTCTAAATACTTTAATCAACAAAAGAAAGAAATAAGTCAATGAATTGGGCATGCAATAACGTAACAGAAAAACAACAAATAAAAAAACCCAAACTAGTCACAAAAACGGAAATTAAAAAAACCTCACTATGACTTGATAGGTAAATTATAGGAGCTGTGTTTTTTTGGGGGGGGCAAAAAAATTCAAGCACAAAAACATAGAAATAGACAAACTTAAAAAAAACAAAAAGGAAAACCAAATTGACAAAACAAAAAATGGAAAGAGCTCATAACAAATAAAAAGGAAATGAAGTGAAGTAAATTTCAGGAACTGTTTTGCCCAATTATATGCCACCAAAACTTAAAACTTAAATGAAAGAGATGAGTATTTACAAATATGTAAAACACGAAGATTAATAGAAGAAAAATAATTTATAACCAAATTTGAGAAAAAAGAAATTAAATAAGTCATGAAAACTCACAAAGTAAAAAACTTTAAGGAAAACGGGTTTATGAGTGAATTTTATTAATCTGAAACAAATTAACTTCAGTATTAAATTGTTTACAAAAATTGAGAAAACTAATCCTATCAAATTACAACTTCTGTGGGAGAAGTGAGAAAAAACTGAGCTAAATAAGAAAAAACTGTGAAAGAGACAAAGATATTTAAATGAATACTTTAGTACTTAAAGTAATAAAAAGTTAGAACATAAGCTCTTTTTGAGTAAAGATTATTTTATTCATTTAGTTTGAGTCTCTAGTATCTAGTACACTGGTAGATAGTTAATACTTAATAAAAGCTTTTCAATTAAATGATCAACTGATATCAAAGAACCGGAAATACTGTGGGGGCCCATCAATTAATAAATTGCCTAAGAAAAAACAGTATGTAAACATAATGAATATCATGCCACAAAAATGACAAAGGGAAAAACTTAAGAGAAACCTAGAAAGATGTGTGTAAATTCATGCAGAAAAAAGTAAGCAAAACCAGGAGAACAATTTACACAAGGACTGCCCTAATGTAAAGTTCCTTTGAAAGACTTAAGAACTCTAACCAAGGAAACAGAAAATCATGACTTGAAAAGAAATTACTCTTGGCTGATTGTTGATGGACTAGAAAACAGAATGATACACATTTTCAAACAAGTTCAACGTACTGGTTTGTTTTGCTTGGTAAGTTATTTGCTACAAGGAAGGGCTTGGGGGTTGATAATTAATGAAGGGGAAAAGACTGAAGATTGTGATGATGCAAAAACATTACAAAAGAAAAAGTGTCAAGAAAACATTTTAAAAATACATAGAAGATAGGAGAAGGAATTTCAGAGGGATCACAGAATCAGGGTAGTTTTGCTACTCCTGTATTAAATTTAATATAGACTTTAAAATGGCACTGAACAGAAGTTTAGTTTCATATACAATGCTCTTCTGTTCTTTGTGTATTAAAATTTTCATTTTTGCTGATTTGTTACATTCATAATAAAGAAAAATTTTAAAATATCAACTCAAACTAGTAAGTACAAACTGATATTCCTAAGAAAACTAGAAGTTTAATAGTTTAGGCATGTGATAATGAACACAAATGAATAGCGCTGAGAATTTGAATGAATTCATGAAACATGTCCTGCCTAGCAACATTTTTTAAAATACCCTTGGATTCATGCAGTTTTCCTAGGCCAGCTTCCTCTCATCACATACTTGTTTTTAGACTTTTTTATATTATGGATTATAATTGTAGTTGTCGTTTCAGTCATGTCCAACTCTCCAAGTGGTTTGCCATTTCCTTCTCCATCTCATTTTACAGATGAGGAAACGGAGGCAAACAGGGTTAAGTGACTTGCCTAGTAAGTTCAGAGTTGAACTTAGGTCTTCTTGACTCTAGGCTTGTCGCTCTATCCACTGAGCCACCTAGTTCCCCATATACTGTGAATTAAATTAACTCTAAATTCCTTCCGGCTCTAAATATTATCTGGCTTTAAAAAACAGAAAATTTAATTGCTAATCCTCATTTTTTTTTCTCACATATTTTTGTAATATCTGTCTTATCAGGTTAAAGCTAGTAGAAAACACCCACATAACCATCAGCTTCTTTTACATTCTCCTAAATTCTGGTACATACAGTGAGTGTTTAATAAATATTGCTGACCGACTGGATCACAAATTCTCAAACTTAGAAAGGACCACAAAGGTCATGTAATCCAACCAATAAATGAACAAGTATTTCCCTCCACATTATACCTGATGGTCTTTGCTTTAAAATGAGGAAATTCCCTCTACTAATCTGCAGCTTGTATAGTCTTAGAGAGCTGATCTAGTTTGGTGGTGTCAAAGTCAAATAGAAACAGAGGCCACTAAACAATACATAAGGTTTCCTGTAGGTCAGGTATTGACTTAAAAAAACCACATGTTTATAGGGTTATATAAAACCACACATGATTCAGGCCACATTATTTGACAACTCTGGTCTAGAGCACTAATAGCTTAAGTGACTTGCCCGGGGTCACACAACCATCTATATCAGAGGCCAGACATGAAGCCAGATTGGCTCTACTACGCTAGAGAGCCAATGTATTAATTGGGCACTTAAATAATTGTGGGTGAATGCTTAATTCAGTGCCTGCAAGTAGTAAATATTTAATAAATGCTTGATAACTTGACCTAGAATTGACTGTAGGTGCAGTAGTACAGAGTTCTAGCTTTGCAATAAGAGGACTTGGGTTATGTTAAGTAATGTTAAGAGGTCTCCTGAACTTGTCTTTTTGAGTTGCCATATTTTCCAGAAACACCGGACCCAGACTACACATGGGGCCTTGAATGTGTCAAGGATGACATAATTTGTTGTTTGCACCCTAAGCTGGACTCCCTGTGTGTCCTTGGGAGTCAAGACAGGCATCAGTCTTCACTAGGCTGAGAAACTGCTGGTGTAGTTGGGACTCTTGTAGATAAGCAAACCCTCCTATCTTCATGGTCTAGCAGTTCCCAAGGAAAAAGAATGCCTCTTTTGCCAGAACCCTGCTCCTCCCTTTGGGAGGGGTTTTGTCCTTTTCCCACCTTTACTGCACCTTTTCTCCTCCCATGCCACTTCCCTGTAGAAGGAGATTTCTATTTCCCGTCCTTCCCTGGTTGTACTATCACAAATATGCAAACATCCATATGGATTGTGAACTCTCTGCCCTGACTTTGGGTTCCACATGAATGTTCATTTCTATTGTAATAAATCCAGTTAGGACGCAATGTCTCATGGACTTGTGATATTGGTTTTTGCTAATGGTTAGAACCCTGGCTCTGCCATTCCTCAATAGATAAAGGATTAAGGATACAAACAGGTAGTTTTCTAAGGAAGTAATTCAAGTTAACAGCAACTATATGAATAAAAAATATTCTAAATCACTAATGATTAGAGAAATGGAAATTAAAGCAATTTTGAGGTTCCACCTTATACTAATCAGATTGATGAAAAGAAAGATGACAAATGTTGGGGACAGGGAGCTGGGGAAAAAGAGGCACATTAATACATTATTAGGTAGAGCTATGAATTAATTGGTCCAGCTATTCTGGAAAGCAATTTGGAACTACAGACAGAAAGTAACCAAACTATGCTTACCCTTTGACCCAGCTATACCAATACTAAGCCTATATTCCAAAGAAATCAAAGAAAGAGGAAAAGGATGTGTAAAAAATAATTTTTACTATATATGTATAAATTATACAAAAAATATTTATAGCAGCTCTTTAATGACAGCCAAAAATTGGAAACTAAGGAGTTGTTCTATTGGGAATGGCTAAACAAATTGTAGTATATGAATGTTAAAAAAAAAAAAAACCAACACAACATTGTGCCACGAGAAATGACAAAATAGAAAGTTTCAGAAGAAACTCAAAAGACGTATAACAAGTCCAAAGTAATGAAGATAAAACAAGCTAACCACTTCTTGTAAGAGAGATGATAAATTTAAAATGCAAAGAAACACGTTTTTAGACATGGGTAATGTGGGAATTTGTTTTGCCATACTATACAGCTATGTTTTGAGGACTTTCCTTTTCAGGTTTGTTTTTTTAAATTTGCTCAAGGTGGGGGAGAAAGTGTAGTGGAAGGGACATTGATTTTTTTTAATGCTTAAGTGAAAAATAATTTTAAAACTAAGATGAAATTGTATGTCTAGCCAACTGCTCAAAAACAACACTTAAAAGTATAATAGCTATATAATCCATAAAACGCAGTATATCAAACTCTTATATATCCCCTGTAATGGAAAAAAATGGGCAATTGAAAAATGGGTAATTGAAATCTACTATTAATTATAGTAATAACAAAAACAATAAAATAATCCGTGAAAAAAAAATCCTGGCTCTTCCATTCACTGCCTGTGTAAACTTTGGAAAATTACTTCACCTATACAGATTTCAAACTTCCTTACTTGTGACATTAAGGAGCTAGACTAGGCGATCTCTTAGGGCCTTCTCTGATCCAAATCTATGACCCTCTTGGCTGCCTTTCTGAGTGCTCTCCAAATTATTTAATGTCAATACTGAAATGAGGTGCCCAGATTAAAGGGATTTTACTGTATCCCCCAATCAAACTCCTAGAAAAAACTATCTACATTCATCGACTCCACTTTCTTTCTTCCCACTCAGTACTCAACTCTGCAATCTGTCTTTTGACCACATGCTCAAGTGGTGGTATATTCCAAGACTCTGTCCTGGGCCCTACTTTCTTTCTTCAATCTCTTTTACATGTCGACCTCATAAACACCAGTCTCAAATCACTGTTCGAGATATCTCAAATTGGATATCCTGTAGGCATCTTAAACTCAGGTTGTCCAAAACTTTTCCCCAAAACCCTCCCTTTTACCAAACATTCCTATTTCTACGGAGGGTACCACCATTCTAGTCTCCCACAGCCACAGCCTCAGTAAAAACTTCATGAAAGTTAAGACTCCTCAACTCCTCACCCTATATATTCAATCAGTTGCCATGTCTTGTCCTTTCTATCACCCACCACCACATCTTTGCAATCCAATTGCTTTTCTCTACTCATGCAGCCACTACCTTAGGTTAGGCCCTCATGACCTCCTGGCTAGACTAATTGGTCTTTCTGCCTTAAGTTTCTTCTCAAAAGTGTCAATGCAATCTGACCATGCTGCTTCCCTTCTTACAAACTTCACTGGCTCCCTACTGCCTTTAGGATAAAATATAAACTCCTTTTTGGCTTTTAAAGCCCTTTATAAGTCGACCCCCAGCTGTCTTTCTGGATTCACTGTACGTTGTTCCCCTTCCCACACTCAGCAATCCAGTCAAACTGGTCTTTTCTTTTTGCTCACACCCCTCACTTTAGCTCCCCAATCTTTCTCTGCACTGGCCTTCCATGTATGTCTCTCCCGAGCCTTTACTTCTACATAATGCATTTCCTAGTTCCCTCTAATTCTAGTACCCTCACTCCCAAACCACCCTGAATTTATCTTTTATTTGTTCTGAATATATTGATAAATGTATACATTGTCCCACCCAATAGAATGTAAATTCCTTCATTTTTGTCTTTGTGTTCCCAGTAACTGGCCCTAAAAGGGTTTAATAAGTGCTTGCTGATTGACTAAGTTGGAAAGAACTTTGCAGGGGTTCTTAACCTGGTGCCAGTGAACTTTTTAAAAAAAATATTTTGAGCTCTTTGCCCTATTCACCACCAGAATGAAGACCATTCTAAACAAACAGACCATCGACATCCGAGAAAATGTTGACATCTCTTTTAAGGGTCGGACAGTTATTGTGAAGGGGCCCAGAGGAATCCTCGGCAGGGATTTCAACCATATCAATGTTGAGTTCAATCTCCATGGAAATAAGGAAAAAAGGCTCCAGGTAGACAAGTGGTGGGAAAATTGAAAAGAACCTGCAACCGTACGCACAATCTGTAGTCATGTACAAAACATGATCAAAGATGTTACCCTAGGTTTTTGTTACAAAATGAGGTCTGTATATGCTCACTTTCCCATCAATGTTGTTATTCAAGAGAATGGCTCACTTGTCGAAATAAGAAATTTTTTGGGTGAAAAATATATCCAAAGAGTGCGCATGAGACCAGGTGTTGCTTGTGCTGTTTCTCAAGCCCAAAAAGATGAGTTAATTCTTGAAGGAAATGATATTGAACTTGTATCAAACTCAGCTGCCCTGATTCAACAGGTCACCACAGTCAAAAACAAGGATATCAGAAAATTTTTGAATGGCATCTATGTTTCTGAGAAAGGCACAGTGCAACAAGCTGATGAATAAGCTGGAAAAGATGCCAAAGGCCATGTCCTGAGAAGTCAACACTTATTCAAATGTCAAAATAAAAATAATTCTTGTCAAAAAAAAAATTGTTTTTTGATATAAGTAGAGACAAGATGGCAGAGTAGCAGGAAGCAGTAGAGAGAACTCCCCACCAAAAACTCCTCCCAAGAGATACAGAAAATGTGCCAGATCAAACTTAATGAGGAAATCCAAGGCAAAGTCATAGTAAGTAATTTTTTCAGCCCAAGTTGGCATAGGAAGACAGGCAGAGAGGTCTGAGGACACTGGGGACGGGGTACCCTTAGGCAGGAGCTGCTGTGTGCAGAGCACTCCAGCACCCAGGCCAGATTGTATACCAGAGCAAGAGAAGGACCCATACCAGAACACCGAAGGGTGCAGGAAACTGGTGTGAGAAATTCTGCCAATGGGCACCTTTGTTGTTCACTCCCCGGTTCCAGATCATAGATCCAAGGCAGGATGCAGAAGGACTTGCACCTGGGGGTGGCAGTTCAGAGTGAGGAGTAGTTACTGGACCCTGGGCTAAGAGAAGCAAATTCAGAAACAAACAGCAGCAGTCTCTGTTTCAAAGTCCAGTCCAATCTGAATCCTGCAGAGGAGTAAGTAGGACAGGAATCCATCCCAGGGGAGGCTGCAATTCTGTGCCTCAGAATGAGCAGAGCTAATTCCAATCAGTTAAATACGGCTTAGATCCGGGCGGTGAGTGGGAGCAGGAATGGTGCTGGTCTCAAAAGTGAAAGGAGCCCAGCCACTGCTTTGTCTGCCACAACCACCACTGCTGCTCCAGCTGCAGCTGCTGCCAACATGGTCCAGGGGCAGGAGAACAAGGGTGGCAAGCCAAGCTCCAGGGTAATGAAACTCCGGAGGAGACTCAAGCAATCTCTTTGGAACTCCAAAAGAAGTTATTCCTTCAAGTAGACCAAATAGAATGGCATCTAATATCTTTGGAGCATCCGAGGAACCTCAGAATACACCCAAAAGGTCAAATCCTCCAGGAGGCAAAGGAAGTGGTATCTTTGAAGAGCCTACCCCTGGGTAGGCTCGATACTGTTTGAATCCCTCAGTGGGAAGACCAGTGACATCTTTGAGTCTCCAGTCACCATTTCTGCACCCTTAGCACACCTAAACAAGCCCAAGGATCATATTGTCTTATGTGAAGGTGAGGACACAAAATTGCAACTCAGAGATACGAGAATACACCGTCTTCAAGAGAAGAATATGATGAGAAATGTGACAAAGGAAAGGAGGAATGAGCCAAGGAAACTGAGCCTAAACTCAAGATTGACAACCGTGAGCCCAGGTGGGCACCAGGTGGAGCTCACACAACAAAGTCCTCAACCCACCACATGGCAAATCCAGCATCTCTTTCTACTAGAGGAAACTAATACCAGCATCTTCACACTAGAAACTCTTCTGTTAGGGTGTCAAGGTTTATAGTTTCTAATTAGTACAAGTTAGGGTAGGGCAGGGAGGGGAGGTGTTGATGATTTATGTGTGAAGATTTTCATGTTGCTCTTCTAGAAACAGCTAGGGCTCCACAGGACCAGGGGACATACAGCCTTTCAGGGAATAGAGAAAACAAATCTTATGAGAGCAATAAGGAATTCCCCAGGTTTGCATCTGAGAATTAGTTCCAAATATGACAGAGTCTTTGATGGAGTAAAAGAAAATGGAGAAAGAGTAGGATCTTGATGGGTACTAGGAATATCTGTGTTTTGGTGGGCAAATGTACATCTAGAGATGGTCCTGCAGCAGTAGCCATTGACAGTGTCACTAGGAGACTAAAAACCCGTGTGAATGATGTGTTGGACAGCTGCCAGGAGTGCTCCCCCTCCCTTGTCTAATGGATACAACTTGTGTTTCAGAAGGGTAATAGACCATTTAGCTCATAGAGTCCTTACATTATATAAAGTGATGATACAGGACCTTTACCTTTTATGGGGGCACTATTAATATCTGAGAAAATGGGTGCCAAATCTGTTTGTGTCCTTTTAAGTTTGCCTCCATGATGCATTGTTCTGCAGACATCCTATGAGGCTTTTTTACCTCTTTCCCACAAAAGCCAGGAAAGACTCACTAAGCTGCAACTTGAAATGGGTATTGGACTTCAATCAAACTCTTGCAAGTGCTTATCAATCAAGCCAATTTTCTCTTTTCCCTTGTTTGTAGAACTATTCTTAACAGCAGATTTTTGCACCCAGATCTTCCAAGGTCATCTGTACCTTCTGTCAGCTAGAAGCCCTTGGCCTGATCTTAGATCAAAAGGCCTACCTTACAGAAAAGAGAGTTAAGTTGGATCTCTTATATACTGATTTTTAAAGTGAATAATTTCTTCCTGCCATTCTCATAAGCCTTAAATGCCTTTCACTGCCTCTGCAGTTCACCAGTGGTGTGAACATACTACTTTCACAAACCACAATTCTTTTCTAAAGGGGGGAGTGGGGCCTTCCAGTCTTTTGTAAAGGCCTTCTTAATAACCTACCCAATTTCTTTCTGATATTTTGGTTATTCACATTTTTTTTTAAAGTTTTTAGTTTTTAGGCAATTGGGATTAAGTGACTTGCCCAGGGTCACACAGCTAGTAAGTGTCAGGTGTTTGGTCTGAAGCCGGATTTGAACTCAGGTCCTCCTGACTTTATGGTCGGTGCTCTATCCACTGCGCCACCTAGTTGCCCCTAAAGAACCATTTTTAGTGTTCAAATACCAGCTTGACAAACTGCTGGTGACTTTACCATTTAGAATACCTTAATTACTTAGGTATACTAAAGAGAAAGCAGAAAATTCCCTCGTATGAGTGATTACTCATTTTGGGGAAATCTCTGCAATCTTCTGCCCATTAAACTGGAAGCCTCAGACATGGAAATTAACTAGATCTAATATCAGTGGATAAAATAGGAGGTTTTCAAGTGGAGATAATAGACTACAATTTTCTTGAAGCTATTCTAATCACATTTAACTATAGAATCATGTCCCTTTGATCCATTTAGGGAAATGTTCTTCAGTGTCAGACTAAATAACACTATATTTTACAATTCCATACCTCTTGCATTTTGGAACATCTGTTATTACCATGCAAGTAGGGCACGTGAAGTTTCATGGTTTCATGATGGATATCTACAAGATGAGCACCAAATTCTGGAAATATTGTTCTACTTAGAATATTTAGCAAACTGACATCTTGTATTAATATGCACCCATTATCCTCAATATTTAAATGCTTATAGGAAATTGCTGCTAAACACTCCTTATTTGGCAAATTAAGGGGAACTGGCATATGGGATTTGTTAGCCAAAGATTTTACTACCTCTTGAGGATTCCCTGATTTTGGAGATTGCTTTACAGCCAAGATATGGTTGCTGTTTCCTATGAACCTTAAGTGTACAGACAATACCCAGTTTAACTAATGGGCTGTGTTCTAGAATTTTGGAAGTCAGTTTGAAATGAGGAAATCATTTTTATGTAGAGACAATGTCGTAAATGGTGATTAAATTCTTAGACTAGGTAACAGAAGTCTACTTTACCCAGAATGTAGCTAAACTATGGAACCTAATTACTATTTTTAACAGTGTATTTATAGGAAAACATGTTTTGGGTGCTAGCTTATGGTGGCAAAAATATACCTCACAGAGGCAGCTAGGTGGCGCAGTGGATAGAGCACTGGTCTTGGAGTCAGGAGGCTCTGAGTTCAAATTCGGTCTCAGACCAGACACTTGACACTTACTAGCTGTGTGACCCTGGGCAAGTCACTTAACCCACACTGCCTCACAAAAAAGCAAAAATAAAAGAAAGAAATTAATTGTCCTTGTATTTTTTTTATTATGCCTTAAAACTTTTTTTTTAATGCAGTTGGTACCAATATTTTCTCTAGAACTACTTACATTTTACAGTGTAATTTTGATGGGGGCATTTGCTTACTTTTGCAGGGCAGAAATGGGAATAACAGTTACATTAAACCTGGCAGTAATGTAGTTAAAAAAAAAAAAAAAAAAACCAAAACTATTGCTTAGATCCAAACCCAGGTCAGGAAATTGCAGAGCTCAGACCAAGGAGGCAACAATTAGACTCTGACCTGGATCAGACCATTTTGGGAGCAATAAGAAGGCTGTAGGCCCCCAGTCTGAGGCGTTCCTGAAATTCTACAATAATAATACTTGATACCCCAAGAAACCATCGACAAGACCAGCCCAAGGTCTCCCTCCAGAATTGCACAGAACATGGCCCTAACATCAAGTCCAAGTTGGAAAGAAGTCTAGAAGAATGAACAACAAAAAAAGAATCGTACTGTAAAACATTATGGTGACAGAGATGCTCAAGACACAAACCCAGAAGAGAATGACTCTAAAACACCTACAAGCAAAGCCTCAAACGAAAACACAGCCTGGGTAGAAATTCAACTAGAATTCCTGGAAAAGATGGAGAAAGATTTTTTAAAAGTTAGAACATGATTTTTAATCAACAAAAAGAGTGCTAGGTGAAAAAACTGGAGAGGAAATAAGAGCTACAGAAAAAAATTGAAAAGGGACTAGCTTGGAACAAGAGGCATGGAACCTTGTCCAAGCAACAAACTCTACGAAAGTTAGAATGATCCAAAAAGGAGCCAATGATTCCATGGGACAACAAGAAATAATAAAACTAAGTCAAAAACTGAAAAAAAAAAATAGAAAAAAAGTAAGGTATCTCATAGCAAAAACAGACTTGGAAAACAAACTAAGGAGGAAAAAAATCGAGAATCATTGGACTACCTGAATGCCATGAACAACAGCAACAACAACAACAACAAAAGAGCCTAGAGCCCCTAGACATCACATTTCAAGAAATCTTAAAAGAAAACTGCAACATAGAAAAAGACAGACAGAAACACAAGGAATCTACTGATCAACTCTTGAAATAAATCTCCAGGTTTCTTACTTTCAGGTCACAAAGACCTGAATTCAAATCCTGCCTCTGTTACTTATTGGCTTTCAGTCCCACTGTGCCTCAGTTTCCTCAATGGGGATAATGTCATCTATCTCTCAGAGTTGTTGTGAGGATAAAATGAGTTAATGAGTATTGCTAATCTTAAAGAACTATATAAACAGTAGCTTTTATGTTATAACAATTTTCTAAAAACCTTGTATAGTTCTTTTGATGCAATTAATTTCTTTTATAATCCTGTGTACTTTATTTTATGAATATAAAAACATCATTTGGAGAAAGGGTCCATAGATATTACCAGACTTCTAAAGGGGTCTAACCATAATGGATGGCATAATCATATTCCAAATATCCCTAACTTCCCTTCAACATCCTCTACCATCCAGTTAGTCAGTTTTTTAAATTTTTTTTCCTACAAATCACTATCAACCAATTCCAGGAGCTCAGGCAACAGATCCTAAAGTAATCTCACTTCTGCCTCTGAAGGTTCTCAAAGGACTTCTTCATTGAAGAACTAATAGATGATAATCCTAACTGCTGACAATTCCGAAACATTATATACATTACCTGATTTGATCATCAAAACAACCCAGGGAGGGTCACAGGCATGAGACACATAGGCAAGTTAGGTGGTGCAGTTAACAGCCCAGTGGGGAGTCAGGAAGACCTGAGTTCATATCTGCCCTCAGACACTCACCAGCTGTGTGACCCTGGGCAAGTCGCTTACCTCTGTTTGCCTCAGTTTCCTCATCTGTAAAATGAACTGGAGATGGAAAGGCAAACCACTGCGCTATCTCTGCCCAGAAAACCCCAAATGTGGTCACAAAGAGTCGAACACGACTGAACAGAACAGTACAGTTGCCTCAGTTACTCCATGCACAGAGTGGGGATAATAACAGCCCCCACCTCCCAGGTTGACAGTGGGAACCAAATGAGATCATCGTGGCAAAGCGCTAGGTCACGGCTAGCTCGGACCCTGGGGCGCAGGGGTGAGGAGACTTAGCCGAGGTCACACTGCGGAGGAAGCCGCACCTCCCTCTCCGCCCCCCGGGGGGCCGCTCACCTGCTGGATCTCCAGCTCCATGTCGGCTTGCTGGCGCCCCACGAGCTTCATGGGCATGCTGGTCTTCGGCAGCCGCACCGTCTCGCGGTAAGAGCCGGCCTTGGAAGGCGGCTGTTGGTTGCTGGCCCCATTGACGGTGTCGAACCTCCGCAGGAAGCTCGTCGTCGTCGTCCCCCGCCATCCCGGGCCCCACAGAGGTCGGCGAAGCCCAGCCAGGCCCGTGGCCGCCGCCCTGCCACGCCTCAACCCCCAAAGCATGACGAGAAGGCCCACGCGGGAGAGGAGCCCTGCGCCGCAGAACCCCGGAGCCGCGCCACGCCGCCCCACCCCGCCCCTGGCTCGCCCAAGGAAGCCCGCCCCACGCCGGGGCCGCGCACGCGCGTCAGTCACCTCTGGGCGCATGCTCAGTCTGTTCGAGGGGCTGTCCAAAAAGTCATAGCGCTCTCAACTGTGTCCTAGTGGTAAGGGCTAAGGGCGGGAAAAGCAAAGAGGACCGAGGTAGTTAATCAGTAAACAATTAAGTACCTATTTTGTGTCTGACTCTGCGCAAAGCGCTAAGGGGACAAAAAGAGAGAAAAGACAGCCCCTGCCCTCATTTAGTAAAGGGTGACAACATATTAAATGTTCTGTGGTCTTGATTGCACTTTAGATAGAAACCTGATGCAGCTCAGTGAAGACCTACTTTGTGTGTATATATTACAGTATAGTCAATAAAGACCTAATAGATGTGTGCGTGTGTGTAAATAAAACCTACCATAGATATGTTTGTATGTGCATGTATACGCACACACACACACACATCCTGTGTTCTTGATTACACTTACAAACCTAGTACCCGCCCTGGACTCGGAGGACCTGATTTCAAATCCGTCTCAAACACTTGACACTTACCAGCTGTGTGACCCTGGCCAAGTCACTTTGACCCCACTGCCTAGCCAAAAAGGAAAAAAAGAAAGAAAGAAAGGAAACCTAATGAGCCTGAAGTTAGGAAGACGAGTTCAAATCCACTCAGACACTGACTAGCAGTGGGACACTGGACAAGTCACTTAACCGCCATCTTCTTTATTTTCCTCATTGTAAAATGGGTATAACAGCAGTTAACTCTGAAGATTGTTGTGAGGACCAAATGAGATGATATCTGTTAAGCCCTTAGCACAGTGCCCCACTCATAGTGCCATGTAAATAAATGTTGGTTACTACTGTTGAGAGACTGCTAGGCGCGTATGAAAAAACTCTTTGCAAAACATTAAACGTTAAACGTTACATAAATGCCAGCTATCAAGTCAATAAGCATTTATCAAGCACCTGTCGTGTGCTAGGCAAGGTGATAAATCGATAAATCTGAGACTACACAGAAAGGTCAAAAACCAAAAACAGTTCCTGCTGTCTAGGAACTCAGGGTCTCCCCCAGCCTAGTCTCTTCCCCACTCCAGTCCATCTTCAAGTTCGTCTCACCATTTCACTCCTCCACCCACTCCATTTAAATAACAATTGACTGCCTCTTACCTCCACCATCAAATATAAAAATCCTCTTTGTGGGCTTTAATTTTCTGTTCGTTCATTTTTTTCAGTCCTGTCCTCTGACTCTTTGTGACCCCATTTGGGGTTTGCTTGGCAAAGATATTGGAGTGGTTTGCCATTATTCCCTTCTCCAGCTCATTTTACAGAAGAGGAACTGAGGCACACAGGTTTGTGTCTTGTGCGGCGTCACACGGCTTCTAAGTGTCAGAAGTGTCAGGAAGACAAATCTTCCTGACTTGGCACAGTGCCTAGCTGCGCCCCGCCGCCCCCCAAGTATATATACTATTGTCGTAAGACTCCCACTATATATGTATGAAAAACTCTTTGCATATATATGTATGTGTATATATGTAGCAGGGAAACTAGATGGTTCAGTGGATAAAGCACCTGACCTGGAGTCAGAAAGACCTGAGTTCAAATCAAACCTCAGAAGCTTACTTAGTCGTGCGACCTTGAGCAAGTCATTTAATCTCTATTTGCCTCAACTTCCTCCTCTATAAAATGTTGATGACAATAACATCTACTTTCCACGACTATTGTAAGGATCAAATGAGATAATACTGTAATTACTGTATCTGCAAAATGCACGTGGTAAGCAGCTATACAAATGTCAACTATTACTATTTAAAGTATTATTAATATTAGAGAGATTCTCTGGAGGAAAGTATTAACATTACATCTATGGCCCCGAGAGTGAAAAGTTGCGGCCGACAGGGCTGTGATTCTTTTTACTAACTACCTTACCTTTTGGTCATTTAACCACCTCCTACTCCCCCACCCCCAAAATACATTTAGATAATTGACTGCTTTTTGCGGACTAGGGAGGGGTTCGAGGTGGGGGCTGCTGATTTTGCACGTTCTTCTAAAATGCTGTTTGCTGTCCCCCGCCTGAGAACAGAATCATTGATACGGAAAATCGATTCTGTTCTTGGCAAACCAAACCAGCGGGGAGGGGGGATTGGGAATTAGGGGAGGAGGGTGACGACAGGTCAGCGATCCTTCAGGTGTTGCAGAAGGAAGCCGCTGCATTCAGGGAGGCATGCCTGCAGAGCTCAGCTCAGCCTCTAAGCCGCGGGCATCGGAATGCCTCTTGGCACCACGGGGGGTAAGACTCACTTCCGGCCTTCTGTTAGCAGGAGGCTGGAAGGACCGAAAGGGTTCCTGTGACTTTAAGCCGAAGTAATGCCACCACCCCCTCCCCCTGAGGGCAGGCACATCCGTCTTAAATCCTGAGGGGAGTGAGTAACCCCGGTTGCTCGCTGGACGAACAGCCTGCCTCATGCACACTCAGGGAGGAAAGCAAACGTTTTAAGTTCCTTGAAAACCAGTAGAGATGTATTTCTTTTCTAAAGGCGTTAAGGAAAATTGAGTAAGACTGGACGCTTTGGGCATGCGCCAGGCAGTCACGCACGGGCGCGCCTACCCCGTCCTCATTGGCTGGAGTGGGTTGTACCTTACGCTTCCTAGCGTAGAGAATGTCCTACGGGACGCAACGAGGGACCTGCACCTGAAAAACGCGTTTGCTTTTTTTTTTTTTAAATGTCTCATCTAGGAGTGTTTCCGCGTTTATCACAAGTAAGTTCCTCTTCTCTTTCCCTTCCTGCCAAACAAGTTCTCACGTACAGGGCAAGAGGACTAGAGCAAGTTTGACTAGTTTCACTACTTCGCTCATTCTTTAAATAGGTGTTTGAGGGTATTCAGGTTAATGAATATAAATTAATTAATTAATATTAGTGTTAGTGAAATAATTTGAAAACTTGATGTGCCCTGGATTACCCCCACCCCCACCACCACACGCACACTCTCACTCCCACTTCCACGGCTTTTCAGTGTCAGTCGTGGGGATTAGAAATACTGTTAACACTTCACTTAGTGATTTTGTTGTGATTTTATTGGTATGTCCTACCTAGAACATTTTGATAACTGCTATAACAAAGAACCAAGGCAGACCTGAGTGCTAGGCCTTAGTCTGGTTGTCAAAAAGAAATCTAAATTACTTCTCCTAGACATCAAAGGATAAAGGAGGAAAATAAAATAGTAGATCGTTTTCTACTGTCCTTCTTGCAGGCATTATCTTATAAACTCAACAACTATGTAATTAAATGTATGGGTCCTGTATTGAATGTTGTTGTTGTTGTTGTTGTTGTTGTTGTTGTCGTCCCCCCGCTGGGCAATGGGATTAAGTGACTTGCCCAGGGTCACACAGCTAGTAAGTGTTATGTGTCTGAGGCCACATTCGAACTCAGGTCCTCCTGAATCCAAGGCCCGTGCTCTATGCACTGTGCCACCTAGCTGCCACTCCTGTATTGAATGTTAGTGGCATGACAGACTTTCATTTTTCTATTATTGGATCAAAGAGCAATTGCTGTCCTAGAAGTAATGGAAAGAAATTAACATGGTTTGTTTCAATATTTAATTTATGCACTAAGTCAAAAGAAGGGAGGAAAAATCACAAAATATTAGGTATGTAGGGAACAGGGTCAATTATTCCTTTCTAAACAGACACAATGGAAAGTAATCTGAAGCAAGAATTTTCAACCATTTTGAATAAGTGGAACACTTATACTAACTTTGAGTCTTGATTGTTTAAAAGGTGTACTCCACCTCTGACAATTACTAACTTTGTTACCCTGAGCAAGTGAAGACCTCTTTGTGCTTCAATTTTCTCATCTGTAAAGTGATGATAATAATATTTGATTGTTGTGTGACTCAAATGGGATGGTATAAGTAAAGTGCTTTGCAAGCTTTAAAACACAAAATAAATGTTATTGTTCTATTATTATTAGAATGGGGCCAGAGGTGATCTAGCAAACACAGTATGTCCATTGTCTCTATGCTTTCAAGGAAAACTTTGGGATTCCTTAGAACATGATTTGACAAACTATGGCTAAAAGTTCAATTGTATCATATTTTGCCATTTTATTATATCTTAAAGCTATGGTCCTGTACTTGTCATATTTCACTGGTATCTTACCTATCGTGCAATAAAGATTGGATCCTAATAGATTCTTTGATTCCAATATACAAAGCCAAATTGCACCCTGCTTTTCTGTTGTTTCCTCAGAACCTTAGTGAGAAGAAAGATACCATGCTTTAAATTCCTTTTCTACCTTGTCAATTAACCCTTTTGTTCCTTTTGAAAGGTGCCTTATGCCTGGGACATAACAGCTTTTTTTGACATTACTCAGCTTTTTCTTTCGTGTTAACATATCACATCAGTAATATAAACATACAATAGCAAGTAGTTAAAATGATTTTTAGAGGGTGACTGCTATTTGATGATCAGGATATTCAGTGTCTAACAGGTGTATTTTTGATTCTTCATTGTTTTGAGTGTCAGGCAAGAAAGAGTTAAAAAAAAAAAGGTAGAGTTCTAGGACCCAGAAGAATTTGTAGCAATGGAGGGGAGGAAACTGTGATTGAATTGTAGCTTGGGCTGTTCATAAGGAAGTTGCCTGTTTCCTGGTAGCTGGTTTTAAGCTTCACGTGCATCTACCAAAAAAAAAAAAAAAGGTATTTCTCATTGAGAGTTATAATAATTTATCTAGAATCTTTGCCAACTGTCAGCATTAGGGGAAGAATTAGGAGCCAAAAAGGAGCTGTCAGTTACAGACTGTGTTTTGTTAGCCAGATCAACCCCTTTTTTTCTCAACAAATAAACCAAGATTTGATTGTTTTGGGAAAAGGTGGGGAAAAGAGGGTCAAATTTTTCGTGATAACAACTAAGTTATTTATTTTATTTAGGACTAAAGAATGCACTAGAGGCCAAAGTGAAGATTGTTGATTATTTGCAGCCTAACAATGAATGCTTTAAGGCATCTATTCATGAGAAGTAGTATTTTCCCTTCTCGTTGTTTCTTCTAATTGTGTAGTTGATATTATTTTCACAGATTGTTCAACTGGTGGTGGGAAAGGAAAGGAAAATGATTAACATATTTTCTTTGGAAGAAATAACAATTTTATACACTTGTGGGAAGGTAGCTAAGTCTTAGGTGAGGACTGGTAAGGCCTAAATGATTAATGAGTTCAAAGGTAATGAATACCTGTCAAAGTTAACAATACAGTAAAGGAAACTGGTCTACCTTTAACAAATAGAAATGTTGAGTAACATAAGGACAAAACAGCAGCACACATTTAAAAATTCCGAGTGTTGCAGACCAAAGTGTGTTGCAAATTAGAGATTGGAAGAATTCTTTTGTATTCAAACGAGACTCTTAGGTTTGTGTGAACCAAACTGGGAAGGCAAATCACATTCGTGCACTTTTTCCTGTTTTCCGTTTTTAAATAGTTTCTAAATTAGTAATAGTTATAACATCTGTTCTAAGCATTGTGCCATACATGTTGTAAACTGTAAAAGAGAAAGGAGAGGCTGTTGATTGTATTTGAAATTGAAATAAAGTGAAAACAAACAGAGCTGTACAGCTTTCCTATCTTGTTTGTCCTTAAGAGGACTTTCAAGCACTTCATGTTTTATCATTTTCACAGTTCTATGTCGAATACAGAAAATGCTTTGTAAATACGGTGAGGTGGAGTGGTAGGATCATTTGATTTGGAATAAGGGGTATTTCCTACATGTGGGCCACATTATCACTCTGGGCCTCATTTTTTTCATCTATAGAATAAACTTGACTTTGAAGGTTCCTTCTAGCTCTAAATTGTATGATCCTGTGACTTTAAAGCACTGTTTAAACATGAACTATCAAGAGCATTATTAATAACTGTCCTTATTTTATTGCTGGAAAAACTAAGACACCAGGAAGTTAATTCTCCTTGTGGAAGGACAAGAACTCAGTTCTGCAGTCATTCTCAATTCTGTTCTGTGTCTGCTTCATTGTAATGTTAGGGTCAAGAGAAGTTGAAGAGAGAATAATGAGGCTTAAATTAGAGGATTCAATTCAGTAAACATATATTATTAAGTTTGTATGTGTGTGTGTGTCTCTGTGTCTGTGTGTAGGGGGCGGAGTGTGTGCAGGAATGATTTGTCCAAACTTTACCTTGGATTTCTCCCTGCCTTGCAGCTAATCAGAGTTTTTTTTGAAAGACATAGATACTTACTCCTGGAAGCTGTTTATTTCTTTCTTCTGGGCCATCACCTAATTGTCCCTCCTGTGACTCTCTAATGGGAAAAACCACGTAATTTCCCCAAAGACTTTGACTTCTCTTTAGTTTTCATATTGTTATTTTCCTTTGCCTGGCTATAGATAAGGGGGAAGAAAAGCATCATGGTGTGCTATGGAAGGAGTTCTGACTTTAGAGTCAGAAGACTTAGTGTTGAATCCTGTATCTGTATGCTTTCTGGCTGTGTGGTCTTGGACAAATCAATTAGTTTTTCTGAATTTAATTTTCCATATCCAAAATGAGTAGATTGGGTTATATGACCTGTGAGGCTACTCTTAGCTATGGAGCTCTATTCCTATCTATGATCTATGCATCCTCTTAAAAGCAAATCGCTGTTAAATTCTGTACCTTAACCTTAAATTCCCAGTATCTAATGTATTGTAGAGGGATAAAGTAGGACAGCTAAGTGATGCAGTGGATAGAGTGCCAGGCCTGGATCCAGGAAGACTTATCTTCCTGAGTTCAAATCCAGCCTCAGATACTTATTAGCTGTGTGATCCTGAGCAAGTCACTTAACACTGTTTGCCTCAGTTCTTCATCTGTAAAATGGGATGGAAAAGGAAATGGCAAACCACTCCAGTATCTTTGCTAAGAGTCATGAAGACTTAGTCACAACTAAAATGACTGAACAGTAATAACCTAGGGACAAAATAGATTAATGAATACATTGCTGAATTCAGCATCAGAAAGATTGGTTCCAATCCCTCCTCTATCACACTTATTAGCTGTGGGAGCCCAGACAAGTCACTTAAATTCTTTGGGCCTTTCGTAACTTACTAGACTGCATCTATCTCATACAATTCCCTAGAACTTTTCTACTAAATCACACAGGAAGATGTCTTTATTGGTAGAAGGAGTTATAGTCTGGGAATTTGGTGTGCTTAAGAAATTGCAGGTCATTTATATCTACTGTAGGTATTATCCCAGTGTAAAATCCATATTGAAATATATTTTCACTAGCTGTGTGACCTTGGGCAAGTCACTTAACCCTGATTGCCTCACTAAAAATATATCTACATATATATATATATATAGATATATTTTCTTGTAAAATCATGATTTCTTTTAAAAACACAAACAGCAAGTAAGTAAACCTTGAAAGATGTATTAGATTCCAAAGCAGCAGTAACTTGACTTTGAGAAAAACTTTGTTAGTCAACCTCCACTAAAGTCTCATTTGAGCGCCTCATCCTGGCATGGAGGTAGATCTGGATTTGAAAGCACAAATTCTGGCACATCTCCTAAGTGGAAAATGCTTCAATTCCAGGCCCTGAAATGGATTGAGTTGTCTGTTATCTAAAAACCAGCCTCCCTAAATTGGAAGTTCATCAAGGTCTATCACTTAATACAAGGGGAACCTTGAGCAAATACTCCCTTAACTTAACCTCCTTTCATGTTAGCTTCCTCATCTTTCAAAGAAGGAAACTGAATAGATGATCTCTAATATCCCTCCTACCTGTAAAATCTGATAATCCTATAATTACCAGAAGGTTGAAAACCAAGTAATAAGCTTTCTTTGGCCCAGGCTTCCTTAGAGACTCAGGTAAAGTTTTGCTCTTCTGCAGGAAGCCTTTCTCAGTCCCCTTAATGCTAATGCCTTCCTTCTGAGAGTGCCTCCAATTTATCCTGATTATATCTCATTTTAGACTTGAGGCTCCTTGACAGCAGGGACCAAGAGTTGCTTCACTTTGAATCCTCCATTAATTAGCGCAGTGCCTGGCATCTAATAGGCACTTAATAAATACTTGTAGACTTGACTAGCAACTCAGGAGCTCAATGAACTACTAAGGCACTGAAAGATTATCATCTTTACATGAAAATCAGACTGATGTAAAAGTCTGAAAGAAAAAGTACAAGTGAGTTGAGTAAAAAACTAAATGGCTTGGATTCATTTGGGAACTACTAAAGTTATATACATGTGCTAGTAGATAGATAATCTTTTTGTTGTAAAACACTGGGGATAATGGGTTTCTGCCAGAACTTATACTGTATGTAATTCAATTCTACACCTTCATGCAGATATTGGAATAAGTGAAATTGGAAGTTTATATTGCCTCTGTGTATTAACAGGAAGCTTTTCTTGACTTCTTTTCAGTGTTAATCATGGCTTCCAGTCCAGCTGTCTTGATTCGTTTGGTTGCTTCAGCATATTCTATTGCTCAGAAAGCTGGAATGATAGTCAGAAGTGTGATGGCTGGGGGTGATCTTGGAATCGTGGAGAAGGTACTAAGTTACATCTCATTTCTTCTTAATTTTGTGTTCACTTTGCTCCAGCTAAGTAATCAATTCTGACAATTTAGTAGTCAAAAATAACATGTTTTTTATTAGGAATGTGTAACAGCTTTGTGTCTCATATATGAGGCAGTAATAGTAGCTAGAGTGCATTGTTTCCAAAGCACTTTACATATACTCTACCATTTGATCTTCATTGAAGGAACAGTTGAAAGTCTTACACTTTATATGTGGCTTGCTTAAGTTTTAGTTGTGAACAGTGTTCAAACACTGTACCTTTATTCAAACCCTGCTTCTGACGCTCACTACCTTTTCAGTCATGGACACGTAACCTTCTTGCATCTCAGTGTCCTTACCCATAAAATGAAGAGGTTGGGCTAGTTGGCCTATAAGATCCATTCCAGCTCTAGATAGATGATCCCACCATTCTTAGAGCCCTGCCTTCGACTTAGACCACTCGCCCTTGTGATTGTCACTAGCCCTCATTAATATATTTCAAACCCTATTTTATAGCTAATATTTTGTTATTTCTCATATAATCCTTGTTAAATGTGACCATTCTAATAAAATGTGACAGTTACCAAGTACTTGTCCATCTCTGATTGGTCCTCAGAGTCCCTTGATGATGCAGTATAATCCATAGTCCCCTTACTGTATTTTTCTTTCTAATACAATAGTTACAAATTGGGACAATAATTACAGTAGCAGTTAGTTACAAGAACTATCTCTGTGCATGTATTTCAACTTTTAAAATATTCTTATATTTCCTTCATCTATATTTAGTCTTAATAATATTATACTGTTTCAGTCTGAGAGGTTGAGCCACCTCAAAGACTGGAGTACAGGACAGGGTCGTCTAGATTGAATTCACAGACTCAAGCATTCTTCAAATTAAGGTGGTAAAAAGTTTATTGTTACGCTTTTCAGTGGGCAAGCATTCTTAAGGAACCTGTGAGAGACTGAGAATAGAGCTAAGGTTTATATGGAAAAGGGCATGAGAAAAGAATGCCAGGGATACTGATTAGGTAATCTAAAGGTCCAGGTGTCTTTGGGAGCTGTGGATGGGAAAGTGTAGGGAGTATACCAGAGAAGGAGGGAGATGTCAGAGGCATGGGTCTTGGGAGTCTGGCAGGAGGAAGAGTCCTTGGGCCAGCCAAGGACAAAATTCCTTGGGCCAGCCAAGACACACACCCCCCCATCCTAATTAGAGAATGCTCTGCAACAAGGGAAAGCTTTCTCGCAAGACAGGAGCTTACTAAGGAAATGGGACGCTTCCAATGATCTGAGGGCTGGGGCCTGAGCAGCCCAGCACTCTCTCACCCAGCTTTGTGTAGCTGCACCAGGAAGAGATAAGGGTGTTGCTGGGGTGCGTGCATGAGTAATTGCTAGGCATAGTGTCCTTGGGCTGAGGAGTGATTGTCAGAGACAATGTTTCTGAGACTAGGGAGAAATTGGGGTCCAAGTACAAGCACATGCACCCAAGTACTCCATCAATACCATTAAGCACAAATGTATAGAAACTGGTTTTTTGCCTTTATTTGTATCCCTGACTTAGCACAGTGCCTGGCATATAGTAAGCACTTAATGAATGCTAGTTGACTTACTGACCTAATAGAGGAAGGCACCACTAAAGCATTGCTGTGACTCTAATAAATATACCCTTTCCTTAAACTACAGTAAACTTTGTTGAGTACTGTATCATACCTTTGTCTGTGTAAGCAAATTTTGGAATGTAGGTTAATATTTAACGTTTTATCGATGTGGAAGAGAGATACCAAATGTATAAATTTATAGTTACAGATTCTGCTAATAGCCAAACCACTCTTCTGTTGTCAGATTGGACCATAGTAACTCAGTTCAATTAGGTAATATTTTAAAGAGTAACTTACTTCTAACAAGGGCCACTGACTCAAAGGGAAAAATATCAACTGAGGGTAATGCAGAAACAAAAAAAAAATATAAAAATACTTGTGTTATGTTTTGAAAAATGAATTTATATTTAAAATGTAAAACATTAACATCATCCACTTTTAAATTTTAAAATAGGAAGCCAGACTATTAAAAATGCATGAAAATAAAACTTAAATTGAATGGGAATAGAATTTCCAATGGCAGTTTATAGGGGAAAATGATCAAGAAATGTTATTCAACTTGGTACTTTTGAAGTGTGGTCACAAAAGGCTTTATTCCAGTGATTTAAAGAGATGTACTCTGTGCTATGTGAGTCTTCCTGCTTATTGTAGTCACCAATTAATTTGCTGTGCTGCAAAAGCAAAGCAGTCTCCCTGCTAGAAGAGACCAAAAAAAGAATGGACTTGAGAATCAGCCTTCTGTGGTCAAAGTTATTAGAGAGGAAATAAGAAATATTCTAAGAAGGAGGCAGAAAATAAAATTACACAAAGAGGGCAATTGATACTAGTGTCCAGAGGCTTGTGAATAAGAAAAGGTAACACAGATGGAAGAGAGGTAAAGAAAGAAGAGAAAAAAACAAAAGAGAAGAGAGAAGAAACTGAACTATTTGAAGTATGCTCTAGGTATAACATTCAGTGTGCAGAGGGTGATTTAGAACTTATTGAAGAAGGCAGTTAGGTAACAGTTATTTTTGAAGTACTTGCTATGTACTAGGCAGGCTTGTGCTAAGTGCTGGGGATACAAAGAAAGGCAAAAAACACTGTCCCTGATCTCCAGGAGCTCATATGCTAGTGAGGGAGATAACATGCAAATAACTATGTACACATATGGTATGTGTATGTAATACATGTGATATGTGTGTATTGATATATTTTCATATTTCTCTTTATCATGTATTATATATGTTTATGGAGAGAGAGAGAGAGAAGAAAAGAGGGAGGGAGGGAGAATGAATTATAAAATGGAAGGAAGTCTCAGAGGTAAGGGGAGTCAGGGGAGGGGTTGTCTAGGAAAGGGTCCTGTATAAAGTAGGATTTGTAGGATTCAAGCCGAGTCTTGAAGGAAGCTAGGGAGCCTAGGAGTCAGAGATGAGGAGAGAAGCATTCCAGCCATTGTGTCCAGTGAAAAGACATTTGGGAAATGTCTGTGTGTGTCTGTGTGTGTGTGTGTGTGTGTGTGTGTGTGTGTGTGTGTGTGTGTGAGGAACTGTACATAGTTGGATTGTAGAGAGCATAGGGGAAGAAAGGGGTATCAGGGGTAGGGAACTTGGGCCTCAAGGCCACATATGGCCCTCTAGGTCCTCAATTAAAGCCAGTTCAAAGGGCCAAACTTGAGGAGGAATGGGAAGGCTGGAAGGGGCCTGGTCATGAAGGGCTTCAAATGTCAAATAGAGGATTTTCTGTTTGATCCAGGAGGTAATAAGGAAACACTGGAATTTATTGAGTAGAGGAGTGACATGGTGAGACCTGTGCTTGAAAAAAAATCACTGACAGTTGACTGGTGGGGAGAAACTTGAGTCAGGGAGACCAGTTAACACTCTGTTGTAGGATTCTGGGCATGAGGCTATGAGGCCTATACAAGGGCAGTAGCTCTCCACTCCACAAGAGTGGAGAAAAGGCAACATATATGAGAGATGTTAAGGTAAAACAATAAGATTTGGCAACAGAATGATTGGATATGTGGGATGAATGTGAAAACTATAATGGAAAATTATAAGAAGATCCAGGAGCTGGGGGGGGGGGGGGCGGGGCGGAGATGGCAGGGGACAACACCCACTGTTAGAGGAGGAAGATCCAGCAAAGAAAAATCAAAAGAGTGGTCAAGCAGATATGAGGAGAACCAGCAGAAGTCAGTGTCATGAAAACCTAGAGAGGTGAGAGTATACAGGAGGAGAGGAAAGAAGGGTATCACCACTCCTTATCCAAGTTCTTACCCCCTCAATCTGAACTGCCCAAGCACTGAAAGGATTCCACCCTTGACTTTGAAAATCTCTCTAAATTTTTTCACTTAATGATTAACAAATGCCTGCCTGGTCATACCCTCCACATCCTGGTGATTCTGAACTCCTACAGATCATCATCCATACTCTACTTCATGTCCTGTGTTGCCTGATGCCCTATTCCTGGTTCCCATCCCTTGCAAGCTGGAGATACAGATAAGAAAAAGAAAAAACATTCCCTGCACTCGAGGAGCTTACTGTCTAATGGGGGAAGTCAGTTACACAAAAGGAGGCTGAAAAAGGGAGGGGGCCCTAGAGAGTAGAATAGGCTTCCTTGTAGATACTAAGTTTCCCATCACTAGAAAGTTCAAGCCAACATTGGTTGACACCAGGAATACTGTAGAAAGGATTTCAGTATTGGGAATAGATGTTTGATTAGATTATATCTCAGTTCCTTTGAACTCCCAAGATGCTTTGAATCCTACTATGAAACAAAAGGAGATGGGGTAGGAAAATTGGGGATGGTCCAAGTAGAGAGAAATTATGGGAATTTGTAGGGTCATTTCAAAGATAGAAACAGTATGCACTACTACAGGATATAGACTAAAAACTGCTCACAGTGGAGGTAACTTTTTCACAATAATTTTCATCCTTTTTTGTAGACATCCTCAGTAGATCTACAAACCAAAGCTGACCGATTGGTGCAGATGAGTATATGTTCTTCACTGGCACAGAAGTTCCCCAAACTAACAATAATAGGAGAAGAGGTAAAAGTTTTCTAGTGACAAAATTTGCTTTGTCTTTGTTGATTTTAAATTTAATTACTGTCATTTAAAAATTTAACTAGTTATAATACTTAATAAGAAGGTATCTTGGATGCACATTGTTTTAAAGGCAATGATTTCCAAACTTCATATAAGAAATGCTTGCCTTTCTTACAAAACAAAACCATTTTTCACAAAATAAACCAATGCATTACCTGTATCTCATATTTTATTAAAATAAAATTAAAATATGTTAACAATTTTATAGCAATGAACAAATCTCAAAAACCTAAAAATGGATATTTTATTTAAATAACCTAAAATGATTATATTAGTAACCATAATGTTATTATTGTGATGAGTGGACTTGTTTTTTGGTGCAATTTCTCAAAAATATAGTGTCATTGATATTGTTACTCATTCTTTTTTGGGGGTCAGCTAGGCGGCAGTATGGCCCGGAGTCAGGAAGACCAGAGTTCAAATGCAGCCTCATCCACTTACTAGCAATATGACCCTGAGCATGTCACTTAACTTGTTTACCTCAGTTTGGGAGGTAAATGGGAATGATAATAGCGCCTTAACCTCCCAGGGTTGTGAAGATCAAATAAGATAATTGGAAAGCACAGTACATGGTACATAGTAAGCCGTATTGTAAATGTTGACTATTTTTTAGTTTTACACAAATAAGACCTTATTAACGTCAGCAAAACTGGCATTATTTGATTTGATAAACTACAGAGCTCTTTATTTGCCGAGAGCCCGAACATTAAGATTTTCTGGTGCACTAGAGTGTTTTAATGCATCACTCAGGCTGCTGGGGCAGCGCAGCCAGGGAGTCAGAGAAGGACACGTGACCGGCGGACAGCTCCAGGCGGGACTTGCATGCACTCTACCCTCCGCCCGCGAGGGGGCTGCAGTCTGGCTGCCCCTCTTCTGCTGCTTCCCCGCCCCGCCTCGGGAGAGCTGCATCCGGGGCTTCCGGACGTTGTACGCGCCGTCCCTCTCTTCCCTCCCCGCCTCGCTCGGGTCTGCCGCTTCTCAGGCTGTAGACTTCTGCTCCTTTCACCGCAGGCTGCTGGGGCGCTGGTGGCCATGTCAGCGGCAGGGACGGTTGCAGGCCGCGGCCTGAAAGCGGCGGCTCCCTACCTGCCCCCCGCCGGGGACGGGCAGGGCAGCCGGGGGAGCTTCCTGGGCCCCCGTCCCCCGGCCGCGGTGGAGGCCATGGCCCGGCAGCTGCGGGGCTTGGACAGGGACTTGTTCCGGCAGCTGCTGAAGGTGGTGGTGAGCGCCCTGCAGGGCGAGGACTGCCGGGAGGCCACGCGGCGTCTCGTGGACTCGTCGCCGTTGTCGGAGGCGCAGCTCGGCGCCGTGGTCGCGGGCATGTACGCGCTGCTTCGGGAGGCCCTGCGGCTGCCGGCGTCCGCCCTCAAGCCCGACGCCTTCAGGGAAGACCTGCAGCAGCTCCAGGTGCCCGACGAGTTTGTGACGGATTTCGCCAACGTGGTCTTCGGCGGCCGGCGCCCCGACCTGGACGGCCTGGCGCGCGAGCGGGGCGCCCGGCTGCCCACGGTGGCGGACTTCAGGTGGAGGGTGGACGTGGCCATCTCCACCAGCTCGCTGGCCCGCTCCCTGCAGCCGTCCATCCTGATGCAGCTGAAGCTCTCGGACGGGAAGGCGCATCGGTTTGAAGTGCCTGTAGCCAAGTTTCAAGAACTAAGGTACAACGTTGCCTTGATCCTGAAGGAAATGAATGACCTAGAAAAGAGGTGCATTCTTAAAATCCAGGACTGACGCCCGCCGCCTGTGATTAAGTTCGGCGACTCCCCAAGAAGCCCCCTCTTAATACAGACAGAACCCGGAATCATGAAGCATAATGTCTCTCAACATTGTATCATTTCTCTTACTGTACTGTAAATATTTTTCAATTAAATATTGGTTGAGAAAAACAACCTTAAGTGAGGGTTTTTTCCTCAAAAAAAAATCCTTAAGAAGATGACCGTTTATGTTTAAAATGTTTTGTATGATTCATAAGGAAACACTTTAACTAATAAAGACTGGAGACTTTCTAAGAAAAAAGATGAACCATCACAGGACTGGTGTATATCAGCTGTTCTTATTCCGATGAAGAGCCAGTGTGTCACAATTGCCTTCTGTGAATGGGCTTTTGTAGACTAGTTAAGTGATTAATAAGTATGTCTATTTCTAGTTCATTTTCAGGGCAGTTATCTTAAAAATTGGAAAACATGAAAATATTTTGTAAATTTATAGTTCTAAATTTTTCAAAAGAGCAGGGACTTCATCTCTTGATCAGCATATTAACTTGACCTGGCATTAATTTATTTGGGGTTCTAAGTTTTTTATAGCATTCCACCAAGTATAAAAGCTTCAGGAAAAAAAATTTGTGAGATGGATTTGCTTCATCTTTATTATTTTACTGCACCCCCCCCCCCCAAGCCCCAAGAACAGAAATTGCTCAAACAACCTTAAGAGTGTTTCCTCATGACAAAGCCAGACAGTTTCACAGGACTATAGAATGGAGGTCCTCGAACTTTTTTGGTTCCAGGACTCCAGTACACTCTTAAAATTATTAAAGACTTCCATAGAGATTTTGTTAATATAGATTATCGATATTTATGGGATTAGAAATTAAAACTAAAAATTTAAATATTAACAGTAAAATCATTACATGTTAACATTTTCACGAAAAATAACATCTGAAAATTAAGTGAAGAATGGTATTATTTTACATATTTTTTCAAATCTCTTTAGTGTCTGGTTTAATGCAAGACAACTGGAGTCTCATCTGCTTCTGCATTCAACCTATTGTGTTATATTGTTTTAGTTGGAAGTTTATGAAGAAAATCACACAGGTGTGTAGTTGGAAAAGAGGAGTGTTTTAAAAGGTAAAAATATCTTAGTGTTACTGTGAAAATAGTTTTAACCAAGTGGACTCCCTGAAAGGGTTTCAGTGACCCCCTGGGATCATGATCAAGACTGAGAACTACTGCTATACAAAAACCTTGTTCTTAACCTCTAAATTTTCTCATAATTTTGTAAAAAAAACAAGCCACTTTTTTTTTAAACAGACTGTTAGTCTTTTATTCTCATACTTGAAAAGGGAGCTACACCCTCATATTTCTCGGTACAAGTGATTATGAAACATGCAATATGTTCTGACTATGAGGAGAACAACTTTCAACTTTTACTTTTAGACTCAGGAAAGAGCCCATAATTTGCAGTGATAGGAAATGAATTTGATTCTTGGCCCTGCCACTTAATACTTGGCAGGAGGGTTGGATTAGATCACCTCTCGAGACCCTTTTTGCTAGACCATTGTTATATCCGGACATCAGTAGAGCTCCATTGGCATAGAATGCAGTACATTATCCCACACTATATCATTTTTTTTTAAATCTATCAGTTGGAAATTTTTTCTTGTGGCATTGTTATTATTAGGTTTGCAGGATAAGCAGATTTCCATAGCATTGGCTTCACCAATATATTGAATAGATAATCCATCTTTAATTATGCATGTTTCATCTACTTAAAATACAAAATTGAAAGATTTATGTTTCTCATTTGATTACTGAGGTGTTTAGAAATGAGAAGTTTCTTCCCACTCTAACGTGTGCAATCAGTGATCAAAAGATGAAATAATGTCTTTTGAAGGAGCCATATAGGGAGACAAGTACATATGCAAGTATATATGTAATATAAAAAAACCAAGTACTTACATATAGAGTAGTTTGGGATTGAAGGAACTAACATTTGTGAAAATCTGGAAGGGTGTCATTAGGTGGCACAATAGTACCCTGGGCCTGTAGTCAGGAAGACCTGAGTTTAAATCCTACCTCTAATACTGAGGGCCCCGGGGCAAGTCACCTAACCTTTGTGGGCCTCAGTTTCCTCATCTGTAAAATAGATAAGAGTATCTGTTTCAGAGTTATGAATCTACATGAGATAGTATTTGTAAAGCACTTAGTATGGTGTGTATTATGGCATATAGTAGGTGTTTCATCTTTTTTTGGTATGTATATACATGTATTTACATATGTACATATATAAACATTCATAAATCAAATATATCCCACAAATTTCTTTAAAAATAACATTTTGCTATGAAATTAAATGAAGATTTTAATTTAACTTACACATTTTCAATAAAATGAGACAATGGATATTATAAGTTCTTTATAATTAGAAGTTGCTAAAAGACAGATTCTGCACATATTTATACATTGCATTTCATTTAGTTATTATGACTGACCATATCCGAGATTATTCTGGTAGCAGTGGTAGTCACCACTCCTATTTTGTGCTTATCTTTATCAACAGTAACTTAGCTCAAGGCTTGTGTGACATTGACCTTTAAAAGCATCACAAAGCAGCATTCTACCAACTATCTTTCAGAAAGTCCCTTATGAGAGCGACTATAAAAATGATTCTGGAAAAAGGAAATTTTCCTTGAAAGGAGTCATAGCAGGGTAGACATGGCTGGTCTCGTTAATAACTTGCTAATATTCTGTTTTTCTTTTAAAAATTTTTACTATTTATTTTTATCATTCTGTTTTAAAAATTTTGAGTTCCAAATTCTTTCCCTCCCTGTTACACATCCCTCAACCACTGAGGTGTGCAATATATCAATTATAATGTGGAATGAATTGGCAATATATATTTCCATATTAGCCATATTGCCAAAAAAAAAAAAAAAGAAAGAAAACTATACTTCTACTTGTACTCAGAGTTTATCAGTTCTTTCTCTGGAGGTAGATGGCATTTCTCACGAATTCTTTGCAATAGTCTTAGATCATTATATGTATCAGAGTAACTAAGTCTTTCACAGTTGACCATCATTACAATAGTGCTGTTACTGTGTGCAATGGTCTGGTTCTGCTCACTTCACTTTGCATCAGTTCGTAAAAGTCTTGCCATGTTTCTTCCAAAACCAAACCCCTTGTCGTTTCTTGTTTCTTTTTTCTTTTTACTTAATAGTATTTTATTTATTCCAATTACATGTAAAGATAGTTTTCAGCATTCAATTTTGTATGATTTTGAGTTCCAAATTTTTCTCCTTTCCTTCCTCCCTCTCCAAGACAGCAAGAATCTGATATAGGTTATTCATGTACAATCATGTTAAACATTTCCACATTAGTCATGCTGTGAAAGAAGAATCAGAATAAAAGGGAAAAACCAGGAGATAAGTGTTGCATCTTGAAGGAAGGAAGGGATTTTGTGGACACAGAACTTTTAAGAGTATGTTCCAGGCACAAGAAACAGCAAATGGACTGCAAATGAAGTCAAATTTGTTTTGTGCATAATTTGTCCATTTCATTCATATCAAAATCATAAAATGATACCAAATTTCTCCTATTTTTTTTACACTTAGCGATTTTATAATCACTGACATACTGTGTAAGCAGTTCTTTCGCTGTCACAGACATCGTTTTTTTAAATATTTTTCTCTACTAAGAATATTGATTTTCTCTGGAAAAATTTTCTTGTCTTGCCGAAATGTTGCACAGCTATACTTTCAAGCTATTTTAACTAATTAGGTTTTATATTATTTGAAGCTAAAGTATTAATCATTCAAACCCAGTGCTCTTTCCATCAGCAACAGTTCTTGTGAATCTTTATGATAAATACAGTGAATCATGTATTCTGGATTTGGGCTTGTTGCTTTTTTCCCCTTCATTTCTTTACTTAATTTAAATTTTTAAGCTATCACCATTATTAAATTTTCTGCTATTTTCATGGGTTTTTGTTTTAAAACAGTTGCTTTCCATCATGAAGGGATATTGTTTTATTTGTACAAAAATTAAAGACAGCAAAATATGTAAGACACTTAAATTTGTTGCAAATTTCAAACCATTCAGACCAACTATAATTCTTAAGTTTTTTTTTCAACTTTTTAATTGCAGAATTATTTGGAAACCAACTTATATCATAGTTAAAATGATGTTAAAATATAATAGATATTATAGTACTTTTAACTTGCACAAAAGATGGTTTAATTTCAAATTTAAACAGGTATTCAAATACCACTAGCAGCTTATAATGGTGATAGATTATACTGAGGTCAGTTTTCAACACCAACTCAAATTTGACTTTGTGCATGGTATGTTAAAGAATTGCCACTTTTCATTTATTGCTAATTAAAGAATATTTTCTATAATCTGTATTTTCTTTGATTTGAACTTTTTCAGTTTTTAAAAGTGGATTACTTGTGTGGTAATTATACAAAAAAATTAAATAATTTTGGTCAATGCTTCACCCCCACACCCAGGTTTTGCATCACTGCAGAGGGGCATACCTCCACACTTTGAAAAACTTTACAGTTAGGCATAGTATTTTAAAGTATCATATATTTAGAACTGAAGCAAACTCAGTTCAACCTCCTTATTTTACAGATGAGGAAACAGACCCAGGGACGTTTAGTGACTTACCTAAGGTCATGTAGGCAGTAAATAACAAGAAATGGGACTTGAACTCAGGCCCTCTGGCTCCAAATGTAGAACTCTTTATATTCACCATACTTGCTTCTAACTTATTATAGGGAAAATGTGGCATTATGAAGTACTACATTTATTTAAATTCTATCACAGAAGTATCCCTTGACTGAAGCCACAGAAACTGGCAACCTGTATCACTCCCTGTCCTTTACCCTGCTACGTGGTCTTATACAGGGTTCGGTGATAGAGGTGCCTGCCTCTAAAGAGAGTTGCACTCTAATATTCCTTGATTTGATAATAACCCCCCACCATTGCCATTCCTGTAACAAATTTACTTTTAGGTCTAAGGTTTCAGAAAGTAGGGAATGAAAGAGGAAGGGAAGAGTTCTGTCAAAGAAAAAAATATTGTACTCTGTTATAGGCACAAGCTTTTCTGAAATAATTTTCATTAATTTGACTATTTTAAATTCAAACCATATTATTCAGGGAGAAATGTCCAAACTGCCAGAATCCCTTATGCTCCCAAATATCTTTCAATACATTTTGAGGTAACATAGGATTCTTGAACAGGGACATTTCATATAATAAAACAGTCACACAGTTCAGGGCTAACATTTTGTTTCATCAGATAGAACAATAATTACTTTTGGTCCTTGTCCTTGAAGAACCAGTTTCTTAATTCTTCCGTGACTATTCCTTCCAAGGATTCTTCTTTTCAGCTTATTAGAAATGAACTCAAGGTCTTTTAGTCTGATGATTACCCTATTTTGATTAAATTGAATCGCTTAAGGGCTCTTGCCCTGTCTGTAGCCATATCAACTACTTTATCTTAAGAAGTCATGTTGTAATTGCCTATTTATGTAGTGTGTTTTGTGGTTCAGTCTTTTTCAGTCTTGTCTGACTCTTTGTGACCCCATTTGAGGTTTTCTTGACAGACACAGGAGTGGTTTGTCATTCTCTTCTCCAGCTCTTTTTACAGATAAAGAACTGAGGCAAACAGGGTTCAGTGACTTGCCCAGGGTCACACAGCTAGTCAGTGTCTGAAGCCAGATTTTAACTCAGGAAATTGAGTCTTCCTGACTCCAGGACTAGTACTCTATCCAGTGTGCTACCTGGCTGTCCTGTGTCTCATGTTATATGCTCCCAATTAAACATAAGCTTCTGAAGAACAGGAACTATTTAACTTTTGTTTTTGTGATCCCAGTACCTAGCGCTGTGCTTTTCATATAGTGGGTGTTTAATATTTGTTGGATTGGATTGGACAGTAGAAAGGATAGAATATCCAGTCGTAGATTTATTTATATTGGTTTTGGGAAGATTACATCTTTTTTTTCCTTAATTTATTTTTCTAAAGGTTTTACTTAAACAACTGGAGATAGCTGGGTGAAAGATTAGAACCCTGGGCTTGGAGTCAGGAAGACCTGAATTCAAATATGGCCTCAGACACTAGCTGTGTGACCCTGGGCAAGTCACTTAGCCTTGTCTGCCTCAGTTTCCTGGATTGTAAAATGGGAATAATAGCACCTATTTCACAAAGTTGTTGTGAGGTTTAAATGAAATAACATTTGTAAAGCACGTAGCATAGTGCCTAGTATATAGTGGGCACTTAATCAATGCTTGTTTCCTCCTTCCTTTCTTCTCTCCCTCCTTCCTTCTTTTCCTTCCTTCCTTGCTTCCTTCTTTCCTGTATTTGAGAGAATGAAATTGGCACTTTTATTTTTTTGGTGAGGCAGTTGGGGTTAAGTGACTTGCCCAGGGTCACACAGCTAGTAAGTGTCAAGTGTCTGAGGCCAGATTTGAACTCAGGTCCTCCTGACTCCAAGGCCAGAGCTCTATCCACTGCACCACCTAGCTGCCCAAAATTGGCACATTTTAACTTGCTATAATGAACCAGATGTTCCTTATTTGTTATAATACCAGATTTATTTGGGGTTTTTGGGCGGAAGGAGTAATCCATGCCCCAAATGGTAGGCTGAGTAGAAGTATTAAAACCTATGAAACTGTATTCCCAGTGATGTTGATGCATAGTACAATTTCTATATAGTGATATTTTCTTTCAGTGTACTTTGTTTTGATTTAGGATCTGCCTGTTCAAGAGGTAGACCAAGAGCTGATTGAAGATGGTCAATGGGAGGAAATTCTGAAGAAACCATGTCCCACACAATACAGTGCTATCAAAGAGGAAGATGTAAGATTAATATTTATGATTAAATCAGTTTTAGATCAGAGTTTGCCTTCTAAGAAAAACATTAAAATAAGGTAACATTGTAGGTTTTAATAATATATAACCTTGTTTACATGTGTGGTGCTATTTTAAAAAAATCTGTTTATTCAACGTTTGTGAAAGATGACAGCAATGAAAATTAAGTTCCTTAAGAGCTGAGAAAGTATAATCAAAAGTCTTTGGGGGGGAAGGGGAAAAGAGTTACTTTTCTTTTTTAGTCAGGACTTGGAACTTCATCATTGTTGAGGGAATGCCTTTTACTGATAGGGATCTATGCAGACTGCGTAACTTAACAGTCTCAGATAATTGCTTGGCAGTAAATTGAAGTGACTGGTTTATGGTCACACAGCTAGCATATATCAGAGGCAGGATTTTAATTTGAGTCTTCCTGACTCCTTGTCTGGCCCTCTCTCCAAATAACAATAACATGTCAAGTCCCTGAAACCAGGAGTATTTTTGCAGGCAGATACAGTGCCATTACTTTCCTTTTTGTTTTTGATCCCTCTGAAAATGCCTGAAGCCATTTCTTCATTTAGAGAATTAAGATCAACAAAATAATTTTAGCTAACATTGTCCAAAGAGAGGATGAAGCACAGAAGCATCATAATAGCTTTTGTGTATTCACTTATGTTAAACCTATGACCAAAGATAAACACTGCACTTCTTTCTTTCTTCAAATTAAATCTGTTTATTCATTTGTTAAACACATATTCAGTACTGACTGTCTAGATAGTTTAGCTGAATGATATCAAACTCAAATAGAAATGCATCCTTGCTGGCCACATATTCACTCAGAAAACCACAAATTAACATTATTTGTTATGTAACATTATTATGTATTTTTATTTATTTTGTTAAACAATTCCCAATTACATTTAGTCCATTTGCATTGCAGTCTGGCCACACTTGGGAATTTCGTGAGTCACAAAGGGCTCTAAATTTGACACTTTTGTTGTTAGATATACAGTGGTAAATATGGCATGATCCCCAGCCTCAGATAAACTATATCCTTTTTAAAAAAATCTCTCCACTTCTGTCACTATTGGTAATAATTTCCAGTTTTCAGTGTCCACAATTGGATTTTTAAACTTTGGGGAGAAACGGTGATTTTGATTTATTGCCAACTTTATGAGCCATTCATTTTTCTGTTGTATATAAAAGATTTGGAGTGGCAGCATAATAAAGTAGATAGTACTTAGAGTCAGAAAATCAATGAATAAATCAACAAGCATTTATTGAGTGCCTATTAAGAATTGCCAGGAACTATATTGGGTGCTGGGTATATGACTACAAATAATAAAACAATCTCTACTTTTATCAAGCTAATATTGTAATGGAGGAGACAATAAATACATATAAATGTAGACACCATGGATAAAAAGTGATGAAATGTAAGTTCATACAAAATAGCTAACTTACCAGGGTAGTTCATCTTAAAGGAAAAAGAGGGAGTCTTTTTGAGATGGCAGTATTGAAGCAGTGCATAAGACATGTGAGATGTGCAGTGCAAAGACATGGATATTGGATGCGAGAGTGTTAAAGTGTGAGAAATAGAGAAAAAGCCAGTTTGGCTGGATCACATGGCAGGGGAGGGCAAGAGGGGGCCCCCCTGCTGGGGGAGGGCACAGAGTGGAGGAGTAATATACAATGTGGCTAGAAAGATGGGACCTCACTTCAGGTCTTGCCTCTGATAACATATTTACTGTGTGATAGACTAAGTGCAGTCTTTTTGTGTTTCTGCAAACTCTGTAAAACTAAAGTTGCAGACAAACTGCTAATTTGACTCTCTAAAGGAAGTTCCTATTCTAGGAATTTCCCGTACTGATGAAACACAGGTCAATACAAAATATGTGCATATAAAGTTACTGTATGGTGATGAGACTGATTTTTAAAAAAGAAATACATCAGAACTTGTCCATCCATTTAAATGTTGTTCCCATTAAAGGATCCATCTTTGTCTGCTATGTACAATGAGGCTACCATTGCTTGAAGTGTTTTTGGAGCTTCTGTTTTGAAATTGCCTCTCAGAGATCTGGTATATTCTTCTGAATAGAGAGAAATGTCTGCATTTTGAGGAGGAAATATTTTTTTGAAATATCCAAAAGTTATTGGAACCAAGTCTACTAAATAAGTTATCAAATTAGTAGAAGATTTTTGGTTTAAAGTTAAGGTTGAAGTATAAAATAACAAAATTGATTTTCTTGTATGGTTTACAAGCTAACTTAGGGTAATTCCTAAAAAGGAGTACCAATATGTTTTGAGTAATGTGTTGAGTGATGCTTGTTGAAATAAATATAGTATCCCATGATGACTATTTTGAAAGATGGTACTCATTTGGCTATAAAATAGGTCTGATTTTTTAAAAAGACAGATTCATTATTTTACAGTCGTGGTTTATACTCTTGAATTTGGTATGTTGTTAGGTTGAAACTCTCAGATTTGTACCTCAACTGTAAAACTTTTTCTATCCTCTTCTTTCCTTAATGCCTTTTAGAGCCTATTTCATATATGACACTATTCTTGTACAATGTACATGATTTTGTAGAATTATAGTAATTGAAGATTTTGTAGAATGATAGTAAAGCTTTGTTCATTTAGAATTACTTTTAATGTATTCTACAATATATCATAGCAATATTTTCCAGTGATTCAGTTAGGCTTTCTCCTCAGTGATTACAAGTTAGTGAGGCCTCATGAGACTGGTGAGTACTCTTAATGAGCCTTTTTACTATCATATCAGAAAAAGTATAACCTAGTTTCAATGAGAAGGAAAAAAAGTCATGTAATTTAATGTAGTGAGATTTGTACTTGTGATTTACTTCCTGAAATTGAATCTTTTCCTTGCTGTTTTTCAGCTTGTTGTGTGGGTTGATCCTCTGGATGGCACCAAGGAATACACTGAAGGTCAGCTTCTTATTTGTAGTTATATATGGCAAAGCTAATTTTATCACTTTAATACAAACAACTAACAGAGCCTATTTCTAGGTCCCTCATATGAAAGGCAAGTGTCATAGTCCATCTACCGTTCCTAAAACAGACACTGCATCCACGCTTTCCTCAACTGACCAACCTTTTCTGGGCTCCCTGGCCACTCTCAACACTATATTATCCTTGTTACTCCCTTCCAGATTATATCCCTACCCTGCACCTTACCTTCCATATTCTGAGGCAGCTGGTTACACAGTGGATAGAGTGCTGAACATGGAGACTGGAAGACCTGAATTAAAATCCAATCTCAAGGGACAGCTAGGTGGTGCAGTGTGGATAGAGCACTGGACCAGGAGTCAGGAGGGCTTGAGTTAATATCTGGCCTCAGACCAGACACTTGACACTTAGTAGCTGTGTGACCCTGGGCAAGTCACTTAACCCCAGTTGCCTCAATCAAAGAAAAAAATTTAAAATAAAATAAAATTCAATCTCAGACACTAGCTGTGTAACCCTGGGCAAGTCATTTAACCTTTGTCTGCCTCAGTTTCTTCATCTGTAAAATGGGGGTAATAATAGCACCTACTTACCAGGGTTGTTGTGAGGATAAAGTGAGATAATTGTAAAGTACTTTGCAATCCTTAAAGCACTATGTAAATGCTAGCTGTTTCTCACATCATACCTTACCCTATAAAGATGAGCTTTAGTTAAATAGCTTTTCTTTCCTTTCCAAAGTTCTCCTTAGTGTTTAAGAATCAGAAGAATTAAAGAACCAACAAAAAAAGCCAAAACTGGCATCCTACTAGAAAGAGACTGAAAGCCAGAGATTTGACTTGCATAGCATTCATATGTTTCCTATATTTTCATGTTTGAAGGACAGGGCACACATTATCTTTTGAATCATTTACTTGTTTCATGGCTAAAGCAAAACTTTTTTTGGGGGAGTCTTAGAAATCTCTGATAACTAAGTTCTATTATGTATGAGATATTATATTATATAAATGTGAGTCATTATTGTTACTATTGTTAATATCCAGACTTTTCTAATGGAAACACTAAGTGTACTTGAAGTAGCCATCAGATATGGAGAACTTATCTATATTAGTGAAAGGGATTGGTTGTTTGTCATTATTTATATACCAAAGTAACATATTATATAAAAATATGACATTTTTATATAATAAAAGTAAGTTATGGAGGGAAAGATATAAAACTTTAATAATGCAGGACAAAGACGTGATCCAGGGATAGAGTATGATACAAAGCATAAAGATGGTTTATAGCTGGTTTGACCAGAGATGTCAAACTCAGGGCAACCCATAAAATGAGTTCTATACTGACAGATAGAAATGTAATTGAGAAATGTTTAAAAAAAATAAAAATACAATATAAATACAACATAGATAATGTTACCTTGTGATTTTCAGTCTCCTTTTTTTTTTGAGGCAATTGGGGTTAAGTGACTTGCCCAGGGTCACACAGCTAGTGTCAAATGTCTAAGGCCAGTTTTGAACTTGGGTCCTCCTGACTCCAAGGCTGGAGCTTTATCCACTGTGCCATCTAGCTGTCCCCTAACTTGTGATTTTCTAAGTTAATATGTGGCCCCCAGTGATTTATTTATTGTTTGAGTTTGACACCGCCAATTTAGAGTATGGTGATAATGAGATTGAGTCTCGTTCTCCTCTAGACCAGTAAGAGAGTTTTGTTTCCTTCAGCCAACTGTATGAAATTTCATACATTTGGTCAAGAACAATTGAACATAGTTTAGCTTGATCTATATTACCATTACAGAGGTTAAGTCATTATCTGCCCTCAATACCTACACAGCTGCAAGGGATTAATGGAGGCTCAGACTGGTGCTTTGCATAAGACTAGCTCACAGGCTTTTGGATACTAAGCCCCAGATTCTGCTACCAATTGTGACAACTGCTTCCCTTGTAGTTGGATTTTTCCATTGCTGATCTCTTAGCTCCAGTTCTATGGCAGTGTTAGACAGTCCCCTGCTGGAGGAGTTTGTCTCATTGATTAGATAGACCTTTGAAGACCAGGTTCAGATAGTGCTAGTGATAGATCCAGTGGCCATCATTTCCCAGAGCAAAAGAAATCTCAAGCTAATGATTTATTGCACAAGATTAAGTTTAGAAGCCCGGAGGAGGAGACATTACCACCAGTTCCTGGCACTTTGCCATTCTAAGGTCCTGAACTTCCTAGTTAACACTGTCCTCACTTCTCTTCCTGTTTTATCCTTTTAATACTGGTTATTCAAGAAAAATGTATACTTTGGGCAAGAAGTAGTTGGACATGAGGAGACCCTCCAACTTCATTCTTCGTAATCTCCCTGTTTCCAGATCTCAATGGTATTGGAAATGCTGTACTCAGTTCGATTTAAAGAGCATTTATTAAGTGCCTAATCTGTACTAGGCTGTCTACCAGGTGCTTGGAATTCAGAAATGAAAAGTATATCCTTGCCCTTCAGGAGCTTCCAAGATAATGGGAGACATAAAATCTATACAAAAATAAACATGCTACAAGCTACACTATGAGAAGTGCGGAGGAGAAGTTCAGACAAAGTGAAATAAGAAATTTTAGAACAGTGACATCGGTTTCCTTGGAGAATCAAGAAAAGCTTCTTTAAAGAGCTGGTACTTGGCTAGGTCCTGAAAGAAGAAAAATAATTCGCCAAGTAAGGAGATATAGAGGGAATATGATCCAGTTGTGGATGATAGCTTGTGTGAATGTACCACCCTTCTTTTCTCCTAACCTACCATCATCACTCATTGTCCTTTGAAGTTCATGTTTGGGAATGGATAATAGAATGCAGAGCTAACAAACTCTTATCTTGCTTTTATTTTCTCTACTATGGAAAAGGGTTCTATAATCTTTGTTTAGATACTTCTAGTGTCAGAGAATCTAATACTGCCTAAAGAAGCTCATTCCACTTTTAAATAGCACCAGTTGTTGGGGAATTTTCCTTAAATTAAGCCTAAATCTGCCTAATTTCCACCTGTTGCATCTAGTTCTACCAATTTTGTGAAGGAAGGGTAGAACAAAAATACTTAATAGGTGTTGAAACCTGCAGGAAGTGACGAGATAGTAAAAATTTACCTCTCTGTAATAGTACTGAAAGAATTGGCAGATGTGATTGCTGAGCCACCATTAGTGGTCTTGTTTATGAAGAAGGGAAACAGTGGTCTCTTAGAGCCAGTATGGTTTCAGCAGGAATGGGTCATGCTAGTCTAGCATTATTTATTTTTTGATGAGGTTACTAATAACCTAAAAAAATCAAAGTTATGCCACAGAATAGCATATATTGGGGCAACTAGATGGTGTAATGAATGGAATGCTGGGCCTCTCGTCAGGAAGACATCCTCCTGAGTTCAGATCCCCCCTCAGATACTAGATGTATCACCCTAGGTGAGTCACTTAACCTTATTTGCCTCAGTTTCCTCATCTGCAAAATGAGCTAGAGAAGGAAATGGCAAACCACTTGGCATGTCTTTGCCAAGAAGAGCCCAATTAAGGTCACAAAGGGTCAGATACAGTTGAAATGACTGAACATCAAACAACAAGCATATATGGATTTCAAATGTAAGGCATTTGATAAAGGTTTCCATGTTACCCTTGGCAAGATGTAAATATGTCTACTGTATGTTAATAAAGTTAGTAGATTTGGCATTGGTTTAATGACTAGAATCAAAAAGTAGTGATTAATAGATGTTAGCCAGGGAGGATGTTTCTACTAGAGTACTTTAGAGATTGGTTCTTGGCCCTTGTGCCTTTTGACATTTTTAATCACAGAATTTAGATTCTACAAAGAGGTAACATGTGGATTGACCAGGGGATATCTTTAGCACTCAACACAGTTTCTGGCAAGTAAGTTCTTAGTAAGTAAATGCTTGTTGACCGACTGATTGACAATGTGTAGGGAGACTAGTACCTCCCTTGTCATTACTGTCTAGATGTTTATCTTCCAGCAGATTCTCAAGAAAAATTCATGATAAAGGAATATTAGACTGGTGGCAACTCAGGTATCTCACAAATTGGGAAGACTGTGTGCTAGGCAGGAATACATGAGAACTTCATGATCTCAAATAGATAAGGACATTCTTCTTCTGGTCTCAATATAAATCTTGACTCTGATGCCCAAAGAGAGCCTTCAGAAGGAAAGGTGGTCTACCAAGAGTAGATTAAGAAAGACATTGATGAATAGGAGTGGCATTAGTACATAAGATCAGTCTCAGTCCCATAAAGGGCTAAGCGTATACTTATTGCCAGTTGGCTGCTAGATTCCCATGTACTTTGATTTATACATATTTGAATCCAGTTTAAAAACATTTCCTATAAAATCCCCTCACAGAATCACAGAAAAGCAGATTCCCTTTAGTCCAATCCATCCCTGTACTTGAGTTTCCTCTAGAACATGGGTAGGGGACCTGCAGCATTGAGGCCACATGTGGCCTTCTCGGTCCTTGAGTGTGGAGTCCAAGTTTTATAGAACAAATCCTTTTATTAAGGGGTTTTGTTCAGTGAAGTTTGGATTCATTCAAAAGCCCTCACTGAGAACCTAGAGGGCCACTTGTGTCCTTGAGGCCAAAGGTTCCCTATCCATGCTCTAGAGTGTCCTAGAGAAAGGATCCTGTAATCTTTGCTTAGATACCTTTAAGTGACAGGGAGCCTACTGCCTAAGGAAACCCATGTCACTTCTGGATGCCATCAATTGCAAGGAAGATTTCTGTTAAATTAAGCCTAAATCCAATGCCTAATTTCCATCCTCTGCATCTAGTTGTCAGTCTTAGTGATCAATTCCTTGATTCCCTTATCTGTATCTTTCTTCTTTTCTTATTTTTCTTCATCATTTCTTTCAGCACTAAAGTATTCTATTATAATCATATGCCACAACTTGTTCAGCCATTCCCCAGTTGATGGATATCCCTTCAATTAACAATTCTTTGCCACCACAGAAAGAGCTGCTATAAATATTTTTCTTCAAATAAGTCCTTTTCCCTTTAAAAAAAAAAAAAACATCTCTTTGGGATACAGATCTAGTAGTGGTATTCCTGTATCAAAGGGTGTGCACAGTTTGATAACCCATAGGGCATAGCTCCAAATTGTTGGATGGTTGGATCAGTTCACAATTCCACCAACAGTGCATTAATGTCCCAATTTTCCAACATCTCTTCCAATATTTATAATCATTTTCCTTTTCTGTCCTATTAGCCAATCTGATAGGTGTGAGGTGGTACCTCAGAGTTGTTTTAGTTTGCATTTCTCTAATCAGTAGTGATTTAGACCATTTATTCATATGACTATAGATAGCTTTGATTTCTTTATCTGAAAACTTCCTGTTCCTATCCTTTGACCATTTATCGATTGGGGAATGACTTGTAAAATAAGATAGTTACTGTTGGTTTTGACAGGCATTTGGAGGCCTTCAGCCCTGCCTTAGATGCATGCAATGGGAAGACTGTAGACCTTTCTCTTGTGAGCATCCGATCAACAAATAGCAGCCTCAGTACCCACCAGCAGAATCACCCGCTAATCACCAATACATGTCTCCTCCTTATTCCTCTTATTCTTCCTAAATGACCTCTCTCCTGATGCCACTGTGGTCCACATTGCCATGACTTGTTGGAACCATCTCTTCCATGGAGGGTCTGGAGCTCCCCATAGCGGGAACAGGCTTATGTACTGTGTGTGGTTCAATGGAAAGACAGTTGAAACTGGAGTCACAAGTCCCTGGGTTTGAATCCTGGATCTTCTACTTACTACCTGTGTTGCTTTAAGCAAGTTACTAACCCTCTTAGAACCTCACATAAAATATAGAGTTTGAATTAACCTTGATGTGAACTGTTTGGCAACACCTCAGATTCTGCAGTGACAGACTGTAGCCCTGCTGGCCTGCAACCATCAGCAGTATTGCCTTTGTAAGAAGACAATACTTCTGCAGAGTTTATGTTGGGGGAGTATTCTGTGGAAAGTGGAAAAATTGTGACATGTTCTTTTTATGTATTAATGAAAATATTGTTTACAGATAGATTTTAATGAATTCATACAAAATTGAAGACCATATAAAACATTTAAGAAATTAATGGAAAAATGAATAAATTACTTTATTATGTGTACACAGGTCTTCTGGACAATGTAACAGTCCTTATTGGAATTGCTTATGAAGGAAGAGCAATAGCAGGAGTTATTAACCAGCCTTACTACAATTATCAGGTATAATACGTTAATGCAGAAGAATTTCATTTGTTTTGTAACTACTTTTGTAAATTTCAGTTATGGGCATGGAAAGGAGCCATTTGAGACTGATTAGTTCAGCCTTTGTCCTTGATGCTTTTCTTTTTTTTAACACTTTTATTAATGACTTGGATGAAAAAATTGATGGCTTATTATCTGATAGATGGCAGGAAGTTGGGAAGGATTTGCTAATACACTGATGAGAGAAGTTGTTTTAAAATATATGTTCTTGAGGACAGAAATGGTTTTTTGCCTTTCTTTGTATCCCCAGTGCTAAGCACAGTGTCTGGCCCATAGTAAGTATTTAATAAATGCCCATTGACTCACTGACAGAATTATAACCTAAACCTATCTCAGTAGGCTGCAACAATGGACCAATTATAACATATAGGTTATATAATATATAGATTCTATATAAATTCATGTTGAAAAGTAGAGGATGTGAGAGATGTAACTAGAAAGCCATTCTTTTTGAAAAAAAGTTCTTGGGAGATTTTGATCATTCACAATCTTAGTAAGACTCAGCCCTGTGATGTGCTAACCATCTGTGAGCTACTTCAGTAGAGCTATAGGGTCCACAACAAGTAACTTGAGAGCCTCAGTGCACTCTGCCCTCGTCAGAACACATCTGTAGTACTGTCTTCAGTTTGGGCACCACATTTGAGGAGCAACATTGGCCAACAGAAGTATCAGGAAGCCTAAAAGTCCTAGTGTCATTTTAAGCTATTAAAGCCTAAAACTGGTAAAGCTTAAAACTGTACTAAAACTTTTGGGCCACATAGTATATACAGAAGAGGGTTTATAAGATGGTGATGGGATTCAGTATTCCAAACTTAGTCATCCAGCTTTGCAGTGAAGAAAAGGGGGTGAATTTTCTTAACTTTTGGTTAGGACCATCCCTGGGCATTATTATCTGTTGTTCAGTTTGGAGTGTTTATTGCTGGTTTTTCCCCATTTACATTGTAGTTATTCTGTATGCTGTTTTCCTGATTTTGTTTACTTCACTTTGCATCAGTTCATGTGCTCTTTCCATCCTTCTCTGTATTTATCATATTCATTGTTTCCTGTAGCATAGTAATGACATAATTTGTTTAGCTATTTCCCAGTCAACTAGCATCCATTTTGTTTCTAGTTCTTTATTACTATAAAAAAATAGTACTACTATAAATGTTTTAGTATATATGGAACGTCTTTGACCTCCTTGAGGTATACATACATAATAGTGGAATTAGGGTAACTTTGTTAATCTGGACACCTCTCTCTTAAGGAGAGCTAGGAAAATGTTACAGAAGTAACGTATTAGGATCAAAGAATAATATGAGTCATTTTCTTTTGAGTAATATTTAATACTCATTGTTAGATTACCATTTGCTCTGTTTGTTGAGCTGGTATTATTCCTGTCAATTTGGGGGAAAAAAAACCAGCATGGTACTGTGGAAAGAATGCTGGATTTAGGTAGCTATGGGTTCAAATCCCACCTCCAACACTTATTAAATGTGTGATCAAAGGCCAATTGCCTGCTCTCTAGCCTCAGTTTTTTCATCTATAAAATTGTGATACCTCTAGTTGCCACTTCAGGTTATTGTGAGGATCAAATGAGATAATGTTGGTAAAGCACTTTGTGAAAATTTAAGTACTGTGTCACACAGCTATAGTAATAATGATCTTTTTACAAGGACTGGAAGTAAAAAGCTCAGTTTTGTTTCCATTATTCAGTAATTCCAGAGTTGAAGTATAGTATTCTAAAACTATACGTTTTAAATGAGGGAACTGAGAGAAAAGAACCCTGTCAAGACTAAAGAGAAAAACAAGTAACCAGAAACCTATCACCTTTAATATGCTTAACTTGGAGTACACAGATCCCCCTTTCAAAAAGCACATCTTTTATTTTGCCATGCCATTTTAACACTTTTTTAAAATTGCAGGATGTTTGTTCCTTAGTGCCTTTTGTGGTTGATTTTTATTTCTTATCAGTAGAAGCATATATTTCTTGGAATTATCACAGCAAAGTGCCAGTTCAAATTGTGATACATTCAAGATCACATTGTAAAATATAAAAATAAATCAGTACTGATAATTAAAAGAGTTATTTTTTAAAAATTTTTTTTAGGCAATTGGGGTTAAGTGACTTGCCCAGGGTCACACAGCTAGTAAGTGTCAAGTGTTTGGTCTGAGGCCGGATTTGTACTCAGGTCCTCCTGATTTCAGGGCTGGTGCTCTATCCACTGTGCCACCTAGCTGCCCCCAAAGGGTTATTTTAATCAGGAATAAAACTAATATATAGGACCGTTTATCTGTAAATATCTACGTGATTTAAAGTTATCATTAATTTTCATCATATCTCTTGAAAAGGTGAGAAAAACTAATCTTTACCCACAGAGCAGTAAAAAGAAGTTAAGAGAATATAAGAGTGAGGAAAAAGTGAAAAATAAAACTGGAGTTTTAGCTCTTACTAACAGAACAGGTACTACACTTGAGTTTTTAGCATTGTTGCTACCAGATGATGACAATTATTAAAAGAATTTAAATTTTTCTCTCCCTTTCTTCTTGATCTTGGGCAAGTCTCCATATGTCTAGATCTCAAGTTTTCTCATCTGCAAAATGAGGGCAGTGACTAAATGACCAGTAAGGTCCCCCCCTACTCTAAAACCTATAATCCTGTGATTTTCTCCTGCTTGTACTTTCAGGTCTGCCTCAGTGACCTGAGGTAGTACCACTCAGGCCAACTACAAGTACTACTTACTTAATGGTGGCACTCAGGAGTGGGGAGGTGGGTGAGTGCTTAGAAGAAATGTAAGTAAGTAATAGATGCAGAAATGTGTAATAAACCATTTATGGAAAGTGAAACCCCATAATGAATATACCTTTGTGTATGTGGCTCTATATTAACTTATTTGTGTCTCAATTTCTCCTAAAAAATAAGAATACCATCTTTGTGTTTCACATGAATAATTTTGAAATAAGTGAGATAAGATTACACAAAGACACGTTAAGCTCTTTGAAATCATTCATTAAAGCAATCAACTAATATTTATTAAGCACCTACTATGTGCTAGGCACTTGGGATACAAAAAGAGGCAAAAGACAGTCCTTGCTCCCTCTAGGAGTTCACATTCTAATTCAGAGCTTACATTCTAATGAAAGAAAGATTTACATCCAAGGTTATATTATCTTTATATTTTTACACTAGAAGGTTAGGGAATAAAACTCTAACCTCAACCCTGTCTTCCTGACAGCCTTTCATTGACGGTTTATTCAGCCACAACTGTTGTCGTATAGCCCATAATATTGACTATCTCTTGAGTGATCCTGGTAGTGCAGGGAACAGTAATATCTTTCCTCTCTAGTGCATTTCAAACTATAGTATTTCGCAAAATAATGTAATAATTCATGTTATCTAAGAGGTATAATAATTCTGTGTTAATATCTTTTGACATAATTATAACAACGTGGCTAAAATAAAAATATTATGCCTTTAGCTAGCTTTTTGCTACAGAAGTATTACATATTATTGTTTCGTTGATTTTTTTAGGCAGGAGCAGATGCTGTGCTCGGGAGGACAATTTGGGGAATTTTAGGTTTGGGTGCCTTTGGGTTTCAACTGAATGAAGTGCCTGATGGGAAACATATAATTACCACAACTCGTTCTCATTCCAGCAAGTTGGTAAATGATTGCATTTCTGCTATGAATCCTGATAATGTTCTCAGAGTGGGAGGAGCAGGAAATAAGGTAATATATTTGATGTTTGTCAGAAAGATTGAGGGGAGTTAGAAAATATTGAATTTATTATCATTTTCCCCCTTCAGCTTCTTGTTACGCAGAATCAGTCATTTGATAATGTTCAGACTTGTTCATTTGGTATAAATTAGTATTAAAAATGTATGGAAAGAGAATAGAAGTAATAAAATGATGCCACTAAGATTGGCTATAAAATATAAAGTCAAATCTATATCTAGTTTTTAAATTCTAAATTCAAACCTATTAAAATTTTTGATTTATTGTTTTTTTCTTGCACTATTTTTCTGAGGTAATCATTTGCTTACATTAGAAATAACTCTTCTAAGCTAGAAAGTAGATAAACTGGAGTAGGCATCCCAACATTTGTCATTAAGGAAAGCTAATAGCAAATTTTTTAAGTGGCCATGGGAATCTTTATTGTTGCCTGATTTCAAATTAAAATTAACCTTTGACCATGAGTGATGCTGCAAGGAGCGACTGCTGAGGAGCTCCTCTTCACCTGACTGTCTGAACATATCAAAGCTTACTTCACTTTTTAACAAAGCCATCAAGCCATCCTCCTGGCTTTCTTGGGATCCCTCTAAGCCCACAGAAGGCAGTATCCTCACGTGAGAGTTATTTGATTAAACTGACTATATGTATTGCTTTAAGTAAATAGATCCATGCTCCTAGAGCCTATGACATTTTAAAAAAAATCCTTACAGATCATTCAGCTGATTGAAGGCAAAGCGTCTGCTTACGTATTTGCCAGTCCTGGATGTAAGAAGTGGGATACTTGTGCTCCAGAAGTTATTTTATGTGCTGTAGGAGGTGAGTAAGCAAATTGAGATACTTTTTGGGTTCAGTAGAGGTATTTAAAGATTTTGATATACTGTAGTATCAATGACATCACATGCATTTTACTAGTAACTTTCGTTTTTTCATAATCTTCATTTCCCATTGTATTCTGATGCCTACCCTGTCCCAGAGATCCATCCCATAGAGTAAGTGACTTTAGAAAGAAAAAGGAAAAAAAAGTTCAGCAAAAGTAATAACCAGCATATGAAAAAATCTGATGTTCTGTGTAGCATTTCAAACCTGTGGTCTCCCACATATTTAAAGAAGCAGAAGAAGGTATCTTTTCATTCTTGTCCTCACAAGTAATTATAATTTCTTTTCAGTTTCAGTTGTTATATAACATGCATTATTACTATCAACACAGAACTACTACTTCATATAGCATATCCATTTTTATTTAAACATTAATCGAAAAAAATTAATTACCATATGTTATATTTTAAGCACAAGTCTGCCAAAAACAATTTTATTTAATTTTAACATTATTTTATATCCAAGCCGTTTCTGTCTTGGAGAGAGATTAGCATAGTTCCCTTGTGACTTCCAATAAGACTCTCTGTCACAGGATTTGAGATAATATTTATAGGAGTCTTGAATTCAGAAAGATATTTTAGCATTTTAAAATACAGTTGGGTTAACATTCTAAAACAATAGTCACTACTCACTTCCTCTGTTGACCACTACTTTCAAATGTTCTCCAGAAATTTTTTTAAAAAGGGTTCAGCTTCCTGAGTTGAAGACTGCCCTTAGACAAGTCAGCTAGCTTCAGAAGGTGGTGACATAATGATCTTAACAAAGTTAAGGAGTACTTTTTGTTAAAAGGTTGGCTTCTATCCTTAATTCTTTTCTTAAAAAAAAAAAAGGCTTTTTGTCCACCTTTCTAAGGGATGGTGGGGAAGGATGTCTGGAAAAAACTCATAGACTAGAGAAATTATTATTTCTTAATATTTTCAATTTTACTAAAAAAGTTTTTTTAATATGCTTCCAGATACTCTAATGTAGCCTCTTTTTGGATGGTTATATACAAGCAGAATTTTTAATTTAATTTTTCCTGCTTCCCAAAAATGCATTTTAGTTAATCTATGAATAGAAGATTTTCCTGACAAGTTAAATATTAATCATCATTGTCATCAGTCAATGAGCAAGCAATCAGTCAATCAGCAAGCATTTATTAAGTTCCAATTGCATACCAAATGCTGTGCTAGTTTCTGGGAATTCAAATAAAAAAATGAGATAGAGGTCATATTCTTTTTTCCCAGCTTTAAAGTTCTATGATTTTTTTTATTTAATATTTTATTTTTCCCCAGTTATGTGTAAAAACAATTTTTTAACATTCATTTTTAAAACTTTGAATTCCAAATTCTCTCCCTTGCTCCCTTCCCACCCCACTTCGTTGAGAAGGCAAGCAATTCAATATAGGTTATACATTGTAGTCATGCAAAACATTTCCATAATAGTCATGCTGTGAAAGAAAGCATAGATTAAAAAAAACCTCAAGAAGAATAAGTAAGTAAAAAAAGTATGCTTCAGTCTATTCAGACACCATCAGTTCTTTCTCTAGGGATGGGTAGCATTTTTCATCATAAGTCCTTCAGACTTGTCTTGGGTCATTGTATTGCTGAGAATAGCTAAGTCATTCGCAGTTGATCATCATACAATATTACTGTTACTTTGTACACAGTACATTTCACTTTGCATCAGTTCATGCAAGTCTCTCTAGGCTTTCCTGAGAGCATCCCGCTCATGATTTCCCATAGCATAATAGTATTCCATCATAATCACATACCACAGCTTGTTCAGCTGTTCCCCAATTGATGGGCATCCCCTCAATTTCCAATTCTTTACCCCCAGAAAAGAGCTGTTATAGATATTTTTGTACATGTAAGTTCTTTTCATTTTTGTTTTTTTTTTTAATCTCTTTTGGGATACAGATCTAGTAGTGGTACTGCTGGTTTTGTACCCCTTTGGGCATAGTTCCAAATTGCTCTACACAATGGTTGGATCAGTTCACAACTCCACTAACAGTGCACTAATGCCCCATTTTCCCCACATCCTCTCCACCATTTGTCATTTTGCTTTTCTGTTCTATTAACCAATCTAATAGGTATGAAGTAGTGCCTCAGAATTGTTTTAATTTGCATTTCTCCAAACTTTGGTGAGTTGGAGCATTTTTTCATATACCTATAGATTGCTTTGATTACTTCATCTGAAAACTGTTCATATCTTTTGATCATTTATCAACTGGGGAATGGCTCTTATTTTTATAAATTTGACTGAGTTCAATATATGTTTGAGAAATTAGGTCTTTATCAGAAAAACTTGCTTCAATTTTTTTTTCACAGTTACTATTGCTAACTGTATTTCCCTCCATCCTTTCCCCCCTGCTTATTCTATTCTCTCTCTCCTTTCACTCTGTCCCTCCTCAAAAGTGTTTTGTTTCTGACTCCTTCCTCCCACCCGCCCTCCCTTTTATCACCTCCACCCTCTTCTCTTATCCCTTTCCCCTCCTGCTTTCCTGTAGGGTAAGATAGATTTCTACACTCAATTGAGTGTGTATATTGTTCCCTCTTTGAACCAATCCTGATGAGAGTAAGGTTCACTCACTCTGCCTCACCTTACTCCTCTTTCCCTATACTGTAAAAGCTTTTTATTGCCTCTTTTATATGAGATAATTTACCTTAATCTATCTCTCCCTTTCTGTTTCTCCTAGTACATTCCCCTCTCACCCCTTAATTTTATTTTTTTTTACATATTGTCCCTTTGTATTCGACTCACACCTATCCTCTTTGTCTGTATATGCTCCTATCTGTCGTAATAATGAGAAAGTTCTTATGAGTTACAAGTATCATCTTCCTGGGTAGGAATGTAAACAGTTTAATCTAACTAAGTCCATTGTGATTTCCCTTTCTTGTTTCCCTTTTTATGCTTTAGTCTTGTATTTGAAAGTTCAGCTTTGGTCTTTTCGTCAAGAATGCTTGAAAGTCATCTCTCTCATTGAATATCCAGTTTTCCCCTGAAGGATTATACTCAGTTTTTCTGGATAAATGATTCTTGGTTGTAATCCTACCTCCTTTGTCCTCTAAAATATCATATTCTGAGCCCTCTGATCCTTTAATGTAGAGGTTGCTAAATGTCTTATCCTGACTGTGGCTCAATGATACTTGAATTGTTTCTTTCTGGCTGCTTGCAATATTTTCTCCTTGACTTGGGAGCTGTGCAATTTGACTTTAATATTCCTTGCAGTTTTCATTTTGGGATCTTGTTCAGGAAGTGATTGGTGGATTCTTCCAATTTTTATTTTACCCTCTGGTTCTAGAATATTGGGGTAGTTTTCCTTGATAATTTCTTGAAAGATGATGTCTAGGCTCTTTTTTTGATCATGCCTATTAGGTAGTTCAATAATTTTCATATTCTCTCTCCTGGATTTATTCTCCAGGTCAGTTGTTTGTCCCCTGAGATATTTCACATTGTGTTCTATTTTTTCATTCTTTTGGTTTTGTTTTATTGTTTCTTGATTTCTCATAAAGTCATTAGCTTCCATTTGCTCCATTCTAATTCCATTTTAAGGAATTATTTTCTTCAGTTAGCTTTTGTACTTCTTTTTCCATTTGGCCAATCCTGCTTTTTAAGGTATTCTCCTCATTGACTTTTTTGTACCTCTTTTATCATTTGGCCTATTCCAGAGGTGGGAAACCTCAAGTACAACCCTTTGAGTGAATCCGAACTTCACAGAACAAATACACTTAATAAAAGGATTTGTTCTGTAAAACTTGGATTCAGCCAAAAGGCCACACCCAAGGACCTAGAAGGCCATGTGTGGCCTCAAGGCCATAGATTCCCCACCCCTTGTTCACTCTGTTTTTTAAGGTGTTATTTTCTTCAGTATTTTTTGCGCCTTCTTTACCAAGCTGTTGACTCATTTTTCATTATTTTCTTGCATCACTTTCATTTCTCTTCCCAATTTTTCATTTACCTCCCTTACTTGATTTTTCAGAATCTTTTTGAGTTCTTCCATGGCCTGAGACCAATTCATATTTTTCTTGAAGGCTTTGGATAAAGGACTTGGTTATCTTCTTCTGAGTATGTGTTTTTATCTTCCTTGTCACCATAGTAACTTTCTATGGTCAGAATTTTTTTTCTATTGTTTGCTTCTTTTCCCAGTCTATTACTTATTTTTAGCTCTTTGTTAAAGTGGGGCTTTGTTTCACAGGTGAAGTGGGCACTGTCCCAAGCTTCAGGGGGAACTGTTTTCAGAGATACTCCTAGGAACCTGTAAGTTTTCAGTTCTTCGGAGGTGGTATGATCTAAGGAGAGGTGTTTACTACTTTCCTGACCTGTGCTCTGGTCTGTGAGTGACCACAAGCATTCTTTTCTGCCCCAGAACTGTGAGAAGGGTCCCTGCTCCACTGTGGCCACAAGCTCTGGTGTGCTAGGGCTCCTCCTCACCTTGGGACTGCCACCCAGGAGTGTGACCTATGTCCGAGGATGGGCAACCAACAAAATCCTGCCTCGATGCTAGCAAAGAGACCTATGTAATGACCAGTTGTTTGACCCCCTTACCATCTGTGAACTGAGAGTTCTAGAAGCAGCTGCTGCTGATTCAGTGGCTCCCAAGGCCTGCTCTTGGTTTGCTGGGGCTGGAGCTGTGCTGGTGTGGTCTTTGCTGGACTGTGCTCCACTCTCACCTAGGTGCAACAGACCTTTCCTGCCAATCTCCTAAGTTGTCTTTGGCATCTGTGAGCTGAGAGGTCTGGAAACCACCACTGCTGCCACTGATTCAGTCTCCCTAAGCCTGCTCCTGGTTTGCTGGGTCCAGATCTGCACTGGGGCCTAGTCTGTGGTGGCGCAGCCTGCACTGGACTGCGCTCCTCTCTCACCTTGGTGCAACTGACCTTTCCTGCCAACTTTCTAAGTTGTCTTAGGCTGGAAAATTGTTTAACTCATCTTTTTGTGGGTTCTACCACTCTAGAATTTGTTTAGAGTCATTACTTAAAGATATTTGGACGGGTTCAGGGGAGAGCTGAGGCAAGCCCCTGTCTTTACTCTCTCATCTTGGCTCTACCTCCTCAGATCTTATATTCTGAATTAGTACTGATTGAGCCACATGTGGACTTTGCACTCCACTGTGCTGTGTGCAACATGGCCTAAATTTAGAGGGAAACTCCCCATCTAAACACATTACATTACATTAAATACACATCACATTAAAATGCTTTTAAAAACTGTCCCTTGGTCCATCTTTATTATTAGTAAACACTTCCTCATAAAATTGATTTTATCACCTAGAATATACTCCAGGAAAACATTTGATTTTTTTTAATTCCTCCATTTTACTTAAGATAGTCTATTTCTCATCAAGCTATTCAGTGCTAAATTTTATAACATACTACAGCTTTATTTTGTGAATATATTTCACTGAAACTATAGTCCCAGTTAAATGGGCATAAAAGGTCCATGAAGGAAAAAAAATGGATTAAAAAAGAAGAAACAAATTAGCAAAATCAGAAAGTCAATGAAAGGTTATATGAAGTAGGAGGAATGAAGAACAGAGTGGTGATTAAAGTTACATGTACAGAGATAAGTTATGTGTACAGAGATGAATGTTATGATATAAACATGGATCAGACTTTGGGAAGTTTTTTTTTAAATGAGAGCAGAAAATATATGAATAAGCACATTTTTTGTAATGCTGATTTAAGAATGATTGAGAAATGAATAATAGAGAATGATTAGTGTGGGTTTAAAATAACTACCAGGAAAATAAACCACATAAACACCCAATAAGAGCCCAGGGTGCAATGAGTAAGCAAACATTTGAAATGCCATTTCTTTTATCAAAATCATATATTTTCTTTTTTATTAATGTCTTTTGTTCTTTCTAAAAAGATAAATTTGGATTGAATCTTGTTTTTATATCACTTACATTTCCTAATGTATTCCCCACCCTACCCTCCCATAGAGCTGTTTCTCATAAAAAAGAATATACAGTTCAACGAAATGAACCAGTACATTGAAAAATCCTGACATTATACAGTGTTCCACACTTATTATTATATAATATGTGATATATGTATATAATGTAGTATAGTACATGTATAATACAAATTTTATGTTATATACATTATATAAGTATTCTGCCTCATCTCTGAAATAGGAAAGAAGATGCGTAAATCATTTCCACTTTTGAATGTTCAACCAGTCTTGTCTACTGGGATTAAAACTTCTATTCTTTTTAGGATTTATTATCCTGGAATTTTTAAGCTCATATTTAAATTGACCTGGTAACCAATGGCTTAAATAAACAAAATAATCCTCAGAATTAGGGTTAAGGGATTGGATTAGATGAGTTTTAAGGTCAATGTCAGCTGTAAAATTTTATGACACTTATTTTTCATTCAATTGAAAACTAATACTTTAAGAGCTATATATATAGCTCTTAAGTAAATTCAAATTTTCAGTCTTTAAATCATAATTTTTTCTTTTTGTTCACCCTCTCTTTCAACCTGGGAGTGCTCTGTTAATTTTGTGTTTCTTTCTGTATCATACTTAGAAATAATTGAAAACCATTTCTGTGAGAGGAAAAAAACAACCACTTTTTCTAGCCTGAAATGTAAAGTCTTTTATGAGGAATCAATGCTGTATTTGTATTTTTTACTTCCAGGTAAACTGACTGATATTCATGGAAATGCCCTTCAGTACCATAAGGAAGTAAAACATATGAATTCTGCTGGTGTCCTTGCCACACTGAGGAATCATGACTATTATGCAAGCCGAGTTCCAGAGACTGTAAAGAAAGCTCTTGTGCCATGAGAGACATATTATCTACTTACCAGTGAAAACAATGACATTTGATATTCAAGTTAATAAATATTTTAAAATTATGAAAATAGATTTATTTTTGTTTTTATTGTTATTGATTAGTGATATTGTTTATACAGTAAGAGCAGCGTAAATAATTAATGAATTCTGATAAATTCATAGTTCCAGTTTTGAAATAAAGAGTATCACCTTTAAGCTGGTAAGCTAGATCTATGAAACAGCCAAATTAGGATCCTAATGATCACACTTGATACCTATTGACTCATGGCAAAATTTTGGCCTACATTCTATAGGGATAAAAAGGAAAGGTTCAGTTTTGAGCCCTGCTAATAATACTGTCAGCATTCCTGTAAAATTTCCTCATTTGATTTAAGGCACAAAGCTTAGATGCTACATGAATCTTATTTTGTTAAATGACTTTATCCTCTAAATTATTATGATTTTTATTATATCTCCTACAAAATGTTATTTTCTATGTTGGTGAAATAGCTTTATGAGAGATACTCTTATGATAAAATTACACATTATTTAATTTTTGTATTAATTGAATTTCTTATGTTTAACTATACTAAATAAATGGTTTCATTTATTCTGATTTCTTTGTAAAACTTTCTAGGATTTCAAGTCCTGTAATTTCAGTCCAGTAGACATTGTGTGTACTATGTATAAGATATTATAATAGGTGCTGGGTATACAGAGCCAAAAATGAAACAGTTCTGGCCCTCCTGGAGGTTACATTCCACTTTGTGACACAACATATGTATAGTTAAGTAAATACAGGATAATATAAGTAGGTCAAGAATGCTGAACACTTAAGAGTGAAAGGGGGAGAAATCAGGAAAGACTATTTGTAGGAGGTGGTACTTGAGCTGAGTCTTGAAAAAAGATAAGTATTCTAAGAAGCTAAAGAGGAGTGCCACTAGCTCCAGGCAAAAGAACTCTGTTGCAGAGAGATGGTAGCATAGCAATAAAAAAAAATAGCTAGTGTTTACGTAGCACTTTAAGATTTACAGAGAGTTAAAAAAGCAAGATGAGTTGGTTGCAAGGCAAAGGTGAAGTTTGATAGATGGAGCATCAGAGTCCTCAAGTGGCATCCTTGGGATATTAGGATGAAGTGATTGTGGCCACCCATACAATATCCCGAATCCTTGTGGCAAATTTATGGGATAGCATGACCAAGAATCACATAGAATGAGCAGGCATGGATGGGTTACAATAAATATCACCTGAGGGAACATTTAAATTGAAGACACTATATACCTATGCAAGTATTTGAATATGTTTTATATTTCCTTACTGTGTAAGTATTGCTTTCCCTAGTGTACAATCGTCGAGGACTAAGACTATTTTAGTTTTGTGTTTTCTGTTTTTGTTTTTGTCTTTGCGTTTCCAGGCCTAGCACAATCCAGCACAAAATAGATATTTTATAAATAGTTGCTCTACTAAGGAATAAATGAAAGATCAGTGATACCTTAATAAAAAAGATTTACAGAGGATTTTATTTATATCATCTCATTTAATTCTCAACAAACTGGTTAGGTAGGTGATATTGATGAGGAATGCATGACTCTTGACCTTTTTCCCAAATGAATTTGGGTGCCTACTTCTTGGTGGGGGGGGGGAATGATGAGATTCAAATAGGCTGGTCCAGGAGAAGCCCATTATCACAAATACCACTTAAAGCCACTTTAGGAGACACTGAGATTCAAGTAGGCTGGTTGATGAAATTCCAGAAACTAACCAGAACCGCTCTGCCCAGGACTGAACCATGGAATAATTATGTGTCTATATAATGCTTGAAATTAAAAACGACTGTCCCTGGTTACCTCATCTTCTCTTGCCATGGCAGGTTTTCCTTTATAAAGAATCCCTAACCTCTCCAGGCTAATGCGTGTCCCCCTTAATGGGGTGTCTTCCTTTATATGGTATCCCCCTGAAGTGGCCATCTCCCTTTCAGGGCTGCCTTCTATGGGGGGGGCACCTCTCAAGTAGCTGCCCCTTAAGCTGGGGTCTCCCTTTAAACTTTGTCTCCCTTAAGGGGTAAAGGAGCCTGCTTGGTGTGTTGTGTTATCCTCAATAAGTGCCTTTATTTGATTTGGAGACAGCCTGAGTGAATTCATTGGAGAAGGCTTCACCACACATACACCACACACCCCACCATTTTGAGGTGCCCCTGAACCTCAACAATATTACTCCCATTTTTGAGATGAGGAAACAGGTTGAAAGAGATATAGTCTCTTCTATGGGTCAGTCAATTAGCATTTAAGTCTTTATGATGTGCTAGGCACTGTGCTAAGCATTAGGAATACAAAGAAATACAGAAAGACATAATCTCTGCTTCCAAAGAACTTACAAACTAATGGGGTAAGACAGAAAGTATAAATAAGATGTATGGGATAAATTGGAGATAACTGGGAAGGCACTATCAATAAACATTAAGCACCTACTATGTGCCAGCACTATGCTAAGCACTGGGGATACAAAAAGAAGCAAAAGATAGTCCCTTACCTCAGGGAGCTTACAGTCTAAGGGGGAAGACAATATGCAAAAAAATATATACAAGACATGCTATGTAGAGATTAAATTGACATGTACTAGCATTAAAGAGGATTGAGAGAGGCTTCTTACAAAAGGTGGGACTTTTGCTGAGACTTGAAAGAAGCAGAGAAGCTAAAATGCAGAGATGAGGAAGGATAAAGTTAAGGCTTGGGGGACAGCCAGTGAAAATGTGAGTCGTAAAATGGAGTGTCTTCTTTGAGGAACAGCCCACATTGGATCACAGAGTAGGAGTGTGGCGTGTAAGACCAATGTAAAGGTAGGAAGGGCCCAGTTATAAGCCAAGCAGGATTCTATATTTGATCCTGGAGACAATAGAGAGCCATTGGAACTGAACTAGGAGAAAAGCTGCTGCCATTGCCTTACAGCTCACTCACTTCTCAGCTCTCAGTGAGTGGATCCATTACTTCACTGAAACTCTACTCTCCAAAATTACAAACGATCTCTTAGTTGCTAAAGGCCAAAGACTTTTTTCTCTCCTCCTCCTACTTTTCTTCTTAAGGATACTGCCATCTTCCCCTCACCTAGGCTAGATGTCATCGTCCTCTCTTTACTCTTCACCAGCCCTGCTGGTCAACTGGCAAATCCTGTTGTTTGTACCCTTGTAACAGCTCTCCTACATTCCCTCTTCTCTCCTGATACTACCACCACCCTGGTGCAGACCCTCACTGCCTCATACCTGTGCAGATGGGTCTGTCGGATTCCACTCATTCTCCAATCAGCTTTTCTTCCAGTTTGACTATGAAAGGCAACACAGAAAGACACGGTAGCAGGAGGGGATAGAGGGGTCAAGAAAAGAGATAGCTAGTGCTGGACTGGTAGTCAGGAAGACGAGTTCAAATTCGAGCTCTTACTAGTTCTGTCAGACTTTTATTAGCTGGGTGACTGGACAAGTTCCTGAACCTTTCCGTCTTCAGCTCTGTCAAATGCACATAATAATAATAATAGGTTTGTTTGCAGGATGTAACGAGTAGATATAGGTAAACCGCTTTGCAAAACCTAAAGCGATTAAAATGCTCGCTGTTGTTAATACCACTTAAGGTCTGTCTGCCAGTTTCCTCATCTGTAAAATGGTTATAATTAGAGCACTTATCTCCCAGGGTTCAGGGTCGTGGTGCGGCTGAAACGAGATATTTGTAAAGCGTTTTTCACACCTGAAAGCGCCATACAAATGCTAGCTATAAGTACTCATAATCATAATCAATGAGGATGAGGAGGCAGCAGGCAAGGGATGGAGAAAGTGAAGATTGCAGAGGTGGAGGCAAGAGATGACGGAGAAGACTGGAGGGGACCAGATCAAGGGCACCGGGCGAGGGAAGGGGAGGAACGCTTAGACACATCCTCCACCGTCCAACGTGCCTCTTTTGCAGACGGACCCTGCGGCGTGGTAGAGGCTGTTTGTGAAAGGTTCCGGAACTGCCCGAGGCCGTTTGGCCGCTGCACCGGAAGTGGGGAGGAGAAACTGGGTGTGCCGAGCTGGGAGGAGGAGCCTTGGCCCAGGCGGAGCGGACACGTCTTATCTTCCGGTTGCCCACGCATCCTTCTTCACAAGGAGGCAGGACTGACGGACTGACGGTCCGAGATGGCGACGCTGAGTCTGACGGTGAACCCCCAAGACCTTCCCCTCGGTAAGCCTTGTCGAGGACGCATCGGCCCAGTCCTGGCCGGGCTTACAGAGAGGACTTTTCCTGGGCCGGGACTTGAATCTACCCCGAGATGCTTTTTCTTCTTAGTCCCTCCCCCTCTCCACATGCTAGGCCGGGCACCTGGCTCTTCCTTTAGGGGACTTTTTGGTTGCCAGGAGGGAGACCCCGACCCAGTCACCTGACCCTGGTGACACGTGGCTTGGCGCCTTTCTGGTCCCTCATCGCTGAAGGTGGTTTCCTTGGCTCTTGGTGTCTCTCCGCAATGCTAATTAAAATGGGTCTTGCGAGGCTGGGAGTGACTGGACGGCCTCAACTGGTTAAATGACACGTTGTGGGGTTTGAGAATTACTTCACTGATTTCCTTTCAAGCCAGGTCGCAAGCAGTAAGTGCCTGTGTTCCACGCACTGGGGATAAAAAGAAAGGGAAAGACTTTTTTTTTTTTTTGTTTAAGCCATCAGTCCCTGTTCTCAAGGAGCTCACTGTCTAACGGGGGAGTACAAACAAGCTATATACGAGATAATTTGGTGATAATCAACCGAGGGGAGACTCTAGCATCAAGGGGAATAGGGAAAAGCTTGTGGTGCCTTCCATATTAATAGGAAAATTATTGAAAAGAGAGGGGTTGGGAGGAAGGGACAAGATAATGAGTTTAGTTTTGAATATGTTGAGTTTAAATGTCTGTTGGATATGCAGCTTGAGATGTCCAATAGGTTTTTGGGCGACTTGAGACTGAAGGTCACAAGAAATTATGGCTGGATACATCTGAGAATCTTTTGCATAGAGATGTTAGTTGAATCTACGGGAGCTGATAAAATCACCAAGGGAAATAGAGAGATGAAGACTCAGAACAGAGGTTTGGGGCACACCCACGATTATCAGGGTACACCTGGATGAAGATCCAGTAAATGAGACTGAGGTAATCAGACAAGTAGAAGAACCAGGAATGAGCAATATCCTGAAAACCTGCAGAGAAGAGAGTTTAAAGGAGAGAAAGGTGATGGATTGTCTTGGAAGCTTGAGAGAGATAAAGAAGAATGAGGATCAAGAAAAGGCTGTTAGATTTGGCAGTTAAGAAATCATTGGTAACTTTGAAGAGAGCAGTGTCACTTGAATAATGAGATCCAAAACCAAAGTGCAGAGTTAAGAGAAAAGAAAGAGCGGAATCATTGAGTGTATATAAGGGAGGAGGGTTATAAAATGGAAGCTAGTGATGATGGACTGATCAAGTGAGGGTTTTTTGAGTCATGGGTGTGTTTGTAGGTAGTAGGGATGCAGCAGTAGACAGGAAGAGATTGAAGAATAATGAGAGATGAAATAATAAAAGGGCAGACTGCTGGAGAAGATAGAATGGGAACATTCCACCACCACCCCATACTGTGTTTCCCCACATTTCTCTTATTCATATTTTGGACTCTATACTGTACTGACCCTAGGAAATGGGATCAAGGCAAGTGCTCATCATTACCTTTTGGATGTCTGGTGACAGATTTATATGGGTACCTGGACAGAGGCATATAGCAGGCAGGTGCATTTGCTTCTCTGTTTATCTTGCAGAAGTAGTAAGGTTCTGACCTGTGACCTCCCTGCTTAGTTTCCAGTTTGTACCAAATTCGGGTTTGTATTTCCAACTAATAATAATGATAATGAACTTTCAGAGGTTAACATGAATGCGAGTTATGATTTTTAGAAACAATTGTATCAAAACAGGATTGTCATTTTTCTGAGTGTGCATTGGCATCACTTCCCCCCCCCCCCCCCAAATTTTGGACTTGGTAGGCTGGTAAGATATACATATTATTCAAATCAGTTTTGACGTTGTTAACTCTTATTGGGGCTTTAAATCTTTTAGAACAAAGATATTGTTAATAAATCTCATGTGTATGTAATAATATTTTGAATAATATCAATAAAAACAGACTTGATTTAAATAAATTATTCTCTTGAAGAAATAGAATATTCAGTGGTGAGCCAGGTAAGATCCTTACCCTCAAATCTTGATTCCATTTTTAGCCTTTTGTACTCTCTTTGGGAAAAATTGCAAAGGATTTTTTGTTGCCTGTCATATGCTCACTTTTTCCATTGCTTTAATTCATTACAATTATTTAAATCAAGGAAATTTTACCTTTGTTTTATATATTGGCCAGTAAATGTTTTTTGTTTTTTTTTTAAAGGCATCAATATAGATTGAACTATTTCACTTTTGATTTTTTTCCCGCCGTTCCAACTTTGTTGTACACTTGATTATGTAGCATACCTGGAAATTAGTTTAACTTAAGGTATTGCTGAGGTAGCATTTGAGAACACTTAAATGAGAATGTCTGATGTAATTTGAGGGGAAAATGTAAGTTTCAAATCTCTGAAATTAGGTATTTAAGAGATTACAGTTAAAGGACAGCATTAAAAACTCGCTTTATTTAGCCAAACATCTGAACTCGGTCTCTTTAAATGAGTAAGTGATTATTCTTACAGCTGCGTTATCTGACTAATAGTGTGAACTATTAAAAGAAACATGATGGCATATGTTGCAGTGTTTAATATTCGCTGGCCCATTAAATGCTTTTGTCTCCCTCACAAGTAACTCATAAGTTCCTTGTACATAGGAACTCAGCAGATGTTTGTTTAATGGATAGATTCCGTACATACAGTTGTCTGCATGAAAGGACTTGATCAGAAGGGTCCTAGGATCAGTGGTCTAGAGCTGGAAGAGGCCATCTCATGCAACCTCTTCATTTTATGGTAAGAAACTGAGACCCAGGGAGGCTAAGGGAACTTGTTTAAGGTGACATAGGTAGGAAGCATTAGAGGCCAGACAGAGTTGAATCTAGATTCAACAGTCTTTTCATTTTGTAATACTATACAGAAGTTCTAAATTTTTTCATTGATAGACCTATTTCCTAATCCAGGGCCTGCCCTTTATAAGCTTTGTGACTTTGTGTAAGTGATGCTAGCACTCTGATCATCTTGTTTCCATACCTGTAAAATGAAGGATTGAGCTTTTAAGTTATTTTCAGCTCTAAATTCTCATTGTAGCCTTCGTAGTTGTCATTCCTTGTGGTACAATATTCTTTACATTCACATACGATTTTCTAGTTGTTGGGCATATTTCCAGATATATCATTTCCAGATTTTTTTTTACTATTATGGATATCTTTACATAGCCACATCTTTTTTTTTGCCTGCCCGTAACAGCCTTAAGGTGTAGTCCTAGTCATGTGATCACCAGCTCAAGGTGAAATACATATAATAACTTTTGTTGTATTAATACCATACTGTTTTAAAGGCAGATTGGATTTCACAGCTGTACCATTGGTAATGTTCCTTTCTCCACAACCTAGCCAGTGTTAGATTTTGTCATTTTAAACTTCTTTATTAGACCAATGGATCTTTCAGAGTTGGCATACTAGGTATAGTAGTAGGCCTGGAGTTAGGAAGACCCGAGTTCAAATATGGCCTCTGATACTTACTGCATATGTGACCCTGGATAAATCACTTAACCTTTGCCTCAGTTTCCTCAACTGAAACATGAGCATAGATAATGATGACACCTACCCCCCAAGGTTGTTGTGAGGACAAAATGAGATAATATTTGTAAAGTGCTTGGGGCATGTAGTAGACATTATAGAAATGTTAGCTTTTATTTTTTTGTTACTGACATTGGAAAGAACATTGTTAACATTTTCTAAATTATCAAAAACTAGAATAAAAACTACTGAAATTTAAGTGTCAATGTTTCTTAAATTTGCATTTCTTTGATAATTAGAAATTTTAAATATTTTTCATGTGACTGTTAATTTGTGCTTCTTTTGTGAACTGATATCCTTTGAGTGTCAGAACTGAGTAGTCAATAGAGGGCCTACCTCAGAGTCAGAAAGACTTTGGAATCAAGTTTCCTGTCTGATACGTGCTGGCTAGGACATCCACTTTCTGTGACCCAGGAAATTCACTAAGATTATAAATTGTAGAACATTTACAGATCCGCATTGATACTGGGGAGTTCTCTACACCTATGAATCTTAGGTCTGAAAAAAAAAATCCTTTGATCACTTATCTGTTAGCTGGTCCTAATTGGGGCTCATACATCTTTCCAGAATCCCATCTTTAAGGCAGTCTACTGACTTATGTGCCTTTGAATACATATTGGATCATGTCTTTTTATGAGTATCAGTTTAGCCAGTGCACATTATACTGTTTTTAATATGGTTTTGCTTATGTATTTAGAGTCATAGATTTTAAAGATGAAAGGAACTTCAAGATCACATAGACATAACCTCTCATTTAACATTTGGGGAAATTAAGACCCAAGACTTCCCCAAAGTCACTGAAGTAGTAAGTGACAAAACCAAGATTTGAACCCAAATCCTCTGACAGGAAATCCAGTACTTTCCACTGTACCACATTGTCCCCTGTACCACATTGTCCCCTGTACCTGCTAGACCAAACATTGTCACAATTTTGAATAGCACTGAGATGATATTCAGATCTTCCATTTCTAAAATTACTAAGTTTAGGGGAAGGTAGGTCTATGAGGATGCAAGAGTTATTTTTCTGAGTAGTTGACTACATTATGCATTGTAAGAGACATAGGAGTAAGTCACTGTGTTTCATAATGGCCCTGGGCCATCCTTGCCTCCTAGAGGAAGAAAGTTAACTTTAATCTTCAGTGCCTACCTGGAAGCAAGTGGACCTGGCTGAGCTGGTGCTGTATCCTGATATTTATCTTTCCTTCAAGACAAAAGACCGTTTTGTATAAGTTCTTTTTAAAGAATTTCCTGTCTGCCATTTTGTAATATGTGTTTAGAGAATGTTTCAGTCTGAAAGTTTGATGATTCTGCTTACAAATGTATTCTGCTATGAAAAGACTTTAAATTTTCTTCCGTTGTGTTTGTAGGAGCTTTGTTGACAGTAGAACATGTTAAAGATAATGTCAAAATTTCAGTTGAAGAAGGAAAAGAGAATATCCTTCGAGTTTCTGAGTAAGTGATTTTACATTTCTGTCCTCATTGCTTAGATTAGCATTTTTAAATGTTCATTTTAAATGCTGAATTGGGTGTGTGAATTAAAAATAGTTATTTTTGCATGATTGTTAAAGGTGTTATTAATAGGAATACAATTACAATTAAGATAAGTGGAAATATATTGAGATATTATTCCTAGATTTACCCTTTTGAATATTCTTTTAAAATCATACAACTCATTCTTCACAGTCCCATTTAATTGTAATATGTATATATATATACACACACACTATATATAGCATATATAAGGTTCATAATATTCAACGTAATACAGTGAGGTGTATTTTCTCATTGTCTCTTCTATGAAGATGTTTTATATTATTCATTATCAATTTTAAATAAGATTTAGTGTCTTTAATTTGAAGATCACAGCATCAAAATAATTATATATGTATATACATTGCTGTGTTATATACAGATTCAGTAGATGTGATTTCTGCCTTCTCAGAGGTTATTTCTTTGCCAAGCCGTGCAAATAGAGAGATTGAGGATATAAAGACAAATGCAAAACAAATATGTAAACATTATGTACTTTTTGACCATTATAATTAAGCAGTACGGACTCTCCAAAAGATTCATAATATAGAATTTCAGGAAATTGTGACTTATGAGCTCCATAGTTAATAATCTTGTTTGCGTGTTTCCATTATTAATAATTTAGTTTTCAAAATATTTTGCACTGATCACATCTTTAAATCAGCTATTGATTTTTGTTATTGCTTTGTAGAAATTTTAAAATAATCTTAAATCTTTCATTGCTCTCAGAATGTTTATACTGTATTTTTATACTTCTAAAAAACTTAGGGTTCAGTTGCCTTGAGGCTAATCATGTGCATCCATATTTATAAAACTCAGTCAAAGCTTCCCATCTCCTAACTTCTGGTATCCCATGAGCTCACATCTATAACTTCTCCTTTTGTTTTTTTCTATCAAATATGGCAGTACCATTTTATTTTAAATTTTAACATTTTAATTTTATGATTATCATATCAATCATTTTTGTTATTATTAATAATGACACTGTATTGCTTTAAAATTTGCAATGTACCTTGCATATTTCATCTAATTTGAGCTCTGTGAGATAGGTAATTGCTGGTGTTATTTTTTCTACATAAAGATGAAGGAACTGAGTCCATAAGAGGTCAAGTGACATACTTATATGACTAGTGACTATCTAGGGGATTTTTAATCCAGGTCTTCCTGACTCCAAGTCCAGCACTCCCTCCACCATGTTTTGATTTAACTTTTTGATCCTTAGGAAACTTCCCAGTGGGAGAACTGTTCTAAACCACTTGATGAGGATAGAGATTGCTGCTGATAATGAGTCAGTAGTAGCTTTATAATGGAAAGGGAGCACATTATGTTGACATTCAACGCCATCCCATTGTGTAATGGCTGTATAAAATTGATTTCTCATAACAGTAGTGCATTTTAAAATGGGAAATGAAATTTAAGAAACATCAGCTAAACTTGTTTCCCAACTGATGGTTTGGGGCAGGACAGGGGAAGCTACAGCCTCAAAGACGCATGTGGGCCTCTAGGTCCTCAGGTGTGGCCCTTTGGCTGAATCCAGACTTCACAGAACAAATGCCCTTAGTAAAAGGATTTGTTCTGTAAAACTTGGACTCAGTCAAAAGGCCCTATTTGAATACCTAGAAGGCCACATAGGCTGTAGGTTCCCTACCCCTGGCTTGGGGTAAATGAATTTTGTAACTTCAGAGAACTAAACTGATTTATTTAGGTACTAGTTGAAAAATAGTTTGGGATATTTCAAATTTGATGATCCTACAGTTATTGCTTAAAGTAGTTCTTAAATTAACTTTGGAGAGTAGGCTTTTGAATCTATTTTCTTTGGGATAGTTTCATGTATGAATTGCTTTTAAAGTTTGGCAAACCTTTTCAGAGTGTTCTGAAACTGCAGATATGTGTTTTAATCTTGCAGTTTGTATATTCTGATGGAAACCACAGTACATATACCTTATATTTACATCCTGTTTGAAGATTTCAAGCTCCTTAAGTCAGGCTATAAATTATAACCTTTTAACAGGGATTTATGTTGAGTAGACTCTTGCAAGATACTACTTGTTCATTGTTACAGGTATGAATTATTGGTTTACCATAGTCTCTAAAAATAATCACTTTAACCTGCACATTAGAAGGTCTTAAAAAATTTCTTTTGACACAGAAGATAAGTCCTAGCAAACCCCTTTACGAAGGACATTTCTGGTAAAAACAAAGTATTTATTATTTACAAAAAAAAGAATTATGTCTTAACTTTGGTAGTATGATACTCACGTTTGACTGTTGTGTTTGACCAGAGTTTGTTGCCCTTCTTCATCGACTTTATTGACCTTGTTGCAGTCACCCTACATATTGTTCTTTTGTATGAGCTTCACTTTGCATCACATTTTAAGTTTCCTCATGTTTTTCTGAATTCTTCATATTCCTTGTTCATTACAGCCTAGTAATATTTTATTCTATGCATATGCCTCAACCATTTGTCCAGCCATTCCGCAATTGTTGAGACATACTTTGTTTCCAGCTTTTTTGTGATCCTGGATAATGCTGCTCTGAACATTTTTTCATATTAAGAGTCTTGCTGTCAGTAACATCTGTGGGATTCAGTTCCGTAGTGGAATTATTGGGTTGAAGAGAAGAAGCCAAATTGTGTAGGAATTTAATTGTCAAGCTAAGCTGCTTATAGTTTATTCTGGCTAAGCTGCTTGTAGTTTATTCTGGAGACATAGGAGAGTCATTTAAGATTTTTGAGCAGGTGAGTGACATAGTCATTAGGACAGTGATCTTAGAATCTCTTTGGAGGTTGGATTGCAGAGAAGAGAGATTGTAAGCAGGAAGACACAATAGGAGGTTATTACAGTCATTTAGGTGACATGTAATGAAGGCCTGAACCCAGGTGATAAACACAGGAACAGAGGGAAAAGGGGACAGGATAGATAAGAATTGACAAGACTTGGAAACTATAGATGGGAATTGAGGGAGAGTGAAGAGTCAAGAATGTTTAACCTAAGTGATTGAAAGGATAGTGGCACCCTCAACTAAAATAGGAAGTTTGCAAGGAGGGAAGGATTTTAGGGAAGAATGCAGAATTCTGTTTTAAACATATTGAGTGTAATATGACTTTAGTATATGCAGATGAGGATTTCTAAGAGGCAGTTAGTTGTTGATATGGGGCTGAACCTTAGAAGCAAAATGAAGCTGGAATCATAAACTTAGGAGTCATATTCATGGAATGATATTTAAGCCCAGAGGACCTAATGAGATCACTGAGAGTATAGAGAAAATGGAAGAGGTTCTGGGGCAGAGCCCTCAGAAGTGCCAATGAGGGTCATGGATGATGATCTGCCAAAGTGACTTTCCTAAAGCATAGAACATGTCAGTCATCTAATCAACCAGTGTCTGTGGCTTCTTTTTAAACTCCTGTGTTTGACAATTAAAACTCTTTACAACTTGATTCTCACCTGCCACCCACCCTTAAATACTATTGCTCTTTATAGTTTAGCCAAATTGGTTTTCTTGCTGTTCGTCCCATGCAGCACTCCCATCTCCCATCTCCATCCCTTGCACTGGCTGTTACCTGTGATTGGAATGTACTCCTTCCTTACTTGGACATTCTGGAATCCCAGTTCAAGCACCATCTTTAACATGAAGTCTTTTATGATCATTTTCCCTCACTCACTGCCTTTCCTTACAATTTACTTTGAATTTTATTTTATATATCCATATATACATGTTACACATGTGCTTATGTGGATTCTTGGTTTAGTGTCTCTATTTTTAAAATGTGAGTTTTTATTAGGCTTTCTAAAAACCTGCCAAGTTTCCACTTAAAATTTATTCTAGACCTACTTAATTACTCCCTTTATTGTCATCCCTTGATAACATTGACAGCACCTGTTGTATTGGCAGTCCTTCACAGTGTTGTGCCTTTTGCAAATTGGTAAATATACCACCTATGTCTTCACCTAAGTCATAAAACTCTTGAACAGAATACAGCCAAGATAATGCCATATTATACTGCAAGGGATACTTCCCTTCGGGTTCGAAGTGATCCTTTCAATCATACCACTCTTTGGGTCTAGTCCTTCAGTCATATCCTCTCCTTCATTAGTATCCTCTAGGCCAGAGCTGTCACTTAGTCCACAGTGTCATGATGGAGACTTTGTCATTGACTTGTGGAAGTTTATATGTTTCATGTCCCTGGTACTCCAACTACTATTCTAATAATCCTTTTGGAGATGGAAAGAAGGTTTTGGCATTGCTTGTTTTAATGAAGGCTTTCTGATTCCTCTCTTTTTCTGATTACTTCCTTTTTTTAATTTTTAAATTTATTTTTATTTTTATTTTTATTTTTTTGCTTTTTAGGCAATTGGGGTTAAGTGAGTTGCCCAGGGTCACACAGCTAGTAAGTGTCAAGTGTTTGGTCGTAGGCCGGATTTGAACTCAGGTCCTCCTGACTTCAGGGCCAGTGCTTTATCCACTGTGCCACCTAGCTGCCCCACTTCCTTTTTTAGATAGTGCTTTGTACTTCGTTATTTCTTTTTATTATGATTGTTATTTAATAAGAATATTCAGTGTATGAAGAAAAGGAATTATAAAACTGTGAACTCTCTTGTGTACAGTTTAGTGCTTTTTAAAGTATGTATTAAGTTTAACAAAACTGTCTGTATCTCCTGATATATTTCTCTAATGTTTTTACTATATTCTTTTATTCCTTTTAACCAGTTTTCTTTATTCATGTTCACAAACCTGCTCTTTAACAACGAGTTCTAGAACAGGGGTAGGCAAACTATGGCCCAAGGGCCAACTGCAGCCCAGTAGTTTGCTAACCCCTGAAATTCTGTCAAAAATGATTGACCTTGGGGGCAGCTAGGTGGCACAGTGGATAGAGCACCAGCCCTGGAGTCAGGAGGACCTGAGTTCAAATCTGGTCTCACACACAACCCTTACTAGCTGTGTGACCCTGGGCAAGTCATTTAGCCCTCGACTGCCTCGTGCCATGCCCCCCCAAATTATTGACCTGCAGTTTGAAGTTTCTTCATTCTTACCATTTAAAAAAAAAATCAAATACCTGTCAGCAGGCCAGGGACATTTCTCTTTTTTTCCATGATTTCTCAAAGACAGTAAATCTCTCTTATTCAAAACAAACAGATAAACAGAAAGAGGACTCCTTCTGTACTTTCACTAATATTCCCTGGATAAGAAAACTGCCCATATCAATTCAGGTCAACTGGGTGGTATGGTGGATAGAACACTTTACCTAGAATCAGGAAGACCTGACTTCAAATCTGTTCTCAGATACTGATAAGCTGTGTGACCCTGGGCAAATCACTTAACCTCAATTTTCTCAACTATAAAATGGGGATAATAATAATAATACCTACCTGCCAGGCTTGTTGCAATGACCAAATGAGATATTATTTATAAATCGATGTAAATGCTAGTTTACCATCATCATTATTGTTGTTGTTGTTGTTATCATTAAATTGGCATTTTCTCCTTCAGTGTCCAGTTTGGGAGAGTTGTGTAGAGCAGAGGTATCAAACTCACTGCAAGTTGCCTGCAGAACTTGAGCTGATGTGGTTGTTGTCTAGTCATTTTCAGTCATGTCTGACTCTTTGTGACCCCTTTTGGGGCTTACTTGGCAAAGATACAGAAAGGGTTTGCCATTTCCTTCTCTACCTAAGGATTAAGTAACTTGACCAGGGTCACACAGCTAGTTAAGTGTCTCAGACTGTATTTGGTCTCATGAAGAGGAGTCTTCCTGACTCCAGGCCTGTCAACTTTATCTGAGACAGAATCTAGCTGCTCTAAACTGGAGCTGAGTCAGATTAGAATGTAATTGGGAAATATTTAACAAAATAAATAAAAATAGAATATAACATAGATAATGCTAATTTGAAGTTTTCTCAGTCATTATGCAGCCTAAAGGGATCCTCTTTTTATTTGATTTTGACATCATTGGTCTAGGGCCCTGAGAGGTGAAATAACTTGTCCAACATCCCACAACCAGTGTATGCCAGAGGTGGGGCTTGAATTCAGATGTCCCTGGTTTTGAGGCTGGATCTCTAACCATTGTGACACACTGCCTCTCATAATCAGTGCAGACACACCTATTTTTCAATGCATATTTATATAAAAATTATATAGATCAAAGGCTTTCATGATTTATAGAGATGGAGAGACTATTTTTTAATTTATTTGAGTATTTCAAAACTAAGTCAATGGCAGAACAGAGTGGAAGATAGAGGATGAAGAAAATGATTTTACTAATTCAGTTTGTCTTACTAATTGTTCTCATGACAAGTTTTCAAGTTGGCCATAGCCAAATGGCTGAAACAGCATTGTCTTTCCACTTGTATTCTAGCAATGTTACGTTCACTGATGTGAATTCTATACCTCGCTACTTGGCTAGAGTTGCAACTTCAGCTGGGTTATATGGCTGTAACCTGATGGAGCACACTGAAGTAAGTCATCAACAATCTTTTCTGATTTTTTTATTGTTTTGCATTTCCACTTATTTGAGAATTTCATTATTCCTGCCCTTGCTTGATATGGCATCTTTATAGTTAGGATTTTAACACCTAGGATGCTGAATTTGTGACTGTTTTCTTGTTTCCTCTTCTCTTCCGCTCCAGAAAGAATTTATCTTCTTTCCTTTCCCTGTTACCATTTCCTCTAAAAAAGACCATTTCGTTAATGCCTTTTTTCTTAACATTATAATCATTTTCCATTCTCCCTTACAGATTTAACTTTTCTTTGCTATTACAAAGAACCGGTCTGAGAATATCTATAATATTCTTTTCTAGTAGAAGTGCGGCCCTTTGATGGAATCCAAACTCCACAGAACAAATCCTCTTAGTAAAAGGATTTGTTCTGTAAAACTTGGACTCCGTCAAAAGGCCATACCCAGGGACCTCGAAGGCCACATGCAACCTCAAGGCCATAGGTTCCCCACCCCAGAGCAAATTCTAAGTGTTGGAATGTTTTCAGGCTCATCTCTTCTTTTTTCTCTTCTGCCAGATTGACCACTGGTTGGAATTCAGTGCTACGAAATTATCCTCTTGTACACTGTTTACTACAGCAATCAGTGAGCTCAATCACTGTCTGTCACTGAGAACATACTTAGTTGGAAACTCATTGAGCTTAGCAGACCTGTGTGTTTGGGCCACACTGAAAGGTATCTCTGATCATCTCTTTTAAAGCACTTTAAATTTGCAATTACTACGTGCCATTAGTTAATCACTTCTTTCCAGATTTTTAGTTCCATCGTTACAGAGAAATTTAAGGTAGGATAATTTTGGGTCCTTTATATGATTTCCACATTTGAGACAAGAATCCTACTTTATTACGTTTTTGTAGACTAGATTGTTTTGAAATGACTGCATTGATATACGTCATAAATATATTTTCCTAGGCTAATTGCTTAATGAATCTCGAGCAATAATTTCATCAGATAAAGTTTTGTTTGATAAATTTATTTAAGTTACAGAGTGGCTTTATTCCTTAGCATTATATTATATAGAAAGTATATGCAGTCTTCAGCTTATGAATGCCTGACTTTTACACACATTCACATGCAACAGACCCCCCCAATGCCACACCAAAACAGCACTCCAATCAGAACACTCTTAACTACAATCAGCATGCAGTCATGTAATGGGGGAGACAAAAAGAGCTCACTACTTTATCTTGTCCTTAAAACTGTGGGGGCTCTGTGTGTGTGTTTTTACATATAAATAGCTCCTTCAGTGGGGTCCTCACTTTTCCAGCTGGCTTTATCTAGGTACTCCCCTTTCTCCCCTCCCCCTATTTTTCTTGACCCTGGTAATTTCTCTCTACTCCCACTTTTGAATCAACGAAGAGACGAAAAACAAAGTGATAAATAGCAAACTCCTGTTGATGGAGATGTTAATAGTGCAATCTCTCAGATTCAGACTAGTCTTTAACTTTTTAATGTCCATGACTATTTAGATGTACGATGAAATCTCCAGATTTTTTGATGTACCATAGAATGAATACATTGGTAGAAGGGAATGAGCCAGTAGGTAAAGTATGAGTAAGAGGAAAGTGGCTTGAAGGTGACCTAGACTATGCTGGTAGAACACTGACTCTTACAAAGTCCTACCAAGAAGGAAAGCCTTTGAACATGGGCTCAAGGAAAAGCCTAGGAATAGATGGAAAGACACCAATAGGTTAGTCAAGTGAATTTTTTTAGCCGGAGAAACTCTTGGACAACTGTCTCCTATGACATGGAAGGTTGACATCTGCACAGAAAGAGCACCCAAACTGGCAGCATTACAGACCCTTAAAGTCTTCAAGACTGAATTTGCCTATGACTTTTACCAGATGTGCCTTAGTGTGGCTAGGAGCACTTCCAGAATGACTCTGGGCATGGCATAGAAACATCTGACTAGTTATTCATATCTGAGAAGATGGTTTGAAATTATTGTTTAGTTGTTTAGAAAGACATTAAAGAATAGATATGTTTAATACCATCTTTTGGTATTTAATTTTGACATCAAAACTGATGAAATTTGATAGTCTTAAAAATTATATATAATCAGTTGAGCCAATCAGCAAGTTTTCATTAATTGCCTACTCTGTGCCAGGTGCCGGGCATGTAAATACAAAGAATGAAGTAAACTCTGCTTGCAAAGACCTTTGAGTCTGATAGAGGAGATAAGCAGAAGTTACCACCTTACCCTATTCTCAGAACTGTTCTGATTGGAGTGCTGGTTTGGTGTGGCATTGTGGGGGCCTCATAGAATGGGAAAAAATTAAGATGGGCTAAGTAAATATTGCTGAACTCATAATTTTCTGGAGTCATGCATGTTTTATAGAGATAGCAAAAATGTCGGTGTCTTAAATAGTCTGAAGTTTATAGTCCATTAGAGAAGTATTGTTTTCATTGATGTAGCTGCCTTAATTTGAGTCACGGCTTTTGAAATGGCAAGGTTAGTGAATTGTTTGTTTGAAATGTGTGTTTGTCGACAGGAAATAATAAGTGGCAGGAGCAATTGAAAGAGAATGTGGCTCCACTTCACATAAAGCGCTGGTTTGGCTTTCTTGAATCCCAACATGCATTTCAGTCAGTTGGAACCAAATGGAATATTACTACACCAGAAACCAAAGTGGTAAGCAGAATTGTAGTTATTTGGTACTGCTTAAAGGAAAAAAAAAATCATGAAGAAGATTCAAGTGATGTTAAGCAGAATTACTTTGTATCTTTGTATTTATTGCGTATTTCCTTTATCGGGAGAATTTTGTATCTCCCAGACTTTGGTGATTTTATTGGTTGAGTGGATAGAACAGCCAACTTCATAAGTGTTCACTTGTTTTAAGGCAACAGAAAAGAAACCGGACGTTGGAAAATTTGTTGAACTTCCGGGTGCAGAAATGGGCAAGGTTGTGGTCAGATTCCCTCCTGAGGCCAGTGGGTAAGATAATGTCTTTAAGAATCATTTGCATGATTAAGATCAAATAAGTCTAATACAACTTAAAACTACCTATTTTAGTTTACTGTATATAAAATATTATATTTTTAAAATTATGATATCCCAGAGGCATTATTAGATGAGTTCATTTTTAAAATTTGTGCATTTTCACTTGGTTAAAGGTAAAAAAGGGGAGCACATTATTCAGGCAGATTTTAAAAATATATTGTAAAACTCTAGAAATGAAAAAACTGTGTATCTGTCTTCATTTTGAGCTTTGATTACAAAACTATTCTAGTATAATAAAGGTTTTGTCCCTTGATCCTTTTTCTCAAATGTCATTTATAGGATAATGATGTTAGTAATACTCATCTACACTCAGATGTAGCCATGTTATCAGGATGAATGAGGGAAATAGTAATGACTAGGATTATAGTGTCCATTTGTAACTAAAATTTCTAATAGAAAAAATCTATCATTTGTGGTTTTTCTTGTTTGTCCCGTGCTTCCTTGTGGTAAGCTTCCAAGAGGTAAAAACAGAAGAAATGATGCTTTTTGCTTCCCAATACAGGACAGGATGACAAGCAGCAGTATAGACAGTGTATGTCAGTACCATCAAGTTATATTTACATGGCAATATTAGGTAGCAATGAGAGTTGATTATGTTAGCAGTATGCCTCGAACTTTTTAAAAAATCACCTTTTTGTATCAATTAAAAAAATTCACATTAAGTGTATGATATTTATATACCTGTCACTTCTTAATAAGATTGTACATATGGAATTAAGATTTGCATGTATTTAATTTACTAAAGTTGTAATATTTTAATCCTATGTGTCAGTATTTTATATACATATATGTATCTATATTGCTTTTTATTAGAATGATCATAATGTAAATAGACTAAACTTTAGAAAATTTTTTAAAACTTGTTCTCATATACTTCAAAGGGCTAATTTGAAGTAATTTTTTATCGCCTGTTAATGCAATTTCTTTTTGAAACATTTCTATTTTAGTTACTTACATATTGGACATGCAAAAGCTGCTCTTCTAAACCAGCACTACCAGGTTACTTTTAAAGGGAAACTAATCATGAGATTTGATGACACAAATCCAGAAAAAGAGAAGGAAGATTTTGAAAAGGTATATTAAGAGTGTAGTGATAACCTACTGAATGTCCTCTTAGATGAGTTCATTAAAATTAGAGGTGACTCAGTGTTTCATTCATGGCTTTTAAGTGTAAGTGAAGCCTACCTTTTTATCTTTTTATTTCCCGCCCATTACATTTCTCAAGTCCAGGCAAAGATATGATGAACTTCAGTACATATAACTTATTTTTTCCATTTCTCTCCAAATCTTATGTTTTATGCTAAGTATCATAAGAAATAAAATTTTGCATTCCTTTTTAGATAATGCACACTTTTTTGCTTTCCACAGAAACAACAAAACCCTAAAGAACTAGGTGAAAAATTTTGCCTTTAAGAAACAACAAAACCCTAAAGAACTAGGTGAAAAA
>NW_020954576.1:31740351-31798776 GCF_900497805.2 Vombatus ursinus
ATTTTGCCTTTAAGAAACAACAAAACCCTAAAGAACTAGGTGAAAAAATGTGAAAGTTTCTCAATATCTTTATGTCATCTTCTTTCAGAAGCATCATATCATCACAGAGAGATGAACTCATCTCTATCAGGTTGATGTTCAGTAATTATTCAGAGTAATTAGTGATCTCATATTATGTCTTTGTCAGAAGGGAGTGGGTGAGGTAATAGTGTGAAAGTCCCTCATTTTTTTTTTCTTGACAGTCTTTGTTCTCTTCTTTCTCTTTTCACTCATTGGAAATTAAGAGAATTGCACTTATTTCATAACTTAATTTTCTGCCTCCAGAACAAGTTCAAATCTTGCCTTTGATCTACTTCTGTGACCCTTGGGGAAATTACTTATCTGCCCCTGGCCTCAGTTTTTCCATCTCCAAATTGATGATCAAATTAGATTAAATATCCTTGGTAGTCTCTTGTAGCTCAGTGATCTTTTGAAACAATATATACTGCTGCTTACTAATTTATTCAGGCTTGTAACAGGGCCCCAAATACATTGTATCCTTATGACTTTTGTTCTCCTCTTGGATAGTTCATATTTATGAACAAGTTTTATCTGTATTTGACAAGGCAAGGGAAATTCAGGTAACAGGGATAATATCCATGTTTGTCTGTTTACTGGATTAATAAAATAAAACTGAAGTTTGTTTGGGTTTCATATTTCAGGTTATCTTGGAGGATATTGCTATGCTGCATATCAAGCCAGATCAACTTACTTATACATCTGATCATTTTGAAACAATAATGAAATATGCAGAGAAACTTATTCATGAAGGAAGAGCTTATGTAGATGATACCCCTCCGGATGTAATGAAAGCAGAACGCGATCAGAAGAAAGACTCTAAACACAGGAATAATTGTAAGGTGCATTTGGTCCGTTATACATCTGACTTGCTTTATGATAGTGAAATATACCAATCTTCTTTTTTATTAAAAGTAGTAATGCTACCTTGAATGTATTCAACTTATTCGAATGTATTACCTTCCTCTTTCTGCCAGAATAATTTAATAATGCTTCCACCCTGTGTGACCCTGAGGAAGTCCTCAGGACCTTGATTTGGACCTAAATGGCTTCTGAGGTCTCCCTCAGGTCTGTCTATATGGTCTTTTGATGCTAAAAAGAAAAAAAAGTTTGTCTTAATTAGTACCAGTGATTGAAACAATTTAGTTTCATATTACTGTACTATCTATAAGGTTTAGGGACTCCTTTTTTTTTTCTTTTTTTGTATAAAAAAATCATTAAATACTGTGGAATATCATGGTAGTATTAGAAAAGAAATTTGAACCAGATTAGTAGTGCCTTGGCTAAGCTGTACTAAATCTTTATTCACTAGCCGTTGAGAAGAATCTACAAATGTGGGAAGAAATGAAAAAAGGAACCCCATTTGGTCAGACTTGCTGTTTAAGAGCAAAAATTAGCATGACTAATAATAATGGGTGCATGAGGGACCCAACTCTTTACCGTTGCAAAACACAGCCACACCCACGAACTGGAAATAGATACAAGTAAGTTCATCTTTTTCATGTTCAGCATTACCTTGTGCCTTGTTCCCTTCCCAGATACCTGTAATGAGTTATTTTTCTGTATCATTGAGTTTGTATTTCCTAGTGAAACACATCCAAATTTCTCTACCTAATACTGAGAAAGATTAAGAAACCTTCAGTGAAAACCTTGATTTTTTTCTGATTTTTAGTTTGAGTTACAAAAATAAAATTGAGGAATAAAAGACTGAAAGGTGAATAATATACAAACTGCTTAATTTTCTTTTTCTTTCTTTAACTGCTTTAAGTCTGGAAGGGATCTCCTAAGATGCTTATTATGGATCCCTTGGTTATGGGAATTGTGAAAAGTTGAATTGAAATGAAACTGGAATGAATTTGATTTTTCAGAAATCCAAAAAGGAGTTAAATTTAATTTTTCCCTTTTCCTCATTTCCTCTGTTCAGTCATTTAAGTCATACCAAGTCTACCTCAAGTCTACCTCTATCTTCGTGTAGGTCCTTATAACCTTTTGCCTGGAGTTTTGTAATGGCAATATATGTCTTGAACGAGCAAGTTAATTATAGTTCGTGTTATGGAAGGATGATGGGTAGATGTCCATCTTATAGCCAGTGGTCTTTGGGTAGAGTTGTTTGCTTTTATTAATTTTAGTTTTGTAGAATTGCTTTTGGAAATCTTATAAAATTGTGTTCATACCCTATTTTGATTATTTTCTAAACTTCAAAAAATGTTACTTGCACATTTTCTCTAATAATCTGTGATTGATTTCTATATTATAATCATGTTTTAAGTTTTAATAGAGTCCAAATTAAAACCATTTGGAAAGCTTTTTGTTTGAATAAAAATTTTCAAAAGCATTTTTAAAAAAGGATTTAATTATTAATTTTATGTATACTGTTTTTAATCATCTTATATGTTGGGATGAAACATTTTAACTTTCTCTGCCTGGGTACTGAAATGATTTAGATCTTTAATCCTGAAAAGATGAATTGCTTAAGATAGCAGTACTAGAGAGCATCATGGACAGTTTCTGTAAATAATTATGACATAGCCTGCTAGTTATTGCTTATTTCAATCCTACATATCACACCAAGGAACAAAACTACTAGCCGATTATTGTAGACTTTGCTAAGTGACACGTAAGTGAGAAGTAATCCCAAAGTTTATTTTACTGATGAATATTGAATATAAGTTGAATAGATCAGTTTTGAGCAAATTTGACCTGGGTTCCTGGAAGATCACAAATTATGTTTATTTTTTGTCAAGCTTATTATTTGGGAAAAATGCTCATTTGATTAATATTATTATTGTTCCATCTAGAGTAAAGGTGGTAAGAATGTTTGTTGATTTAAAAAAAATTTTATTTCTTTTCCCCTAGGATTTATCCTACATATGATTTTGCCTGCCCCATAGTTGATAGCATTGAAGGTGTTACACATGCCCTGAGGACAACAGAATACCATGACAGAGATGATCAATATTTTTGGATTACTGAAGTATTGGGCATAAGGAGACCATATATTTGGGAATATAGTCGTCTAAATTTAAACAACACAGTGTTGTCTAAAAGAAAACTCACATGGTTTGTCAATGAAGGACTAGTTGATGGATGGTATGTTTTATGTTTTCTGGAATTGATAGAAAGCATGTGAATGGATACAGTTTACCGATCATACATGTGTGGTTTCTGTGGCAAAGAAGTCTGTATACTTTTTTTAAAATAATTTTTGTTTTACTTTTATACCACATAGTTCCACTCCTTCCATTTCTTTTGACAAAGAAACAGTTAAAGAAAAAGGAAGAAAGGGGAAAAATAAGTTTGGGTTTTTTTTACAGGAAAGATTGGCATTTGTAAACAAACAATGAAAATGTTTTTTAAAAAGTATAGAGAAGTCACTTAACCATTTTCTGAGCCTCACTTTTCTTATCTATAAAATGAGAGATAATGATACTTAGATTCTGTTTCTTAGGGTTATTGTGAGGAAGACACTTTTTCCTGTGAAAATAAAAGCTGCTACAGTTATTAAGGATGATAATAAATAGGACTGTCTTAAATGCAATCTGTTTGAAATGGATTGCCATATATTATGTTAGGGTCATGGTTCATTCTTGGTGTGTTGTTAATATAGGTAGTATTTCCTAAATGAAGTAGGGTAGGCTTAAGTACTCAAATGTTTGTTGTATGAAGTACATATCCATGTATGTTGATGAAACTGCTATTACTGTCCCGTGGAACATACTTGAGTACAAACCCTATTAGATACCATCCCACTTCCCCATCCAAGATGGCTTAGCTATCGAAATCCAAAAGGACCTCTTATTCTGAGGTATATATTGTAACAAGTCTTTGGTGTTTTCTCATTTTAATAATGATTATTCTGTATCAAGGTGCAGTCTATCCAGTCAATGCTATTCGTTCTAGAAGTGATGATAATGAAGCTAGTTTGAAGGATTGAGTCCATAGCGAGTCAATGTGGTAAAGTACAAGGAATTCTAGTTTGAGAGTCAAAAGGCCTGGTTTCTTATCCCAGGTCTGCCACTTAATAATTATATGGCCATTAGCAGTTAAGCTTTCTTGACCTGTTTTCTCATCTTTGATACAAAGGAATTGACCTAAGTAATCTCAGAAGTCCTCTTTAACTCTTAGGTTTCATGATTCTGCTCCTTTGGCTTATTAGTATCATATTCTAGTCTAATAAGGTAACCAGCTGAGACTCAAAATATAATGCAATATAATGCATATTATTTAAAGATTTACTACATTTCCTTGTATGTTCTAACTCTTCATGTAACAGGTGTTCCTGAACCTCTAATGGTTTACTTATCTTTCAGGGATGACCCAAGGTTTCCCACAGTTCGTGGTGTACTGAGAAGAGGAATGACAGTTGAGGGACTCAAACAGTTTATTGCTGCCCAAGTGAGTTGTTAGTTTTTTTTTTCTTTTGCTCTGAAGTGAGGCTATTAACCTGCAAATGTGTTTTACTGATATATGTTTACTTTTCTATCTCCTCTTTTTCCCATGTAATGCAAAATCAGGATTAAAACATGAGAAATAATGGGTTATGGTTTTAATAGTTCATTTCCAGTTTGATATTTAAGACTATTTCCAGACAGCTAAAATGTTCTAATTTTTTTTCTAGGGCTCTTCACGGTCAGTTGTTAACATGGAATGGGATAAAATTTGGTCATTTAACAAAAAGGTATATGTTAGTTTCAATTCTTGTTTTTACTTCTCTGTACCTTATTCTTGAATAATGTAATAAATCTGAAATTCACTGGAGTGCTTGTATAAAGAAGAAATCATAGAAGTTGATTGCATCATTTTGCATACCTTCAGGAAAATGGAATGTTTCCCTTTTTCTAACATACTAGCACTAAACATATTAACTTGCCAAAAATAGTAGCGAGGTGTTTTTAACAGAATTTTGTGGAAAGGTAATTGTTCTTGCTGTGATTCTTATGAACATTCTGCATTTCATTTTTCTGCTTTCAAGCTGCGAGCTATCTGTAAGAAGGTATTACTTAATGTTTTTGTTTGCCTTAGCACATAGCTTTCGGCACCATAAACGTGTAATCTGAGATGCCATTATGCTTCTTTGTATCACAATCACATTTATAGAAAGGAAAACAGTTGCATTGTGTATATCCAGTGAAAATGCATTATTCCTTTTTTTTTTTTAAAGTTTTGTCCTCTGGTTTTCTTAGTTTCAAAGTCTGATAATTACACTAACTGCTTTTCCTTTCCATGGTGAGAGGACATAGGATTTTTCAATCTGCATATTTCATTAAATGTCATTGATTTTGATAGTTCTTTATTTTATTTCCTGTGCCTTATTGTATTGTATTCATTTTAATGTTTCTCAACCGAATGTCAAACAAGGAATAGTGCATCTTGACATGGTTTATTATTAATTGGCAGCAGATTGTTTGGACACTATAATAAGGCAAATCTTTTTTAGAATGCCAACTTTCAAGCTATGGTTTCTGTGATTGTGTGTGTTCTGTGAACTTTTTTTTTTTTTGGATTGCTGCTTGATTTTGCTGATGCCTTGCCCTGTTTGAGAAGTAGTAGCTTGTTTGGCATGTGTTGTATTTTTTTCTTTTTGTATTTGGTCAGTAGAGCACATCAAGGAATTATCAATTGGTTCTTTCTGTTACTGCAGTTATGAATAGTAGAATAAAAATTTAAGAGCAAAGTTAATGTTCCAATACTTTTATTAATAAATTAATAGTTATTTAGACCCAGTAATCAACAAGCACCATTCTTAAATCTGTATCATGATTTCAAGTTTAGAATGGTGGGGAAGCCAAAATCATCCTGAGCATCCTTGTGTGCAAGGCAACAGCTTTATACTGCCCTCATGGTGTCTTCCTTCCCTGAATCTTCTTATGATGAAACTCGCTGAAACTTCCTTCCATAGTCTTTGTATTCATAGAACATGTTAGAATTTGTAGCAAAAGAGCAAAAGAACAACATCCTTCCTCTCAGACTAAAACATAATGAAGGAGCAGAAAGCTAAATTTAACCATAGGGGATTAAAGCAAGTATCATACCTGGGTCACAAGTCACCTGCCAGATGCCTTTATGACTTCGGGTAAAACTAAACCATTAAGTTACGAGCATGTTAGGTGAGAGACAGCTCAAATCAGAGAGTAACAAAAAGAATGAGTGTAATATTATTGACTCTAAAATGAAAATAACATCTTTGTTTCATAAATCTGAATTTTCATCCTCATTGAACAATATTAATAACCAATTAGTAGTATTAACTGATATGTCACTAAAGTTCACAGAGTACTTCATGTAGGTTATCTTCTTTGATCCCCTTGTGAGATATATGCATACTACAGGTATTAATATTCCCAATTTACAGATGAATAATCCTGAGTTTCATAGAAATTAAGTGATTTGCCTTTGATCACATGATTTGTAAATACCAGGTTTCTTAACTCCAGATCTAGTACTTTATCTCCTTTGCTCTACTGGTATGCTGTATTATTTCCTCGTCATGTAGAGTAGTTTGAATTATACAAAATATATTCCTCTTGACATTGGAGAAAATTTCAAAACAAAAAGTGTCACAGCTTTGAAATAATTCTTAAATAAAACTAATTCCATCAAGGCTTCGTTTACCATAAATTCCTAAAATTCTATATAGTTTCAAAAAAATTCTATTAAAATATAACCGCTTTCCCTCTTATCACATATTAAGTGCTTGATAAATGGTTTTTCCTTTTTACCTAGCGCACAAAGATATGTAAACTTTGTTACCTTGAGACAGATTATTTTCTTGTGCATTATTATTGATATATTGCCTAATGTTTAATTAGTTTGATATAAACTAATTTTCTTTTTTACTCCTCCCCCCCTTTTTTTTTAAACAGTGAGGTTATACTTTCTCTTCCCTAGTGAAGGTATAAATCATCAAATGTAAAGAGAGATGATACTGTCCGTTTCTAGCATGGAGTTGTGAGCAAGAATGAAGCTATAGACCTTTTCCAGCTTCTGAACCATATCTTTCCATCATGGCTTCATTACTTTCTTATAAATTCCTAAAATGCTAGAACTACCTGTATTCAAAAGGAAATTAAAATGTACCTGCAGAAATAAAAAATGGATACTTTTTTGAGTTATCCACTATTTTGGGTATCTACATACACTTCCCATAAATTGAATTTGTATTAATGTTAAGAGTTATAAATATACCCTACCATAATACCTGTTCTAACATCATTACATGTATATAATATTATTTCTAATTAACTGACCCCTGTGATGTTTCCTCTGACATGTTCTTGAGAAATCAGTTAATGCTTAGCAGGTTATGTTTATGTCCCCTAGTTGTTTTCCTTCCCGTGTTTTTTGTATCCTTCAAATGTTGTGTTTTTCCTGGACAATTTTAAACTGATTTGTGAAATTAAAAAAAAATACCATCCCCGAAATGTACAAAACCCATGATTTATTTTAAAGATGAAGTAGGTTTAGAACGTAGCTAGTATGCCTACTAAAAGAAATCTGTAATTTATTGGTTTTTAGTGTTGTATTATGAGATTGCCTTATTATAGTGATCTAATGCTATTCTGCTTTTAAATATATTGCCTAATGATTTGTTAAAATGAAAATAAATCACAGAATATGCATATTTCTTTTAAAATGGGCTTTACTATATCGCTCACCTTCTCCTACCACCCTCAGTGGAAGTCTACTGGCAGATTTAGGATATTTACCTATAGAGTATAATTATTTTCTGGTGCCCAATAGGAAGACTCATGTCTAGATATTTGAAGTGTATTATTCCCAATTCTATTTACTCCCTTTTTTGCCTGCCAAGAAGTTTTTCTTTGAAAGTTAATTTAAACTTTTTGTGGACTTGGCTTAGATTTTCCTCATTTGTTTAGCATTTACCTGTCAGAAGAGAGTTAGTAGGTACACAACAGCATATGAGTGCAGTAACAAAGAAAACCAGTTAATATTCCTGTGTCGTGCCTTTTGATTGTGTGACATTTTGGTTTTGACTAGAGGATTTTTACCATAAGGTATTTATTCATTGCTCTTTTATTAATTTTTGAAGGTTATAGATCCTGTGGCTCCTCGATATATTGCTTTACTACAGAAAGAAGTAATCACTGTGAACATACCTGAAGCTCAGGAGGAGATGAAAGAAGTGGCTAAACACCCAAAGGTCACACTGTGATTTTGTTGATGTTGTTCTCTCTTAGGAAAATGGTTAGAGTTTAGAAAGAAGGCATTGTGCTATCATGACAATAATAACTGATGGGGGAAGTACTTAATAGCCAGCACCATTTCTTAAGGTTTGATGATAAACTAATCAATAATTTTTTTGTACTTATTTCCCTGATTGTAATTTAAGGGGAAAGTTGTTCTTAGGAAATGTTGAACATCTTGACCACAAACTACTAATATCAGACCACTTCCTAAAATCAAACCCATTAGAAGAAGTTTACTTCTTCATCTGCAGACAAGTCTAGTAGGCTAAACTTTATGACTTGTAACATCTCTTCCTTCTCTTAAAATTTAATAATTCTCAGACATATTAATTGGTACCCCTTTCTTCCATTTCTAAATCTCTGATCCTAAGACCTTTGCCTTTTGTCCAGAGCTATAGAACAGGGCTTCTTAACCTGGGATCCATGAACTCTTTTTTTTTTTTTTTTAATAATTTCATTTCTATAAAATTAGTTTTCTTTGGAATCCTTAGTATTTTGTTTTGTACATTTAAAAACTTTCTAAGAAGGGATGTATAGGTTTTATCCAACTGCCAAAGTTGAATCCCTGAGACAAAAATGGTTAAGAACTCATGCTACAAAGAATCATCTTTATTTATAGAACATCCTCATTTGCATGGAGGGTGATAATCCTATGTACCTATTGTCCCTGGTGTCATTCTGATAGATCATAAAATCTGTAACTAGAAGTGACCTCAGTAATCGTTTAGTCTACCTTTCTCATTTTGCGGATAAGAAAGAGGCCTACAGAGGTCTCCTAGGTAGAAAGCTGCAGAGCTAGCCAATCTTGCAGACATAGGTCTTCCTTATCAAAATTGGTGCTTTTCCCACTGTATCTTGCTGATTGAATGTTTCTCTCATCCACTTTAAATCACAGAAATTGATATGTTTCCCCCTTCTAAACTTTTGGCCAACACTTTTATTAGATGGTGTCAGAGATCCCTTCCTGCCCTAAATTTACCATGCTATGACTTCTGCTTTTTAGTCAATGCTCTATAGAAAGAGATTTATGAACACACAGATTCACAGGGCATCTATATAAAGTAGGGGGCTGTGTGGAGCATCATATCATCACTATTTGACATCACTCAAGTGACTCCTAGTTATCTGCTCTACTTAAAGAGTGAGGCATTGGTGCCTTAGCCGTAAATGGAAGCAGCATGAATTCTGGTCATGGTGCTATTCTCCATAACAGGTTCCTTGACACCCACTTAGGCCATAGCCTATTTCTGGTTACTCAGCCAGACACCATGAGAGTTTAGTCCAGTAGTGTCAAATTCAAATCGTAGGCTGCATATTGACCTAGAAATCCTCAAATTAACATTATCTAGCTTGTATTTTAACATTTCACAATTACATTTTAATCCAGTTTGAGCTGCACTCAGGAGTTTTGCAGGCAGCAAGTTTGACCTGGTTTAGTACTATATAACCTCACCCTTTGGAGTGGGACCATTGAACCATCACTTTGAAGCAAGAATAATTCTTAGATCAAAATATCAAGTATCTAGTCTTCATTCTAAATAATCCGAACTTGTTATTTCTTATCAAAAATAATAATAAAGTGGTAAAGTTAAGTTAACATGTAGTAAGATTGTCAGAAAATGCAGAAGCATCAGATATTTAACTATATATGACATTTTATCATTGCATTTAAAAAATGATTGTAATTGCTGTCTTCTGCTTTTATAACTCTTTCATCTCCAGATATATCCCTTCTCTCCTTTTACCCAGAGAGCCATTCCCTGTAACAAAGAACAATAAAGAAAGAGAAAAAAAGGAAAAAAACAGTTTTGCAAAGCTGGTGCTCAACTAACCCATTGCCTGGGTTTGATATTCCACAGCCATGGCATGTCAAGTCCTTCAGATAAGGGAGCAGGGATACATTTCCTCATGTCTGCTCTGGGGCTAAGCTTGGTCATTATACTTATATAATATTCCATTTTGGTTTTTTCTTTTTTTGTCCATTTATTTACAGTGTCATTACTTTTTTAAAGTTTGAATTTTCAGGCAAAAGTTAGTGAATTTTATTTATTCTTTTTTTGTTGTTTTTTTGTTTTGTTTTGTTTTGTTTTTTTTACCCCTTCTCAAGATGCTGGTACTGGGTGTATGGTGCCAGATACTGGTAACACTTGTCTAATTTGTGGTGGCACCTGAGCTAGACTTTCTCCATATTCCTCAAGTTTCCAAGATAAATTGTAATGTCCTAATATAGCACCTTGAGAAGTCTGTGTATAGCCACTCTCCTTGAAAAGTGTGCTGCAAAGCATGCCACACTTTGCTAGTAAAGTGTCCTTAATTGTCAGTGCTGCTCCTACCATCACACATTTGTGGTCTCATCTTTTTTCATTTCTGTGACAGCTGCTGGGAGCTAGTGTGGATGCAGGTTGACACAGGCACTGGGCTGATAACAGGCAGTGAGGGAATGACTGCTTGTAACGTATATATTTTAAATTATTTGAAAACTAGAAGAAGTTTCATTTCAAAAGTATGTGAGAGTGGCAATAAGTAAGCTTTTATAAAAGTGTAGTATTTACTAAGACAGCGTCACAAAGAAGCATAATTATTACACAGATGAATGAGTTTTCTTTGTAGGATCATAGATTCAAAGCTAGAAGGGACCTTAGAGGTCATGGGATCATCGATTTAGGGCTGGAAGGAACCTTGGAGGCCATTGAGTGCAACTCCTTTTTTAAAGCTGAGGAAACTGAGGCTCACCATCTTAGCGACTTGTCCAGGTTCACAAGCCAGTGTCTGAGAAAGATTCCTGCCCAGGTCTTCTGACTCCAAGTCCCACCCTTTAATCCACTATATCATACTATCACTTTGTAATGAGATATACATACTTGTACATCATGTATATAGTGCATGGATTCAGATTTTTATCAGTACAGTCTGTTATACTTCTGCTTTTATATTTCTTATGGTATAGAATGTTGATGTAGGCCTGAAGTCTGTGTGGTATGGCCCCAAAGTGCTCATTGAAGGTGCTGATGCAGAGACCTTATCAGAGGGTGAGATTGTAACATTTATAAATTGGGGCAACATCATCATCACTAAAATATACAAGTAAGAAATAGTTTTTTATTCTCAAGTCTTAATTTTAAGATATTGCTGAACAGTTACTTCTGTGTGTCTGACTGGTACAGTTTATCTGTTACCTTTGCCCAAATACGTAAATTGTTAAATGTAGGAGTTACTTTGTTCTTTGTTCAGTTTCCAGTTTGGCACCACTAAGATAGTGTAGTTGTTTTTAAATGGGATTACTAGTGGAACAAAGGCAACAAAAATATCCTAATGGTTTAGTACCTTTTTTTTTTTTTTTTTTTTTTTTTTGGTGAGGCAATTGGGGTTAAGTGTCTTGCCCAGCGTCACACAGTTAGTAAGTGTAATGTGTCTGAGGCCGAATTTGAGCTCAATTCCTCCCGACCCCAGCACCGGTGTTCTAATTTCAGTGCTCTTTTTTTATGATCCAGTTTAATTCTTGAATGTAGTTACAAATTGTATTTTTCCAGTATTTTGAACAGAGACATCATACTCTTGTCTTAAAGAATTTAAAATGGGTTATATCCACATTGCTTCCTGTACTAAGTAGTGCCTTTAAATTTGGTTTCAAATTTATTAAATGTAAGGTAGAATTCCTATAGGGTAGAACTAGAGCCAGTGGATGGCAGATTCTAGCTTAGTGTGAGGTAGAACTTCTTAACAGTTTGTAAAGAGTACTCAGGCTTCTGATAAGGGTTGAACTAAATCTGAGAGATCTTCCTTCTCTGAGATTCCATTCTTCTATTGTTCTTATATCTAAATTGAGTTTTACTTACAATCTTAAATCTGATTGTGCTAATAATTGCATGCAAATTCTTGATAATCATGAATTTTTATGGGTAGTATATTAATAATTCATGTGTTAAGTTTTCTAATGCCAAAGGACTGGAACTTTTTAATTCACTAAGGTTAAGACAAACATGTAGTTCTGATTTATTTTCTCCTGAATATTTTCCAATTCATGTTTAGAAATTCAGATGGGAAAATTGTATCCCTTGATGGGAAGTTGAACTTAGAGAACAAAGACTACAAGAAGACCACTAAGATCACCTGGCTTGCAGAGACTGCAAATTCTCCTCTTACTCCAACAGTGTGTGTGACTTATGAGCATCTCATTACTAAGCCAGTTATTGGAAAAGATGAAGATTTCAAACAGTACATCAACAAGAATAGCAAGGTCGTTTAGAGGAAAGCAACTTTCACTTGGTTTTGCTGCTATCTATGCTTTTCTTTGGAAGTGTTTAGTTTTTTAAAAATGCAATCGATAGTAATATTTCAGCCATTAAAACGAATGTCATATTAAAGTGTAGAGTTGATATTCGATAGGTTTTTAGCTATTGATTTCAGTGATCCCAGTCTGTTATTAGGAATCTAGAAAAGGCTGTATTTCTCTGCCAGTATTCCATTAGCTGGAACTTAAAAATCACCACTACCACCCATTCATTATAGGTCACTATTAAACTTTCCCTTGTTAAAAGAGTAAAAGTCAAAATTGGTCTTTGGTCTTTAATTCTTTCCAGTAATCACAAGGAAGAAATTATTATTTTATCCTCTCATCTTAACAAAGTTTTTGGAAGCAGCAGCTTTATATGTCTTGAAAGAATTTTCAATTCCTCCTATTGTTAAGAAATATTATATATTAGATATTCTGATAATTGTTATTTTGAAAATGCTACAAGAATTAGGTCATACTATTACTTGAAAGGTTTTTAAAGTTTTGTTTTATACTCACTTTCTAGAGGAGGTGATTTTTTTTGTTCTCTGAGAAAACCCATGTCTTATATTTAAGTTTTATGAAAGGGAGGGTGGTATCACAGATTCTGAACAAGTTATTTTTTAAGATATGCTGAAGCCATAGGAAATTTTTTAAGATACGTAAGATTCACAGATGCTATAGCCATTTATTATATTTAAATATGTTCTTGTAGCCTTTCACATGCTCAGATTTTGAGAAAATGTGTTTTTCTTTTAAACCATCTTTATAGCAAGAAGAACTCATGTTAGGGGATCCCTGCCTTAAGGATTTGAAGAAAGGAGATATAATACAGCTGCAGAGAAGAGGATTTTTTATTTGTGATCAACCCTATGAACCTTTTAGGTAAGCAGATCCTTGATTATCAGAATTATGAGTGTAAATTCTTTTTTCCTAAAGGGAGTATCTTAAATAATATCTTTCCAGCTGGGTAATCATCTAATAAGTAATTAACAACTGTTCAGCATTCTGAATTGTCACATTTGTATTTCTATATTTAGCATTATCAATGGAATTATTTTAGAGAACATAAAACTTTTGCATTTTTGGAAAGCACATTTTTAATCTGAATAATTTAAGTCTTAAGCATGGCTTTATGTAGTAAAATGGTTAGATTTTTAAGCTGTCTTTTATTTTGAATGAAAATTTTTTTCTGTTGTGATACCACTTCTTACATTTTTTTTTCAAGTAAACCAATATTTATTAAGACTGTACATGTTTCCCCTGGTAAAATCAACATGTTAAACCAGATTCATGATTATCTTTTGTAAAACATTGCGGAATGTTTTAAATTACAGGTATAATGAAAGATATGAATTTATAACCAATCTAAATGTTTTTGAAAATTAAAAATATATTCTCATTTCATCTATATATTATAAATACATTTCTTCTTGGTAAGTTTACACTAACAATGAACATTTCAAATAACCGAAAATACAATCAGTTTAATAATGCACTAAGTATTAAACTGAAAGCTCAGTTTTATTGCTCATAAAATATAAATTCTGCTAAGGTTATTCTGTAAGAGAGCATGCCGAAGAAATAATTTGTGTGAAAAGGGACTTAGAAATAGGCAGAACGGTTTTAATGATGCTAAAAAAAATCAGACTTTAGTGAAATTTTTACTTCTTACATTAAGTTACACTTCTTCAGGAAACTATATTCAGCATGTATGTATTTGAGTCCTGATGTCAGTAATCATAGGTAGGATGCAAGCTATTAAATACACAACCAAATAGTTGTTTGCAAATCCAAATTCACAGAAAACTAACCCTTTCTGTGAATGGTTTATCATCACTCATCTCCTAACTCACCACCACCCTTTCTAGTCATCTAAAAAAAATAAAGTCTGAAGAAAGCATCTCTTAAGCTTTATTTTAAATGGTAGTGTCTTGAGTACAGTAAGCAATACTGTTTTGTCTAGCAAATACATGTAATTGGTAGTCATAATTTTACCAATGAAATACAGAAAAATTAGGGAACACTTTTTAAATTTTTGCTAAACTTCTTGTATAAAAACTTAAGGATTAGTACTAAATGGACATTTAGAAAATCTTTAAGAGATGAGTAGCAGTTGCATTGGATTGTGAGAATTTTATTATAATTTATGATATGCAGCAATTTTCTGAAATTCTTAGTAGTTTCCTCTCAGCCCATCTCTATTAGGAAGTCAAAGCTTGGTCCTTAAAGTACATTTAATCATTTTCATTGGCTGACGTGAAAGAATTTGAAGATATACTTTGCCCTAGCAAAGAAAACAATCTGTTTTTGTTATAACCGTATTTGGAATAGAGCTTCTCCTTGTATGCATCTTTTGTCTTTTTAGTCGTGACTCTAGTTATTTATTTATTTATTTATTCATTCATTCATTCATTTATTGCGAGGCAATCGGAGTTAGGTGACTTACCCAGGGTCACACTGCTAATAAGTGTCAAGTATCTGAGGTCAGATTTGAACTCATGTCCTGACTCCAGGGTCAGCGTTCTATCCTTTGTGTCACTTAGTATTTTATCAGCTGATAAAGCATCAATAATTTTAAATTTGGCGATGACCCAGAGAATGAGGAAGTAATATGTTACTTAAATTTTTTTTACATTCATTTTCTTTTCCTGGCTTCCTTTTCCTTGCCTTTGACAACTCTTAAGGTGAAGTGCTCACTCTGTTGCTTCACCCCTACCCCATGCCATTTTTACACATTGTCCCTGATTGAGAAGGTTTGGCTGTTTCAGTCCATAGTTTTATGTCACTGATTCCTGCCCATCAAGGGTAATTTATTGTTACAGGGCAAACGTTTATTGGGAAAAACAAGTCCTTCAAATGACATGAAAAATTAAGAGAAAATGGTGGTAGACATAAAGCTTTCAGGATCAGCACTTCTTTGGTGTGAAAATTATGTGACAGGAAGGGGGACACAAATGTATTGTTAGAATTTCTGATAGAATGTATTTTGACTATAAACATTTTTATCTTGTGCCTGTGTATAGCACAGTACTACTAATGTCAGCAAAAGTTAAATATACACTTTAGCAGTTTTGTAATATTCTCTCTTAAGTTTTTTTCCACGTCAATGAAAAATCAACTATAAATAAAAAATTGATGTGAGTCATTATGTAAGTCATTATTAATTGGCCTTTTTTTCCACCTTTTAAAGCTTTTTTTCAAGTAACAAGTATTTCTTTTATTAATGTGTCGCTCTTGTTTCCCTCTCCTGTTAAACAAAAAACAGAAACAAACAGAAAATCTTGAATACGTACCTATTTTGTATAGCAAAACAGATTCCCAGGGGCAACTAGATGGTGCAATGGATAGAGCAGTGGCCCTGGAGTCAGGACGTCCTGAGTTCACATCCAGCCTTAGATACATAACTTATACTCACCAGCTGTGTGATCCTGGGCATGTCACTTAACCCCATTGCCTAGCCAAAAACACAAAAAAACAGATTTCCATGCAAGCTTTATCTGAAAATGTTCTCTTACTGAATTTTAAGTTTTTTCTCTGTTGGGAGATGAATAACATGTTTTATCTTCTTTCTTTTAGACTCATAGTTTATCATTGTGCATTGATCAAAAGTTCTAAAGTCTTTCACAATTGTTTGTATAAATTACTCTCATTCTGCTTCACTCTGCACCATTTCATAAAGTCTTCCTTATTTCCTTTTAAATTGACCCTTTTAGCATTTCTTGTGGTACAAAATAATAATCAGTTTCATTTATGTACTACAGTTTGCTTAACCATTCCCTAAGCAGGAAGATATACTCTTAGTTTACAGTTTGGGCTATCATAAAAAGAGCCGTTATGAATATTTTTGTACATAGATCCTTTTCCTCTTTCTTTGATTTCTTTGGGGATATAGACCCAATAGTGGGGTGTAACTGGACCAAGTGGGTATAAGTAGTACTTTTTGTAGACCATTTAAAGTTGAGAGATTCTTAGAAAATGAGTACAGTAATAAAGAAGTCTTTATATAAGTACCTTTGTGAGAATTAAAAATCTCTAAGAAGTTGTAAATGTAGTCAAATGAACTAATGTAGCTTGAAGTTAAAAATTAGTTCTTTCAATTCAAGCCATTTTATGGTGGTTTCCCTCCCCTCCTACCTACTTTTTATTTTAGCCCCTATAGTTGCAGAGAAGCCCCATGCATTTTGATCTACATCCCTGATGGCCATACAAAGGAAATGCCAACATCTGGCTCCAAGGAAAAGACTAAAGCAGGAACAACAAAGAGTGAGGTAAATGTATTTTTTTTATCGCTATGTTTATAAATTAGCAAGAATTCCATAGTAGGCCACTAGTGTTATCATATGAAAATGAGTGTGAACTTTAGATTTCTAATCTTAAATGTATTTTAGTTAAAGCTTACAGGAGAAAATACTTTTAATTGAAAAAGAATAAAATATTAAAAAAATAAAAATAAAGATTTTTTTTAAAAAACTAAATAAAACATTTCTTGTTTTAATTATGTTGCCATGTGCCAAATTTTGGGGCATAAAGCCCTGTGATTTCCATTCTAGGAGACATCTTTTTAAGTGAAAACTACTATTGATATTTCTCTTCTTCGGGATAAGTTTGCTGATATACAGTTTTTTGGAAGTTGATAAATAATCTTCTCGTGGTTATTTTTTTATTGCAACAATTCCCTGAATAGGTAATTTAAAACATTTTATGTGAGATTACCATATTATTTGCACACTCTAACCTCCAACCTACCTTTCCAACCTTTGCTTCACTCATTCAATCGTCCAACTATATTTACCTTATTAATGACTCTCATGTAAGATAATCCATGTTTGGTCTCTGTCCCTTTTTATTGTCTGTCCTTCAGACCTGGAATTAATTTCATATTCGCCTCTGCCTTTCAGAATCCCTAATTTCCTTAAGGTTTAGCTTAAATGTCACTTGCTGCCGGAGGCCTTTCTTGATTCTCCACTCATTCTGTTCCCTCCTTTCCCCTAGTGTCCTTCCTATTGCCCTACTTACCTTGTATTTATTTTATGTATTCCTAGAGATGTATATATTGCCTCACACAATAGAGTATAAGGTCCTTGAAGTCGGGAACTATTTTATTTTTGTCTTTATGTCTCCATCACCTAATATAGTGCCTGGCACATAGTAGATGCTTAATGAATGCTTGTTGATTGATTGATCATGATTCTTCATTTTCTTCGTTTTCATCAGGACTCTTTTACAGGGAAAATCTCTGTTAGTTATGGTTCAACTTTATTAAAATAAAACGGAAACCTTTTTCAAGCCAATTTTGGGTGGAAAAGTTGCATTTATGTGTTATGAGGATGTGTTTTGAGAGGATTTGTTATCTGCATTCCACATGAGCTGCCTGTTTACTTTTTGTTTTCTGCCTTTGAAGGTAACTACCTTGAAAGAAAAACCTGCACCGCCTGTGCATCAGGATCTTGAGGCCCCAGAGAATGTCTTGGCCCTTTACAACAGAGTATCTGCTCAGGGGGATGTGGTTCGAGAATTAAAAGCAAAGAAAGCATCCAAAGAAGATGTGGATGTAGCTGTAAAGCAGCTTTTGGCTTTGAAAGCTGAATATAAAGAGCAAACTGGCCAGGAATACAAACCTGGGAATCCTCCAACTGCTGTACAAAAGGATTCCTCAATGTCAAAGAATTCCTTTACTCTAGACAACAGGTCTCTTTATGATCAAGTTGCTGCACAAGGAGAAGTGGTTCGTCAACTCAAAGCTGAAAAGGCCTCAAAGGTAAGTTTAATGAGATGAACTAAGATGTTATAAATGCATGAATTAAATCTGCTTACACTGTACATAATACATGTCTTTTTTAGACCCCCAGCTCAGGCCTGCACAAGCAGCCTGGCCTGTGAGCCAGAGTTTGTGCAGGCCTGCTCTAGCTTAATGTTTGGAAATTTCATTTTCTTGGCAGTTTATAATACGTTATAAAGGCTTGTTCCTTTTTTAAGTTTCTTTGGCGTTGGTCTTAAGTATGTAGGCCCTGAACTCCAAATTACCATGTCTGACATTAGCCAGTAGATCCCTGGACATCAGTGCTTGAACTGTATTTCACAGAATGACACTTCTTGGGAATCATGGCCCTTCAGCATCAGTCTAGTATTTCCTGTCATTCGGAGTACATTTTGAAGCGCTCTTCAACCTTTCCATAGGTTAGGAAATTTTGCTCTCCTCTACAAAAGACTGAGGTTTAATACCACTAAGCGTCATTTCCCCCAGAGTTAGTTTTAGGTTAAAAACAACAATTAGATAAGGGCTCTTGGTTCCTGAAGTGTAAGGTATCATGATTTTCACAGCTTAAACACTGCATTTCAGTCATAGCTTGGAGTCATTGCTTTTATTTTCAAATTGTATTGTTCAAATGAATACTTTTCTATCTGTTTAAAGCATACTGAGATTTATGTATTGATTTCCTCTACCTTAATTTCTTGGTGAACTAATTTAATATTTAGCATGACTTCAGTAGCTAGTGGAATGGAATTCACCTATTTCTCTGAGTAGGTAAATGGTTTTTGTTTATTTAGTGTTTGTGTTTCATACTTCCATAAAAGTCAGGGAGAGGTCTATTGAGAGTTCATCTTGCTGGTGAAACCTAGACTTCCAAGTTTGATGGTTGCTACATTTTAATGAGATAGCTGTTTGATGATGTCTCACATTTATATTCTACTGTGCTATTTACAAAGTATTCTCATTGATTCTGTAAGGGTGGAGTAAGTATTACTCATCCTATTTAGCAAATAAATAAGGCAGTTATAAGTCAGTAAGTGACAAAGCCCCAACTTACTAGTTCTCTTCCCACTATACAGTGGCACTTTTCATTCTTTTTTTTTTTTTTAAAGGCAATTGGGGTTAAGTGACTTGCCCAGGGTCACACAGCTAGTAAGTGGCAAGTGTTTGATCTGAGACCAGATTTGAACTCAGGTCCTCCTGACTTCAGGGCCGGTGCTGTATCCACTGTGCCACTTAGCTGCCCCCCAGTGGCACTTTTTAAATAATGGTACTGAAGTTCACACCTTGTGAGAATTATCTCTGCATATGATAAGAAATAGAATTGTGTACCTGGTAGAGCTATGGTAAACCATTTAATTTAGAGTGGTGATTTCAAGGTGGTAGCACTGCATTGTAAGCACCACATATCCATTTAATTGTTAGGCTTGGTATTGTATCATACATAAGCTCTTAGATTTTTATCCATATGACTTTATTTAGGCATTTTGTTTTTTGAAAATGTTATACTTAGTATGATTTCTTTAGGGATAAGATATTTCCTTTGATACATAATTGGACTGGTCAGAGTTTGACATAAGGAGGTTGTTTCAGGATGTAACTTATATGTACTTTGTTTTTCTTTTTTTCTCGTTTTCTACTTTAGGATCAGATAGGTGATGCTAAGAAAGAGCTTTTAACTGTAAAAGCAGAGTATAAACATAAGACAGGTCAGAATTACAAACCTGGATATCCACCTTCAGTTTCTTCTTGTAGTCAGACTTCTTTTGCTCCAACTTCCTCCTGTTCTTCTTTCATAGATTGCAGAACTGTTTATAATAAAGTAGTATAACAAGGTGAGATAGTAGGCAGGAAAGAACTACAAATAAAGTAGTATAACAAGGTGAGATAGTAGGCAGGAAAGAACTACAAAGGTATAACAAATAGCACTGAGCACTAAGATACTCCTTGAGCACAAATTGTGATCAAATTTAACATCAAATTTTTATGTTATGGTTTGAAAGGGAGGAGGAAACAGTAAGTTTCACTTTAAATAGACATTTTCACTAATTTAAAATCTAATTGATGTCATTATGAAATGATGGTGCTTAAAGGTTAAAGTAAAATTAAAAAAATCAAGACTGTTCATGTGCAGAGAATTAAGCCCATTGACAATTCAGGGTTTTTTGTGGGAGGGTTTTAGGTCTTGTGAGATCAGTAGTTTTTATTCATTGTTGTATGAATATCTAATTTTGCTGCTGTTAAATTGACTAAATACGAATAATTCATATGCTTTGTGTATAAAGTCTGTTTTTTTTTTTTTTTTTGGCAAAGCAGTTGCGGTTAAGTGGCTTGCCCAGGGTCATACAGCTAGTGAATATCATGTGTCTGAGGTCACACTTGAACTCAGGTCCTCCTGAATCCAGGGCTGGTGCTGTATCGACTGCGCAATCTAGCTGCCGCTGAGCCCATTATTTTTAAACTAAAAACAAGCCTGGTCCTTTGTATCTTTTTGATTCATAGATTCTGCCTTTTATATCTGTTATCCAAATGCTTCCTTCAAAGTTTCATTTGAACAAACCATAAAAACCTATCCAGCTGACCAATACTATCTTTTTTATGAAACTGATTAAGCTTTTTTTTTGTAGTTAAAAATATTTTTGTTTCAGAGGAAATTTGGAATGTACAAATATTTTTATTTTAAACCTTTTTTATTTCCAATCCATGACTATCCCCCCTCCCCTCCTTTTTTTTTTTCAGTTTTAGAAATTAGGCACCATTGTGTTCAGTTTGTGTGAACGATAATCTTTTATTATGCAATATTGCCTTCTCCTGGTAGTTTGGAGTATATCTGTGATAGCTTTTATGAGCTTGGATGTATTTTATGTTTATAATATTAAAACAGAGGAAACCTTTTTCTTTCTTTATCACAGACTATTTAGTGTTTTCTATGAATTCTCCATATCATTTATATCAGTTTCATTTACTCTTCATTCTTATATTTACTGAGGATAATTTCTGAAGTTCCTTCCAGGTCTGATTTATCTGTTTCATACTTTAGCGTGTACATACATACATACTTACATATATATTTACACTTATTGGGAGCTTTGCATGTATATCACTGTGTACTATATCATGTTTGAGAATGTATATAATCAGCAAATTATTCTTATTTTGGAGTAAGTAGTGTAATCATCACCCTCATTTTGCAGATGTGGAAACTGAGATGAAAGGTTCAATCTTGCTCATACTTAAAAAGTGTCTAAATCAGTAATTGACCCTATGTCTCCTAACTTCAAGCCCAGAGCTAGTTCACATGCCATACTGCCTCTTATGTATGTTGTACCCACAGTGTCCACAACACTGTCCTGGATGGTTCAGGGAAGATTTGCAAGAAATAAAGACTACCACATGATAAAGGAGTTCTTATTAGCCTCAATATTTATCATATTCTGATAGATTCCTGTGTACTTAGATTCCAAACAACTAGAAAGTTCAACAAGATTAAACCCTCTAGTCCTCATTCCTTTTATCTCTTCCCCCTCCTCCCCACCCCAACCCCACACCTCTTTCTTTTCTTCAGTTTACTTTTAATAGTCATTTGTGTCTTACAATAGGAATTTTTAAAAAACGTATGAGTACATTATAGCATATGGGTAAGTATAGATTTCATTCAGTCTCCTGTATCAGCTGCAGCAGTATTCAGTTATCATTATTATTTTATCCAAAAACATTCAATAGTGATTGGTGGGTATGTGCATATTGTGATATGGTTGAAATGAATCACAGGATGAGCAGGCATAGATGGATTGTCTTTTGGAGATGGAGTGACATCTTATGAGGGATTTACCTACATTGAAAATAAGTAATATAATGAGTAGTTTTGTCTTGTAATGGTATTTTTTGTTATTTAGCATATTTCTTTGAAAACTGATAATCTATTTAGGATCCACATTCCAGTTAATCAGAATATGTAGTTCCGCAGTCATTATAACATAAACTATTTTGTTCTATAAATTATCGCTTTGTCTTGAGTATTTCTTATCTGTCTTCATTTTCTGCTTAGTTAAGGTTCAGTTAGATTACTGTAAGCTCACCCCCAAGGCAATGTTTGTCTGAACAATGTCTCATCTATTTCTTTACCATTCAGTATTTGCTTTTACTACAAAATAGAACCTATTTTAAATGTGCTTTTCTCTGCAGAAATGGTTAAGAAAGTCATTTGATCTTTTTTGACATTTCTCCATTTTCATTCAGCTAATTTTAAAATGTGTATGTTTCATTTTTTTTAAAGGTATGTCCATAGATGATTGACATTTCTCTTTTTTCCCTTCTCAGGATCAGATAGATTCTGCTGTGAAAATGCTTCTAACTTTAAAGGCAGACTACAAACAAAAGACAGGCCAGGAATACAAACCGGGTGGTCTCCCTTCAGCTTCTCCTCTTTCCACTGCATCCCTTCTTGCCCCTTCTGTGCCCCACAATGCATGCTCAAGTTCAGTAGATGGTAAAGCGTTTTATGATAAAGTGGCTGAACAAGGGGAAGTGGTCCGGAGACTGAAATCTGAAAAAGCTTCAAAGGTATGTTCGTGGTTTGGACCTTTAGCATATAAGCCAGAAGCTACTTTTTACTTTTCATTGCTCAGAAGGCAGTTTATTTCTTTAGACTGACACCATGTATTGTGAAAACAGCAGACAAAATAATGTAGTTCCTGTCTTCTACCGTTGTTGCTATCCCTTACTAACATTAGGAATGAAGAGACTAAATCAAAGGATCTTTAGATTGCCACTTGGAGAAAGTTCTGATATCAAAGGATATGACATATACACATATATATACAGGAATGCAATTAAAATCAGCAGAATGATCGCGTCATGTAGTCCATACAATGCCTTACACATAGGCATTTTAAAAATGCATGGTGGGTTAGGTAGTTCATTCTAACTTTTGAAAGTAGAATTTCTTTTTAAATTGTGATTGGGGTACAGCATTTTTTCCCCCTGTATACTCCAATGACTATGCAACTACCTAGGAAAACTGATATATTTTTTTTAAATGATCTTGTCTGTATCCTGAATTTTTTTCCTCTTTTTCTCTTTCCCTGGACTTGTGGGCCTACTTCTGTTACATCTCCAGTTCAGCTTTCACTGTATTCAAAATGAAATGTTAGATTTATAGAAATTCAATGTACTTCTTGAATAAATTTGTTCTTGTGAACTGAATATGTATCATACATATGAGTCCTATTCTTAATTTTGCCTTAGATTTTTTTTTATACCTTTAGATCAATTGGTTTAACTCTTTGTTTTCAGTGTATCTGTGACAACAAGGTAGTAGCATAGCTAGCTTATTGGACTTGGAATCAGGGTGACCTAAGTTTGAATCCAGCCTCTAATACTTATTGTGTGACCCTGGACAAGTCACTTTAATTTTCAGCCTCAGTTTCCTTATTCATTAAAAGAGTATAATAAGAACCCCTGCCTCAATGGGTTGTTGTAAGGATTAGGAGAAATAACTTACAAAACACTTCCTAGCCTTAAAGTATTCGCTAACAATTAAAAATACGGAAAACACAATTGATGGGAATATTCTCCTGGTTATTTAAGGATTGAAAAGGACGCTCATGTTCTCTTCTTGATTAAGTCTCTGTGACTTCTATTAGTTATCTTCATAGTCTTCCCCTTTTTGTGTGTATTTGTTATTTTTCTTTTAACCTAGGATAAAGTTGATGAAGCTGTAAAGCTGTTACTCTCCCTAAAAGCTGAGTATAAAGAAAAAACTGGACAAGAATACAAGCCTAGTCAGCCTCCATTTCAGAGTTCAGTTTCAAGTCCAGCCAAAATCATTGAAATCAGTGAACCTGATACACCTGAAGCGAAAGCTTTGTTTGACCAAGTGGCTGCCCAGGGAGATGAAGTTCGGAAGCTAAAAGCTGAAAAAGTCACCAAGGTCGGTGTTTATGTTTTTTCTTATGTTGTCATAAGTCTTCCTGAAAAGATGGTTTATTATTAGGTTTATAGAAGTAATGAAGTATGTTGTACTGATTCATGTGAGTGAAACAAGATAGATCCTGTGGAGTGATATATGGAGTTTTTTTTTTTACTTAGAAAATATATCATACATTATGAGAGCAGAAGTATGGCATCATGGTTAGAGAGCTGACTTAGGAATCAGAAAGATATGACTTTTGTTTTGCTCCTGCCATACATTGGATCAGACGTGTTTTTCACCTGCTAGCATTTCAGGCCATCTCAGATTTTAAGTTGTAAAGCAGGTGCCTCACTGGAACTCCCTGGAAATCACAGATCTGGTCCAATACACAAATGTGTACATGTGTGTATGTGCATATATATGTATTTGCATATATACATATGTGCATACATACATTCATATAAAGCTTAGACTACTGTTGTAGGTGTTGTGTTAGTGGAAAAATTTCTAAACCTGTGTGTTAAACTGTACAGTTTTAATTACTTTTAGTTTAGATTTCCATCAGACAAAGCCATAATATTTTCTAGCCTCTTTTCTTCATACCTCAGCCACAGTACCTAATCTATTTATTTAATTCCATCAAAAGCTACTGTTTTATTTATGCTTCTCTTTCCTTCTGAGACTTCTGTTTTGTTTATAAATTTGTTAGGTATGAGCGTTATTTGTCATAATGATTATTGTTCAATGTATAGAGAATAATTTGTATTTCAAATTGGCTTGTATTTTCCTTTTCTGTTGTCTTGAAGGATAAAGTAGATGCAGCTGTACAGGAACTCCTTCAGTTGAAGGCACAGTACAAGTCTCTGACAGGAGTGGATTACAAACCAGTATCTGCCACTGGTACTGAAGATAAGGATAAAAAGAAGAAAGAAAAGGAAAATAAATCTGAAAAGCAAAATAAGTCACAGAAACAAAATGATAGCCAAAAGAAAGAATCTTCTAAGGACCTCGGTAGTGGGATGTCTTCAGGTGGAGCAGGAGAAGGTCAGGGACCTAAGAAACAAACGAGGTAACATATATACATAGATATACATATATAGGTATTAGTGGCAATTTAATGCTCACAAAATCCAAGCAAGAAGTTTGGCCTGAATCAAGCTAGTTTAAAATGTATACAGCTTATTTTAGTCAGGATGATCTCTTAGATATAAAGATAATCTAAATTCTAAAGCCATAACATGAAGAATTAAGACTTAAGAATTAAATTAAGAATTTAAAATTATATTAAAATTAAAAATATAATAACTAAAATAAGCAGGAGGGGATTTTTTTTTTTTGAGGGGAGTGTGTTTTATTATAAGGAAGGGTAGGGAGATTTAGAGTTTACTTCTTTTGAGAACTTTGAAGTATATGATTTTAAGTTTAAAACTAAGATTGTTTAAAGATGAGAGTAATGAAGATCCACATTACCTTTTAGAGTCTTATATATTTTATTTGTAAGCCTAGTCCTTGTTTATTATATTCAGTTAGAATGTACTTTGTGAAGAGATTTTCTATACTAGAAGTTTTGAAAGTTGGTAAGTAGCTATTAATAGCATTTAATAGTTTATATTTAGGGACATAATATGTGGAATAAACTGATTCAGTCATTTTTATGTTATTGTCAAGAACTTATCTGAACTCTTGAAATAACAGTAATTTTTAGTTACAGTTTTCCTATTTGGAGAAGATCTGCCTCTTAAGTAACAAGTGAAATCCTTCCAACTAGAATTCATGATAAATTATCACAATGTTGCCCTATTATATTCTTCTAGAAAGAACTAAAAATGTAGAACTAGCTGAGATAAGTTAAAGAATAATCAAATGTAATATATTTTGGTCATAATAATAATAGATAGAAAGTTGCCAGGTGTAAAGAAGTATCCACAGATTATAAGAGAAATCCATTAGGTTCATGCAAATTTGAAAGAGGTGGGATACATGTCCCAAGGTCAATTTGGGGTGTTCAGTGAGATGTACAGCTGGTGAAAGAATCTGAGAAATCAGGTGTTCCAGAAGGGTTAGACCTAACCTGCGTAATTAATTTCAGGTCCAGTCTTTAGTCCTCTGCTAGGTTTCTCTGTCAGAGTATCTGCTTTCAGGGTTATATTCCTGCAATATACTGAATTTATATAGAGAAAAGAGTAACCAAAGAAATATTTAAATACAGTTTTATTAAGGTTCTCATTTGCTAGTTGAATGGCAACAGGACAACCTAATAGGTTTCCATGTTTGATAGGGAGTGACAGCCAGGCTTGGGATTGAGTTCCATCACTAATCAGTTATGGCTACCCAGAAGGATCTGCTCTATTCATCTGTTCCACGCTCTTGTGCTCTACAACCTAATTTTGGACTGCCTGCCTATAGGAGATAAACAACATGAGGTTGCCTAGCTGCTGGTTTAAGTACTTTAAATATTTTTGAATGGTCCACTAAAGATTTTTGAACTGACTACTTTTTTATAGGGATAGAAAGTACAGTTCCTCCCCTGAGGAATTATACTTGTCCTTGATACCAGCTATAACTTGGTTCCTTCTGCTTAAAGTAATTTTTACGATTTTCCTTAAATATCAACAGTAGCAATTGCATTTGATGATTTACTTTTGTTTTCTAATTATTGCAGATTGGGTTTAGAAGCAAAAAAAGAAGAAAATCTTGCGGACTGGTTTTCTCAAGTAAATATATTCCATTTGACTTTCATATTTATAAGTTGGATTGAACATATAGTTACATGCTAACTATTGCACATAATTATAGAGAAAGAAACTTGAGTATATTTAATTTAATCTCAGTTCTAACATTGTTGGATTTTATTTTTCAGTGTATTGATCACATCTTTTGAATGAATTGTATGTTCTTACTTGTTCTTTTAGATTATATCCAGGACAGGATAGACAGTATAAGTAGTTCTAAAATATTTTCTATGTGGTTTTCCACCCTCCATTAAAATCTTATTCTGATATTCAGTCATAGAGATAGCTAGGTGGCGCAGTGGATAAGCTCCTGCCTTGGAGTCAGAAGGACCTGAATTCAAATCCGGCCTCAGACACTTGACACTTACTAGCTGTGTGACCTTGGACAAGTCACTTAACCCCAAGTGCCTCACCAAAAATAAATAATCAAAAATCGACTGATTAAGGGTGACCCTGGGTGTTTTCATAGGTTAAACCTGCAAAATGCAAATTCTTTTGCAGGTCCTATGAAGTTGTAAAGGCTTCAAGTGATAGGCTGTAGATTTTTGTTCCAAAAACCAACTTAGTTTATTTCTGAGAGACTCCTGTCACCAGAAAATTTGCCTTCAGCTTTTTGACCACAACTGCCAAGGAAAATGATCTACTAAAGCATGAAAAGCATGGAGGGGGTATGATCTGCTTAAGTGCAAGATGATTTGTACTGATGAAATCACATATTTGGTGAAGATTTGAATTTGGTTTAGAGCCTTTCATGTAAATTTGAGATTTAGAGTTTGAGGGTCATGCTCATTACTTGTTTTTATTATATTCCAGTAATCATTTAGTTCTTAGCTTCATTAAGTTCTTTTGTAATAATGAATTTATATTTTATAAAGGTAATCACAAAATCAGAAATGATTGAGTACTATGATGTGAGTGGTTGCTATATTCTCCGTCCCTGGGCCTATTCCATTTGGGAAACCATTAAAGACTTTTTTGATGCTGAGATCAAGAAACTAGGTGTGGAAAACTGCTACTTCCCCATGTTTGTGTCTCAGAGTGCTTTGGAGAAAGAAAAGACTCACATTGCTGACTTTGCCCCTGAGGTAAGCTGGCATGTTTGCTTTATTTACATAGTTGTTACTCTTAGAACCCAAAGATTTGTTTTGACTTGTAGGTACTGAGGTTAACTTTTAAAAACCCTTTAGTAAGAAATTATTAAAAATGTGCTTTAAAATAAAATGTATAGGGACTTCTTTATATTAATGTCTTTATGGATAAATGGAAATTCTATTTTAATCAAGTTTATCAGTTTTAAAAAACAATACGTAATGGAAATTACTCTTGTTTTAATATTTACAGAGGGGTAAGGATAATTTTATAACTGTTGAGTTGTTAGGTTGAACTACCCTAACTTAAGACTACGGTGGCGGTTCTTCATAATTTGTGCATAATTTTTAATGTTATGAGGGCTAGCAATCAGAGACAAAAAGTTTATGTAGTGCTACTTTTCAATCTCTTTTGTTATTTCATCATTTCATGACATACCTCCTTCCCCAAGGTGAACTCTTTTCTATTCTCTCTCTAGATTGTCTCATTGGCTGAACCTCATCAGCTCTTGTGGATATCATTGTCATCTCTATGCAGATGATTCTTAGATCTACATGAAGACGTCAGCAAGTATTTGTTAAACACTCACTATGTGCCAGGCACTGTGCTAAGAAGTGGGGATACAAAGAAAGACAGACACTATTTTTGTCCTTAAGAAGCTCAGATCAGTGATTCCCTGCAGCTTCTAGGAACAAATATAAATTTTCTCTTTGACCTTCAGAGCTCTTCAAAACCTGATCCTAATTTAACCTTTGTAGCCCATTACACATTATTCCCCTTCAAGTCCTTTATAATCAAACCACCCTAGCCTGCTGGCATAGTCCTACTCCTGTCATCATGTCATGCCTATGTGCTGACTATCCTCCATATTTAAATGCATTCCCAGCTTACTTCTGCCCCTTAGAGGCAGCTCAAGCACTACTCTCTTTGTGAGATTTTTTTTCTTTTTTTCTTTTAAAATGTAGGTGGTTTTTTTTTTCAATTAACAAATCCATCTGCTTTCCTCCACTGAAAAAGAAAGAAAAATGAAACCCTTGTAACGAGTGTGCCTTGTCAAGCAAAACAAATTCCTGCATTGGCCATGTCCAAAAAATTATACAGTATTCCAAAAGACATTTGTATACATCTGAATTTGCTCCCTGAGTCTATAACTTTTCTGTCAGGAGGTGGCTAGCAGGCTTATCGTAAGTTGAGGTCTTTTCTGATCCTCGCAACTGTTAATGCATCACCCCTTCCTCCCCCTAAAAAAATTACCTTATATATATTTTGAAGACTGTGAGCTCCTTAAGAGCAGGGATTATTTGTTGTTTTTTTCCTTTTTTTTTTTTTTTTTTTTTTTTGTATTCCTAGCACTTAGCACAGTGCCTGGCAAGTAGTAGGTGCTACTTGACTGACATCTATACAACTGTTTCTTTACCCTCATGAAATGTCAGCTCTTCATCAAATGTAAGGGGCTGCTTTACTTTTGTCTTTGTGTAGTTGATGCCCAGAACATAGTGGGCACTTGACAAATGTTAATTAATTGATTAATGCCCAAAGTTTGCAGAGTACAAATTTTGTCTTTCTAGGTTGCTTGGGTTACAAGGTCTGGCAAAACAGAATTGGCAGAACCAATAGCTATTCGCCCGACCAGTGAAACAGGTAAGGAAAGTTTTTATGTTACTGGACAGTGCCACCGTATTAGCTCCAAGTCTCTTTCCTTAGTCATTATATTTGTGATAGTTACTAGAAATACAACGTTTTAGGAAGTTTAATAAAGATGGAACAGGAACTCATATGGATAAGATAACTGTAATGTTCTCCTGTTATGAGTACATTACTCCTTAGAAAAGCGTTTTCTGTCATGTTCTGTTGAGAGAAATAAGTTTTTAAACACTGGTTAGTTAGGAAAATTAATTTTTAGGTTTTTTTTTAAAACTTTTTTATGCCTTTTTTGTACTGAGTACTTAAAAGTTCTGTACTATTTCTAATTTTTATTAGTCATCTTAGTTATTTCAGATCTGCAAGTTCATTAGTTCCCCAGAAGTGATTATCAGTTTGCTTTTTAGGAATGTAAAAGGTAATAGCTACTGCTATTATTTTCACACTTGGGGGGGGTTGACTTAAAGACAATAAGTAATATAAAACCTTTGTCAGAATAATTGAGCAAATAGACTCTAACCTGACTTTCAGGAGGAGTCTTGCTGTTTTTGTTTGTGTATAGTAACTGCAAACACAAATTTTAGAAATATATACTTTCTTTTAGGGCATTTAGAACTTTGTATGGATCAATTATTTTACATATGGGAAAATAGTACCAGCTATATGGAACAAAGCACCTAAAATAGCAGTCGATATTAAAATTTCTCATTGTTAGCCGTAATAACTAAACATATTTATATAATAGATGACAAAAAGTTTAGGTGTATTTATATATCCTTTTTGGGGGGTTGTGGGAGAGGCAATCAGGGTTAAGTGCCTTGCCCAGGGTCACACAGGTGGTAAGTTGTCTGAAGCTAGGTTTGAACTCAGGCCCTTCTGACTCTAGGGCCGGTGCTGTAGCCACTGTGCCACCTAGCTGCTCCTGTGTTCTTTATGTACTAGATATGATGCTGTACTTTAGTAAACCTTTTGCCTGAGCTGTTAGAACATCCCTCCTTCTCCCTACTTCAGTTCTCTTCCCTTGTCAGTCCATTCTCCATACTGCTGCCAAAGTGATATTCTTAAAGGATGAGTTTGGCCGTGTCACTATCCTGCCTAGAAAGCCCTGCTATTTCCCTGTTACGTTTAGGAAAAAATACAAACTCCTTTGTTGGGAATTCAAGCCTTTCCAGCTTACCTTAATATGTTTTACTTTCCTTTACACTGTCTGCAATCCAGTCTAATTGGCCTACTTTCTTTTCTATATGAACCCCATTCTATCTCCTATCTCTGTGACTTTGTGCCTGTGCACACTCTCCTCTCCTCTACCTCTTCCCATCAGGGCTCAGCTCAAGTGCCCCCTCTGAGGAGCCCGTTCCTCATCTCCTCTAGCAGCTTAGTACCACCCATCTCCACACACCCCCTAGAAAAGACTTTGCATGTTTATTTTGTGACCAGTATATTGTTAGATTATTAAGATTTTTTTCCTTTTTAGTACTGTATCCTACCTATGCAAAATGGGTCCAGTCACATAGGGATCTGCCAATCAGACTTAATCAGTGGTGCAATGTAGTAGTAAGTATATATCTCTTGCTGATTTCATGTATTGTTCTTCATAGGAATAAAAATGCCTAGTTGTTATTATATTGAATAGATTTTTTTTTTTTGGAGATGGGACTACTTTGGATTTTGAGAGTTGTGAAACAAATATTAACTGAAGTAGTGGTCAGTGTAAAATAAAAAATTTTCACTAGGTGCCTGAATTTACTGTAAACACATTAACTTCTTTTTCAGCGTTGGGAGTTCAAACATCCACAGCCTTTCCTTCGTACCCGTGAGTTCCTTTGGCAGGAAGGGCACAGTGCTTTTGCTACATATGAAGAAGCTGCAGAAGAGGTATAGGTTTTTTGTGATCTTTTGATTTGTTATGTGGGTGTGTATTTTAGCACATTGATATCTGTGTAATGGGCATTCAGTAAGTTCTTGGAAGTAAAAATTTAATCTACCCATAAGTGGCCCAGAAGAGATTTTCATGGAATAGTCTAGCCTTTGATTTATAGACTACATGTCACCTATACTCTGATAACCTTATTGCAGCAAGATGGCAATCCTGGGTTGTCAGAGACCGCTAGCGAAGGGCAAATGCCAGCAGATACTGTTGGTGCTTAAAGGCTAGTAAGGGATTTTGGAGAGGCCCGTCTCCAAAAGGATGAGAAACTTTTTCATCCTAAAAATGAATGAAGACCCTATTCTGAGGAGTTAACCTGTTTAAGTGAAAGGAGTGCCCACCCTCATGAAATGATAAATCTTTTGAAGGGTCAAATGCATTAGAATTTAAGTAACTTTTTAATTGGAATTTTTCATCATTTGTTGTTTATAGTTGAAAATTCTGACTTTGGTGTACAATCCAAATTGATAGAATAAAGCTAGTCATTATTGATTAATTTTAAATGATTTCTTTTGATTTCTTTTTTTTTTCCTTTCTTTTTTTTGGGGGGGGGTTTGGCAGTGGGGTTAAGTGACTTGTGGTCACACAGCTAGTAAGTGTTATGTGTGTGAGGCCAGATTTGAACTCAGGTCCTCCTGAATCCAGGACCCATGCTCTATCCACTGGGCCACCTAGCTGCCCCAGAATTTTTTAACTGAGTGCTCAATTGCCGTTAGCAATATGAGACATATATATGTAGTATTATGTACACATGCATATACACATGTACATATACACACTCACATAAATGTCTCCATTTCCTTTGGTTACTTTATCCCCTAAATTTCTAAAATAAAACTTTCAATAGGTATATTTTTGTTGTAGCAATTTGATTTTGTTTTATGCTGGTTTCCAGTTTCAGAAGCCTCCCTTTATAAGTTTATACTGTTCACTTTTACAAACCATTTCAGAAAAAAAAAATTATTATTTTGCAATTCAGAAGGAGTTTCTGCCCATTTATTTTTTTTAAATAAGCTTTTCTAAATTGAAATAAACAGTTGTCAGCTATGTGAAAATACTTATTTGCAATATGTATAGGTCCTGCAGATACTTGACCTATATGCTCGAGTGTATGAAGAACTCTTGGCAATCCCTGTTGTAAAGGGAAGAAAAACTGAGAAGGAGAAGTTTGCAGGAGGAGACTATACCACTACAATAGAAGCGTTCATTTCTGCCAGTGGAAGAGCAATCCAGGTATCAGCTTGAGGTGTATGGACTTTTATTTAATACATTTAGATGTGACCACCAAAGAAGTAAAGACAAGAAAATTCCTGAAGATCGTTCTTAGAACTGAAATATTTTAAAAATCCTTTCTGTACCCTTGTCTTCACTTAGCACTATATTATTATCAGGTCAAATAAACATAACACTTAAAGAGGTTTAATATTAAACATACTTCCTCTGGAAGTATGTTGTTGGATTAAATGACCTTTTCCATTTTTCTGTTATGTTTTATCTTGACCTTCAAAAATGTCATTTCCTTTTTTAGCAGTGGAAAGATGTCTTGTTCATTGTACCCATGAATAATGTATATTTTGAATCAACTGAGGTTTTTTTTATTGCTCTTAATCATATCTATTTTATGAACATGACAAATTTTTTTAAAGAAAGTTTCTAAAATAATGATTAGTTTGAATAGCTTACATTTTACAGAAGAAAACTTTGAGAACTCTAGCACTTACTTGTCAAGGCATAGTTAATTATTATATTACATTTATTATATACAATATATATTATTTACATAGTATATAAAATATAATAAATAATAATGCTTGCAACTGTTTGGCTTTATTTTAGGGAGGAACATCACATCATCTTGGGCAGAATTTTTCTAAAATGTTTGAAATTATTTTTGAAGACCCAAAGACACCAGGAGAGAAACAATTTGCCTATCAAAACTCTTGGGGGCTTACGACTCGAACTATTGGTGTTATGATAATGGTTCATGGGGACAATATTGGTTTAGTCCTTCCACCCCGAGTAGCCAGTGTTCAGGTAAGAAAGGTGTTTCCTTTCTTATGTAACCTTTCTTTCTACTTTGAAAGGTAGAATTTTCTAGAATTTTTAAAAATGCATTGTAAATAAGATAAGGTAGAACGTTAAACAAATTCTTGTTCATTTCAATCATTTTGTATATATGTTTTATTTTGTTTCTATAGTTAATTACTTTCAGTTCTTCAGATACTTTGAAATAATTTCTGAAGCCAAGTGTTTTCTGCTTGATAGCAAGCTGTTTATGGGGGTCTGATAAATAGTCCCTTAAAATTTCTTGTAATTTAGACATCGTGCACACTGACTTATGCAAAGTTTTCTAGTTAGTTGCCAACTGTTATCAATTTTACATAATAAAATTATGTGAGTGGAACTTATTTCTGTATTCTAAGTTTGGAATATTTTACTGGCTTCTAGGTTGTTGTTATTCCTTGTGGAATTACAAATGCACTCTCTGAAGAAGACAGAGAGGCATTAATTACAAAATGCAATGATTATCGAAAACGACTGCTCATGGTTAACATTCGTGCCCGGGTAGATTTAAGAGACAATTATTCACCAGGTTGGAAGTTCAATCATTGGGAGCTCAAGGTGAATTCCTCTAAACTGTTTCTCCTTACCTAATTACATTTCATATTTTGTTCTTCGTAACTGCTTTTTCTAATGTTTAAAAGCTGTATTATTACTCCTCTATATTTTAAGTGGTAATGTTTTTGATTAGTAAGAATTGAACATCCAGATGGTGCTTCGCTATACATATACATCCACACACACATATGTAGACAGAGAGTATTTATTTAAAGTTTATGTGCATGCTAAATTTCAAATGGAGGAGTTGCGTTAGCTTGTTTTTGTTGAAATGAATGTGATAATTAGCCATCCTAAAGCCATTTATGGTTGGGATATTAATGTTTTAATGTAGTTCCATCAGGAATTAGGGTTTCAGTAAGTAATTGAACTATTTTCAGAATACTCCGTATTATCTGTTTCCTCGTTTATTGAGTTGTGTGTAGTTGTTCTTTCAGTTTATGTTATAATCATTGTGTATGTTATTTTCTTGACTAATCACTTCACTCTGTATGAGTTTAAGTAAAACCTTTTGTGCTTCTCTACTCATCACATTCATCAATTCTTAAAAATGTTCCATCATACTAATGTACTGTAATTTGCTTAGCCATTTCCCAATCGATGGGCCTTTGTTTCCAATTCTTTGTTATCATCAAAAGTGCTTCTATGAATATTTTGATGTGTATAAGTTATAAGCCTAGTAATGGAATCTCCGAGTCAAAGGATATGGGCATTTTAGTCACTTTGTTTGCATAATTACAAATTACTTTTCAAAGTGGTTATGTTGATTGACAGCTACACAAGCAATTCACTGATATGCCTGTCTTCCCACAAGCCCTCCAATATTGACTGTTCTCATCTTGTCATCTTTGCCTGTTTGCTAAGGGTTCAGTGAAACCTCAGGGTCATTTTGATTTGCATTCCTAATATTAGTGATTCTTGGATACCAAACCCTTATCAGAGAAATTTAATGCAAAGATTCCCTCTCCCTCCATTTAACCATTTCCTTTCTTATCCTAGGTTCATTAATTTTCTTTGTACAGAACTTTTTAGTTTCATGTTATCGAATATATCTATTTTATCTTTTGTAGTTGCCTCTGTCACTGTTTGAGTGAGAATACATCTACCAGTAGCTGTTTAAGGATCTGCTTCTCTTCTAATTTTTTATTGTGTAATCTTCAATACTGAGTTTGTATATCCATTTAGAATATATTGTGGGATTTGGCATAAGGAGTTGGTCTAAGCCTAATTTCTGTCTGGCTGCTTTCTACTTTTCCCAACAGTTTTATCATATAGGGATTTCTTTCATAAGTAATTTTTATTTTCCAGTTTATCAAACAGTAGGTTATTGAGGTCCATTGTTTCTGATTCTCCCTTGTCTAATCTATTCCATTGATCTTTCTTTCTATTTTTTAATCAATACCAAATCATTTTATTTTTTTAAGGTGTTATTTTCTTCAGTATTTTTTAGGTTTCCCTTACCAAGTATTGACTTGTTTTTCATGATTTTCTTGCAACACTCTCATTTCTCTTCCCAGTTTTTCCTTTACTTCTCTCTTGATTTTCAAAACTCTTTTTGAACTCTTCCATGACCTGAGACTAATTCATATTTTTCTTGGAGGCTTTGGATGTAGGAGCTTTGACTTTGTTGTCTTCTTCTGAGTGTATGTTTTGATTTTCCTTGTCACCAAAGTAAGTTTCTATAGTCAGAGTTTTTTTCCATCGTTTGCTCATTTTCCCAGCCTGTTACTTGACTTTTTAATTTGTTAGGGTAGGGCTCTGCTTCCAGTGTGAAGGGTGCAGCTGTTTTCAGAGATACTTCAAGGGACCTGTAAGTTTTCAGTTCTTCCAAGGTGATATGATCTAAGGAGAGTTGTTTACTACTCTCCTGGTCTGTACTCTGGTCTATGAGTGACTACAAGTACTCTTTTCTGCCCTGGAACTGTGAGGAGGGTCCACTCTTCCATGGCTGCCACAAGCTCTGCTGTGCCAGTGCTCCTTCTCGCCCCAGGACTGCGACCCAGATTGAAGTATAGGCAAAGTAACAGAGTCCACCTCAGTGCTAGCAAAGAGACCCCTGTAATCTCCTTCTGACCACTTGTTCGATCACCTTACCATCTGTGGGCTGAGAGCTCCAGAAGCAGCCTCTGCTGCTGCTGCTGCCAATTCAGTCACTCCCAAGGTCTGCTCCTGGTTTGCTGGGGCTGGGGCTGTGCTGGGGCCAGGACTGGACTGTGCTGCTTTCTCACCCAGGTCTGACAGACCTTTCCTACTGACCTTTTAAGTTGTCTTTGGAGTTTGTGAGCTGTGAAGTCTGTAAATTGCCATTGCTGCCAGTGACTCAGTACCCTGAGGCCTGCTCCGGGTTTGCTGGGGCCTGGTCTGTGCTGGCTCAGCCTGCGCTGGACTGTGCTCCTCTCTCAGTCTGGTGCAACAGACCTTTCCTGTTGACCTTCTGGGTTGGCTTGGGCTGGAAATTTGTTTCATTCTGTCTTTTTGTGGGTTCTGCTGTTCTAGAATTTGTTAAGAGTCATTTTTTTTACAGGTATTTGGGGGAGTTTGGGGGGGAGCTCAGGTGAGTTCATTCTTTTACTCTGCCATCTTAGATCATCCCCCTCCACCCCCAATACCAAGTGGTTTTGATGACTGCTGCTTTATAATTAAAGGCCTAAAATAGGAAAAGAGAAATTAAAACTGTCCCTATTTGCTGATAACATGATGGTTTACATAAAAAATGCTAGGGAACCAACAAAGATACTACTTGAAGCATTTAGTTGTTTCAGCAGAATTGCAAGGTACGGAATAAACCCTCAGAAATCAACCGCGTTTCTACATAAGTAATAACAACAAAATACAAGAGGCAGTAGTAGAAATGAAAATCCAATTCCAAATAACAACAAAATGCATAAAATATTTAGGGATCTGTATGCCAAAGCACACAGAATACATGTATACATTTGATGACAAAGTGCTTCTTCAATAAAGAACAACTTAAATAGTTGGAGGAATATTCAGTGCTCATGGCTGGGCCATGACAATATGATAAAAATGACTATACTGCCAAAGTAAATTTATAATTTTAATGTTTTACCAATCAAATTATCTAAGGGATACTTTACAGAACGTGAGAAAATAATAGCAAAATTTATTTGAAAAAATAAAAGCTCTATAATATAAAGGAAATGATTAAAAAGGGTTGAGATGAAAGACTTCACACTAAATTATAAAGCAACAGTCAGGAGCTTACATTCTAATAGGAGAAGATGAAAGAGGAGGTAGTGATGGAAAGTGGGTTAGGAGGGTTCTAACTCAGAAGTAAAGCTTGGGAATTATGTCTGAAAGTGTGTAATGTAGCTGAGACTGAGCTAAATAAGTTGAAAGCTCACTAGTCAGAGACCTTAAGGCACCCCCAGGGACAGGAATAGAGTTCTAGTGGGAAGAAAAGGCCAGGTTACAGGGTGTCTGGCTTAAGGATGGCCAGAAAGTAGTATATTGAAGACCTGGCTAGATAAAGTGAAGGCTCACATGAAACTAGAAAGGATAGCTTGTGTGTTGGATAACAGACACATAATCCCCAAATCCCAGTAAACTGGAATGATACACCCAAATCTAACAAAATATGGATGAATGTAAAATCTTAGACATTAGTTTCAAAAAGATCAGCTACATAAGGAGATGTGTTTAGCAGTCCACATAGAAAAAGATTTAAGGCATTTAGTTGATTACAGGTTATAAAACATCAATTTGCTGTGACTACCAGAAATCCATTGTGAATTTAGACTGCAGTTCAATTCAGTTCAGCAATTATTAAGCACCAATAAGACACTCGTCCTTGGGCAGACAAAGATAAATAAGTGTTGTATTTATTTCTCAAGAAACTTATAGCCTAATAGGTAAGGTAAATATTATATCCAAATAACTCTAAGGCAAGGTCAAATGTTTTAAATTAAAAGACCCAGACAAATTATTATGAGAGTTACAGTGAGTGTGAGATCACTTGTAGCTACAAGGATCAGGGAAGTTTTCATGGAAGAGGTAACACCTATATTGAGTCCCCCAAAAGGGACTTTAACAGGGGGGAAAATGGGCTTGAAAGGCATAAGGGTACACTCATTCTGGGCATGGTGTAAACTGAGCATGCAAACAGAAGAAGTCTTTAACAGTTAATTAGAACAGAGGGCAGTGAGTATTCCAGCTATGCTGGAATGGACAGGAGTCCAGACATGGACAGGAGTCATGAGAGGTAAGTCTGGAAAGGTAGTGTAGAACCACATGGAAATTCTTGGATGCCATACTCAGGAATTTATATTTTACCTGGCTTTGGAATAGGCAATAGTGAACCACTGGAGGTTTTTGAGCAGGGATTTATGCAGTCAGAATGAGTTAGATTTTATGTATATCACACAGACAGTGAAGTGAAAGATGAATTGGAATTTAGTGCCTGAGGCAAGGAAGAGTCATAGTCTTACTTTTTTCTAAGGCAGTCAGATTATATCTGGACTTTTGTGTTTGACTCTGGGTCTACATTTTAAGAGAACTAATGTAGGCCCTTAGGAAACTCTGAAATGTGGGGAGGATTCTAAACTTTATCATCGTTTTTATTTAACTAAAAACAAAGAGCTGTTGGGTTGATTAATATTGAACACCAGTATACAAGTTTGGTGAGGAATTATTTACCTATAAATTAATTTTAGCACATAAAGACTCATTGCAGTTTTTCAGTCACTCCCTCTAAATCCTCCTCAGGGTTGTCTGTCTATTCATTCTTAATCAGTTTTCCTCCTAGCTGGTGTCTTGTTTTTCTGGTTCTTTTGCTTTGTGTTATTTTTAAATAGAGCTTACCAGATATCTTGGCATACATCGACTTTTTTGGTCTAATTTGCATTGTAGTATTCCATTGCTTAATTTAACACGGTTTAATAAACCATTCTCCTTTTGTTGAACATTTAATTTGTTTCCAGGTTGATTTTTTCTTTTGTTTTGTTATTTTCAGTAACATTGCTGCTATGGAAATCCTTATGTATATAGTAGCTCCCCTCCCTTTTCAAAATAACATGTGCAGGATATTTTCCCAACAATGACATTGTTAGGTCGAAGAGCATGATTTTTCTTCTTCTTCTTTTTTTTTTTTTTGGTAACTTTTACTTTATATTGCCAGGTTATTCTCCCACAAAGTTCTGCAAATATGCAGTTCTATCAGAAATGATGTGTGTACCTGTTTGTCCACAACCTCACTAGCACTGAATTTCATTGTTTTTAGTTATTTTTGTCTATTTGAAGGTTTGACATGGTAACTAAAAGCTGTTTGAAGCTTTGAAGCTCCTTATTGAAATTGAACATTGAAAAATGATGAGTAATTTATGTTTCCTCCTTTAAAAATGTTTCTTATTCTTTTACCGTTTATCCCCAGTAGGGTTGACAGAACTCTCATGACTTTTTAATAGTTTTTATATACTTTACATGACAAGTTTTTAGTATAGTTTTCCCAATCTATTATTTTTCTATTTTCTTTTAATTATGTTGTTTTTGTTATACAGGAATGCTTTATTTTCCTCTAGCCGTGTCTACTTGGTTTTTTTCTTTGAGAATGTTTTGTTGCTGTTCTTTTCACATCACTGTAACTTCCCAATAATCCCTCTAACTCACCAGTAAAACTTTTCTTTGTAACAAATAAGAGTAGTCAAACAAAATAGTCACATTTGAATATGTGTGCTTCCTTGCATACTGATACACTACCAAACATGCGTCAGAATGAAGTCAGTCACCATTGACTTGAATGAATGAAGCATTTATTAAGCAACTGCTATGTGCCAGATGCCATGTAAAAGCCATCCCTATTTTCAAGTTGGTTACAATTTAACTAGGGAAGATAACATGTACACATATAAGTAGTCAGTCTTTAAACATTTATTAAGTACCTACTACGTCCAGGCACTGTGCTATGCATTTGGGATACAAAGAAAGGCAAAAGACAGTTCCTGCACTCAAGGAGCTCACAGTATAATGGAGGAGACAACATGCAAACAACTATGTCCAAATAGAATAAGTACATGATAAATTAGAAATGATAAACAGAAGGAAGGAGCTAGCATTAAGGGGATCAGAAAACACTTCATGTAGAAAGTAGAATTTTATTTGAAAATTGAAGAAAGCCAAGAGGCAGAGATGAGGAGGGAAAGTATTCTAGGCATGGATGTGAGAGCCAGGGAAATGTCCAGAGTTGGGAGATGGAGTGTCTTATTTGAGGAGCAGCAAGGAGGCCAGTGGATATCGAGGGTGAGGAGAAAGGATTAAGATGTAAGAAGACTGGAAAGGTAGGTGAGTTGGTGAGAGTCTGCACCAATTAGAGAGGAGAAGGGGATGGGGTATTCAAAAGATGTTACAGAGGTAAACTTAGGTAGAGTTGGCAATAAGTTGGGTATGGGGAAATGAGAGAAAGGAGTGGAGGATGACACCTAGGTTTTTGATGCCTGGATGACTGGGAGGATGGTGGTGGCCTCTACAGTATGAGGGAAGCTCAGAAGAGGGGATGGTTTTGGAAAAAAAGATGATGAGTTCAATTTTCAACATGTTTAAGGTGTCTGCAGGACATCCATTTTGAGATGTCTAGTAGGTAATTACACAGATGTGTCCAAAGGTTTGGACTGGTTAAGTAGATCTGAGAATCATCAGCATAGAAAAGACAATTGAAACCATGGGAGGAGAAGGGGACCTAGGGTGACGTAGACAAAAATCTATCAAAGGAGACTGAGAAGGAGCTGACTAGAGAAGGACAGCCTAGGAGGAGACCCAGAAGAGAGTCAAGAGAAAGGGTCATCTAGGTGACACAGTAGATGAAGCTCCGGCTTTGGAGTCAGGAGGACCTGAGTTTAAATCCAGCCTCAATACTTGATGCTTATTAGCTGTGTGACTCTGGGCAAGTCACGTCACCCCAATTGCCTCACCGAAAAAACAAACAAAAAAAAAACTTAGAAAAGGGTATCAAGGAGAAGAGGATGATCAACCATGTCAAAAGCTTCAGAGAAGTCAAGGAGGAGGAGGATTGGGAAAAGACCATTAGTTTTTGTAATTAAGAGGTTATTGGTAACTTTAAAGAGCACACATTTTGTTGAATGATGAGATTGGAAGCCAGATGACAGAAGATTGAAAAGAGTGAGAGAAAAAAAATGGCATATGCAAAATAAATAGCAAGTGATTTTGGGTGGGAGATCTAGTGGCTGTGGAGCTGAACAGGAAGCAAAATGAGGGATTTTGAGAGAGTGGGTAGGAGCAGTCATGCAGCCGTAGGGAGTGTAGAGCTGTGATGAATAGTGAGAAGGCCAATTTGGCTGGATCTCAGTGCATGTGAAGGGGAGAGATGTTCAGTAAGACTGGAAAGGCTGGTGCAGGCTGGGTTGGGGAGAGATTGAATGACAGAGAAGTTCATATAGTATCTAGAGTTACTATAGAGTCACTGGAGGATACTGAGTAGTGGAGTGACAGCCAGATTTGAACTGTATGAATATAGTTTGGCAGCTGTGTAGAGGGTGGGTTAGAAAGGGGAGAGCTGTGGGAGAGCCCTCTTTAAAGGCTGTTCTAATAGTATAGGCAAGGGTAGTAACTGTGGGAGTGGAGAGAAGGGGAAAGATGCAAGAAATGCCGTGGAGGTAGAGAAGTCAAGATTTGGCAACTGATTGGGTATGTGGCATGAATTACAGTGGGGAATGGAGGGTGACGCTGAAGCCATAAACCTGTGTAACTGGAGGATTGTGGTACCCTTAACAGAAAGTTCAGAAATTAAGTGGAAACATAACAAAGTCAGTTTTGGATCTGTTGAGTTGGAGATGTCTATATAGCTCAAAATGTCTAGTAGTTGGTGATGTGGCACTGGAGTGAAAAAGAAACTGGGATGAGAAATACCGATCTGAGAGTCATCAGCATACAAATGATAATTAAACCCATGTGAATAGGTAATCTCTTCAAGAAGGAAAAGAGAAGAGGGCCCAACACAGAGCCTTAGGGTAACACCCACAGTTATGGGGTGTGTTGTTAGTGAGTAATGAAATGAAGAATTTGTTAAGCATTTACTATGGGCCAATCATTGCTTTAAGGGCTAGAGACAAATGCAAAAGTAGAATAGTTCCTTACCCTCAAGGAGCTTGTATTCTAATAGGAGGAGAGACCTTATGTAGGGAAATGGTGTCTTGTTTGCTTTTGAAATTTACAGGGATGGTGGGTGGAGCAAGTGAGTGAAGGGGAGTAGATTGACACATGCTTTCCAAGAGTAATGATAGAGTTGATTTGATTATAGAACTAGAAAGTGAAGTAGGGCTAATGACAAGAAATAATATCTGAGAATGAAGTAGTTACTTAACAGCATGGAGGACATCCATTTGAAAGGCAAGGAGCTGGGAGATGGAGAGTAGTTTGTGAACAGAAAGACCAGTGTAACTGGATCATAGAGTATGTGATGGGAAGGGAAGAGACTGATAGCTTTGGGGAGAGTGGTTTCAGTTGAATAACGAGTTGGGAAGTCAGACTGTAGCGGGTTTAGAAGCAGGCGAGGGGAGAGAAAGTGGAGGCAGTGAGTGTAGAAGGCTTTCCAAAGGAGTTTAGCTGAGAAGTGGAGGTTGATTCTCAAATAATTGATAGTTTTTATTTCTTACTGATCTTTATTACTATTAAATAAGAATTCAATGACTTTTGCTTTGTATTCCTAATGTGTGATTCCTGTTATGTACTGGGCACTTAAAATTGTTTTTGATTGATTGTTTAGGTTAAGTTTATATACTACAGTTTAACTGAACCACCCACCCCTTTTTTTTTTAAAGTTAATTGGATTTTTGGGCAGCTAAATGGCTCAGTGGATAGTGTGCCTGTCCTGGCTTTAGGAAGACTCATCTTCCTTAATTCAAATCTGGCCTCACACAGTTGCTACCTGTGTGACCCTGGGCAAGTCACTTAACCCTGTTTGCCTCAATTTCCTCATCTGTAAAATGAGCTGGAGAAGGAAATGGCAAAGGACTCTAGTATCTCTGCCAAGAAAACCCCAAATGGGGTCACGAAGAGTCAGACATGACTGAAACAACTGAACAAAAACAACAGTTTAATTTTCTAAGCCCGTTACTGTGTCATCTGCAAATAGTGATATTTTGACCTCTTCATTTCCAGGGCTAATCCTTATCATATCTTTCTCTTGTATAAGTGCAGTCTCTAGAAATTCTAATCATGGGAAGTAAAAAGTAGCATCCATACTTTGTACCACTTTTTAGTGGCAGTGCTTCAGATGATTCTCCATTACAAATTATTTTGGCTTTTGTCTTAAGGTAGAAACTTTTATCTTGTTGAGAGAAAAAAATCTCATGACATATGTGTGGGATTTTTTTTATTGTTTCTTAGTATTCTATTAGGAATGAATATTGGTGTTTTTTTTTTAAATAAATTTTTATTGGTAGCTCTTATTTTCACATTGCCAAAATTGCTCCTTGCATCTCTTCTTCCTGGTTGAACTTCTTTCAAAGGCTTGCTCTGTCTTGTTGCTTTTATCACATGCTTGTCTTGAGTTTTTTTGTTGTTGTTTATATGTTTAATTATGTTGATTCTGTCAGGAAATATGCATATTTCCTGATAGAACCTGAATGGCTGGTACAAATCTTGTCTGCTTATGAGGAATAATTTTACTGTATGAATTTTCCATTGCTATGTGTTGTTGGCTAACATTTAGTGTGTTTGCATCTATTTTCATTAGGGAAATTTGTCTATAATAAATTTTTTTAGTAGTTTAATGCTAGTTTTGCCTCAAAAAAGGTATTGGGTAATGTTCTACCATTCTTTATACTTAAGAATAATGTATGTACATAGGGATTATTTTATTGGTAAATTTAAAAGATTTTTAGTGTGAATCCATCCTAACCCTAGTTGTGAGGTACTTTTTTTTTCTTTTTGAGGTGTAAGGAGAAGTTAGTATTCTTTAAAGACTTTTATAATTTTTTTTTCTCTGAGATTAGTCTGTTTAAATTGTCAGAATCTTATGGCAGAAATTTATTTGTAGATAATCGTCAGTTTCTCTTAAAATCTCTTAATTTTTATACTGTTGCTCTGTGTTGCATAATATTCTTGATTTCTTTTGTGTTTAGTTGTTTATTATTTGTGGCTCCAAAAGACAGGTCTATTGGGTCAATTAGGGAAACAGAGAATTCAGTGAAATGGATTAGAGAAATAGATTTCATCTGTTTGTATGATGAAGCTTCATGACAGTTGGGGCAATTTAACATAAAAATGGACTGCCTGTTAAAGGAGGAGTTTGAGCATTGGCTATGTAACTATTTGCTGGGATTTTTTAGAGGGAAGTTAAATGTTGAATAAAGGGTTGAATTATTTGACTTTTGAGGTCCCTTCTGTTTCTGTTCATTGGTTTTCTATTCTAACACATGACAGTCCTTTCATTTTGAGCAAAATAGCTAGAACTTTTTTCTCCTATATAACTTTCCCTGTTATTCTTTGGAATCCCTTTTCCTTTCTTACAAAGCAATCGTGTTTAATATAGTGTAGTAGTACTATTTATGTGCTTTGTTGGAATTCTCCAGATAATAATATGTTTCTCCTCAAATTGTTTGCTTCATCGATTATTCATGTAATACTGTGTAAGCGTAGCACAACACTTCAGTAATAGTAGGTGTATTTTCCTTTACAAAGTCAGACCAATTTCTAGGGGATAAATTTTATTATTTGAATATTTAAAGTATATCTGTGTTTACCTATTTCTTTTATTAGGGAGACTAAAAGTGAACAATCCAAATATTCCATCCTTAGAGCACAATGCAGGTAGAGGGACACAGGGGACTCTTAGGTTAGGGTAATCACATTACATAGTCCCTGTTTATTTGTTTTATGTATGGTCATGGAACACAACTTTGCATCTAGAGTGACACATTAAAGGAGCAGCTTATTGCTTTCTTCTTAACTTGGGCAAGAAGGTAAAACTAGTCTATACTCCTCTATCCCTCACCTTCGTCTCTGCCCTTCTCAATTACCCTCCTTTCTTTGAGCCTGGATGTACAAGGCTGTTGCATCACCCAGTGTTCCTTAAACTTGGGGAAATATTTCCAATGGTGAGGCCGAATCAATTGTGTGGCCCTTCCTACTTACGAGCCAAAAAGGTTTAAATCAGAATTATGACTAGAGATAGTAAAAATTGTTCTGCTTTTTTGTTTTGTTTTGTTTTTTGTTTTTTGTTCATTGGTGCTGAATTCTATCTTTTTATTAGGGAATGAATGCTCGCATGCATGAAAAAGCATTTACCGAAATGATTACTATGTACCATGCTCAGGGATACAAATATAAAAGTCTAGAAAGTTCCTGCTCATTATAGAGCTCATACTCCAACTGGGGCAGACAACACATAAAAGGAAGTTTAGCTGTAGGGCAGATAAAAAAGAAGAAGCTCTATTTATATGTCCATTATTTGTAAACAAAACCAGTACGCTATCCTAAAATGTTTAGTGGACAAACATTTAGTGGACAACAGTGTTGTTGTTTCAGTGTCTTATTTAATTTTGCAAAGAAACTGAGATTTCTGTTGATTAATATGCTCCTGTGATTTTAGAGATGACTGGGAGGATGGAATTAGAAACTCTCAGGTTAGGGAATCTTCAGCCTGTTGCTCTACTTTTAGAGGCCACTCATCTCTCAAGCAGTCAGTATTGTAAGGGTCCCATGGAGACTGCCAAGTCTTGAGGTCATAGAACTTAAGTATTATAGTAATCATAGCCTCTACCAATTAATAACCAATAAACATTTATTAAGTGCCTGCTATATACCTGTCTCCGTCTTGAACTACCCAGACCTACACATAACCATGAGTCAGTTGTGTCTTGGTAATATGTTTGTTTGCTTATGCTTTTCTTTACTGAAAAGATCCATAGTTTAGATCAAGTTTGATAATATTTTATCATAATTAACGGTAGAGTTGGTTGAACCCTCAAGATCTCGGTTTTCTTACATTGCCACATAGAGTAGAAGCTTCTTAAAGATTTAGAAATTACCTAATAAATGTGAAATCATTACACAGTGATCTTTGTGATGATAATCATGCTTTGTCTTTAATAACTCAATAGCTCCCGTGTGTGCTTTTGTAATTTTGCAGAAGTTTGTTGTTGTTCGGTTGTTTCAGTTCATGTCTGACTCTTGGTGACCCCATTTGGGGTTTTCTTGGCAAAGATACTAGAGAGATTTGCCATTTCCTTCTCCAGCTTATTTTACAGATGAGGAAATTGAGGCAAACAGGGTTAAGTGACTTGCCCAGGGTCACACAGCTAGTAGGGTCACGCAGTTAGGGAGTGTCTGAGGTCAGGGTTGAACTCAAGTCTTCCTGAATCCAGTTCTGGTACTGTCTGCAGTATGCCACTCAGCTGCAGAGGTTAGAGAGAGAGTGTTTATGTATACATAGATTTGTGTTTCTTATTGATTCTTGACATGCATGTAATTGCAGGTATTTGTGTGTATGAGTATTTACGTTACAGTTGTCTTTAAATTTTCTAGGGGGTTCCACTCAGACTTGAAGTGGGGCCACGGGATATGAAGAACTGTCAGTTTGTAGCAGTCAGACGAGACACTGGTGAAAAGTTGACAATTGCTGAAAAGGAAACTGAAACAAAGCTTCATGATGTTTTGGAGGATATCCAGGCTAACCTTTTCAAAAGGTTGGATCCTTATAAACTAAATCTAAGATATGTGATATGTTCTTTAAAAATGATGTTTAATTTTTAGAGAAGAAATTTTATAGATCCTTTAACTGTTCTTCACCTTATCCTTATCCCAAGTAACATTTTTATTTTTTTTGCATTTGTTCTTCTGTGACTGTTTATAAACTGTGTTTGGACTTGAGCAAATACTGACAAAAGACAAATTAGGACAGTGGTACTTAGATAAAGGAAAAAATAAATACCAAAATATTCCTGTTTACATTGAGACCCATGTTTTACAGCATGGGATGAAGCTAATTTTATGTTGTAATCATCAAATTTAATGTGACCAGGATGCAACTTTGGACTTTTAGCTTGGCTCCAAGAGACCAAGATACTTAACCTGCCACAGCCATTAGATTGATTTATTTATGTAAGTAAAACGTATAGTTGCCAAACAAAAGCTTTCACTTCACGGCATTTACGTGGTCCCAGGAAGCTCCAGAATGCAAAAGAGAGAGTATGTATTGATTCGTGACAGGTGGTTTACTACCATACATTCTATGCCATTCATTTGATTAGAGGGGAGTGGGGTTATAATTGACATGTGAAAGTGAAAAAGAAAGCATATAATAAATTCTTAGCTTCCTAGTTAACCAATTAAATTCCTAAAATTTAAGTTCTTCAAGAAGAGACTGGTATGTTAGATCAAGTTAGTAAGAATACTATACATTGAAAGAATGTTTTAAGCTTCATTTGGTTTTTAAAACAACCCCATCAGGTGGTGGTATTCTTACTTTTTAGATGAGTAAATTGAGGCTGAGACAGACTGTAACTTGTATATTTGGTCACATAGCTAATAAGTAGCAGAACCTGGACAAGAACAGAGGTCTTCTGCTTCCAAATCTATTGATATTTTCCAACTAACTTACCACCTCATGTTGTTTTAACAAACTGGTTACAAGTGTTGGTGAATAGAAAGAAACATTTATTAATTCTTTTCTCTTTAGAGCATCTGAAGACCTCAAAACTCACATGGTTGTAGCCAGTACAATGGAAGAATTTCAGAAAGTATTGGATTCTGGAAAGGTAAAAAACTTTTGAAAAGTTTTAAAACCTTCACGTGGGTAAATTAAAAATATTTAATTGTTTTTTTTAAATACTGTTGAAACTTAAGGAACTATATGTTTGTGCCTTTTTTATAATTAGGTGAGGTGATGTATTTGTTATGGCAATATTCTCACCTGAGGATTGCTGTGAAAAAGTTTTTCTATATGAGGTTGCTCAAATTACGTGCTATGTACTGAGTAAGTGAAAAAATAATGTCTTAGCCCATTTAGGGAGTTGATATTCACAATATCTAATGTATGGACAGTTACAGAATCCTTTTGTGAGTGTGATTATGTCATTTTATGAGTGAAGAAACTCAGGCTCAGAGAGGTGACAACTTGTCCTCAATCAGACTGCCTGTGAGTGGCAGAGCTTTGGCTAAACCCAGGCAGGTATCAGAATACCTGATTTAGTGTACTTTCTACCATATCATCCTATCAAAACCCACTTAAAACATTAGCTGAGTTTTTGTCTCCGGCATGTCTATTTTTCCACAGAGGGATGGATAAATCCTTGTTAAGCACTTAAAATATACTAGGCACTATTCTAAGTACCAAGGATAAAAATACAAGCAGACAAAATAGTTAATGTTGTGTATACTTTTGTATTAAGCCCAAAATTGAATTGAATGCCTTGTGAAATAGTGAATTTCTCATGACTTAGAGTCATAAAGTACATACTAGACCATCTAATAAAAAATGTAAAGGAGATTCCCTCATAGGGTGGGACATTGGACAATATCCTTTTCCGTCACTAAGATCTCGTATCAGTGATCATTTGAACCTCTGTCCTCATCTATAAAATGAGATACTAAGGTCCTTTCCCATTCTTAGTTTCTTTGATCCCATTTTTGCCTGAGTGTGTGGTTTCTTTAGATCTGTCTTCATTCAAGCCCCATCACTTCTGTCATATGACCATACGATGACTATACTACCTATATCAATGAAAGAGTGTTGAGGTCAGCCCAGCTGACCAGGGGAAATTTGGGTTTCTCTTTTTCGTTTCAAGAATGTGCATCCAATTTGTTTTCTTTGTGTTTAGTTTATTTCTTTTTTTTTCTTTTTTAGTTTATTTCTTAAAACATTTTCATTTCCTTTATTGTAGAAATAATGTCTCTAGGTTACATTTAAAAAAATAATCTTTTAAAAATGTTGAATGAGTTAATAAATTAGCTTATAGGGCAACTTTAGTTGTCATGGGAATAATAACCGTGGCTTTCACAGAAGTTAATAATGTGCAAGATAGCTAAAATGTCTTTTAAGACTAATAGAAGATAAGCCATTGTAAGCATTTCAACTCCTAGTTTAAGGTAGACTGCAACTTAATTTCAGGTACAGGTCCAAAGAGCATGTTTTAGGCACTAAAATTTTTTGTATTTTCTATTCCCTGGGCCCCCTTTCCTGTCTCATCCCCATAGTGTTTTAAGAGGTGGTAACCATCGAAAAATCTCCAAGACTAGTATAAATATAGCTGTTGTACTTTTTTTTATGAAGTTAAAAAGAACCTTTACAGATAAAATAGAATTTGATCATTGTTAGACATCTAGGTATTCTAGTATTTGATTTTAAAATTCTTTTTTCCCCAAACTTCTTAAAATCTGATTGTGCTTGGTTTGCTTTTGAGAGTTATTCCAGTGTAGAATGCTTTAATTAACTGAACTGTTATGCATTTTAATACAGATCTCATAAGTGTATATGTTTCTACTGAACTCATTCAAACAGATTTCATTATACATTTAAATAAACATTGATAGAGTATGAATGTGCTCTCTATTCCTAATTTTAGGTAAAATGCACACCATCATTATATCTCATGTTTAATATTCCTCACTACATACACATATAATGTATAAACATGTTTGCCTTTGTTACAGTGGTATTTGTTTTTTATGTATAATTTTAAATGTGTCTTTTTTAAGAACTTAGTGTGGTGACATGTCTTTGCAACATTTCCCATTAAAATAGTTTCAGTGAACTATAACAATTGCTAATGATGGAATTTTTCCAATTTGTTGTTAAATTAAGCTTTAGTGTGAACCAGAAATCTTTTAATGACTGAATTAAAGTTAAAATTATAGTAACAATAAGCTTTTGTATAGCATTTTTAACTTAATAAAATGCTTTCTGGACAACTCTGTAAGTTGTTAAATATTATGTCAACATTTTATAGATAAGGAAACTGAGGTTCACACAGTTTGTCATTTGTCCCTGGTCATACAACTAGTAAATCTTGAAATTGAATTCAACCTAAAAATTTATATTATTTCATGGCAATGCATAAAATTTATATTTTACAATATATTCTGGATAAGCTATTATACAGAATTTTTTTTTGTCACTTCAAAAATTATAACATGTTTAATATTTTTTAAATTGTAGATATTTTGAACAATTTAACAACAAAAGTACTAGGTGAATTTTTGCTCCTTGTTTTTAAGATGAACCTGAACTTAAGGGCATAGTGATTGTTTCCTTAAAATTAAGGAATGTAACTGCCAACTGGAAGTAAAACTATTAAAATAATTGTTAAAATAGTATCAAATAAAATATTAAGCTAGTTGCTGAATTAACATTTTAAAACAAAATACATAGGAATGTATTTCCTGTAGGAAGAGATTATTTGTAACTAAACCTTGAACAGTTTTCCTGTCACTGTATAATTAAAGATGATTGGCCCTTCTCCGATCTTCCCCCTTTTCTAATTCATTGTAAACAATGCTTTTTGTAAATGTTAGAGTTTTTAATCCTTTTTGTTTGAGTTGGTGCTAATGATTTACCAAGTATCAACACAAAGGGGGCAAGTTTCACTGTTATCTTAGCCCAAATACTCGCATAGTTTGAGTTTTAATTTTTCACTTCAAAAATCATTTCATAAGAATCTATTCTATTTTTAAATTCAAGGGGAAAATATTCTTACCAGAGGCAAAATAAAATTTTATAATTAAATTGCATTTATCATGAATAGTCGACTCAGATTATACGAGGTCATGTTATTCAGGTAGAAGTTGATCAAGCATTTCCATTTCAAATACTGACGAATTGTATAATGCTGTAGATTAGTATAGTACTATTTATTTGTTTTGTTGAAATTCTTCTTGAGGTGGAACCTATATAAAGTCCGTTACTACTAATGAGATAATTAATGTGCTCTGCTGATAATACATAGTTTAATTTACTTTTTAATCTCAGCAGAGAAGCAATTTATGTAGTTGTGAGTATATTGTTCTTAGAGTTAGAAGACTGGGTGGGGACTGCTCCATTTGTTAATAACTGTACTTGAATTGAAGTAAGTCATTTAACATCAGGTTTTTGATAAAATTTTTATAAGACTTTAAAGGGTCTTTGTGAGCAACTGCATTGATTGGCCTTAAAGTGCTATATGAGTATGAATTATTGTAATTATTATTGTTTGTTGATAAGGTATTAATCTCAATTTATATTTACTATGCATTTCAGTAGGGAAGTCCCTTGAAACCTAAACACTTAACTAAATGCTTTGTACTGGCACAGTTTAGAGTGTTGCATTGTCCTGGGTCTGTTAGGAAGACAATGTATACCTCCTTCCCAAAATGAAGAAGTTGATGTGGATGATCTCTAAGTTCCTTTCCAAGTGATGATAATGATTATTCTTGTGCTTGTAGGTTTGCTTTATTTTAGGCTAACCTATTGTTATGGACATATGAAGGCAATCAAAAAGAAAAAAAAACAAACAAACTAGAAGGGACTTCTTAAATTGGCCTCTAACCCAGCCTGTAAATTTTACATATGAGCAAATAGAGTTCTTCATTTTAAAGACCAAGGGTGCACAGCAAATGAATGGCAGAGTTTGCATTAGAACCAAGACCTGGTAGAATTTGAAATTATAATAGAATTCCTTTTTTTTAGTTCACTATTTATGGGATGCAGGGAGAAATAGTTAGAAATGATCATTCCAAGGGAAGTCTGCCACATTCTGTGTCTCAATAAAATGAGGTAGTTGGACTACATGATCTCTAAAATCTCTTTTAAATCCAGATCTTATCTTTAAAAAAAAAAAAAGCATTCCATATTTTTTTTCCCATTTTTATCACTATAGCTTTTTAGGTAAATGAAGCCAGAATTTTATGATATAGTAAAGAAATCCCAGGAAGTCCAAAAGTCACAACTTTGTGGTACACCTGAGAGAAGAGCTTGGGTCTACTTGCAGCCACTTTGTTCTTTTGTTAGATCACTGTTTCCTAAACGTTGTTTTGGGATATTTGAAATACTGCAGTCTTTAGTGTGTTATTTTGTTCTAGGTTTCTTTGGTCTCCTTTTCAATTTTTGATCTGATGGTATGTCATAGTAACTGTTGTAAAGAAAGTAAGAATGGTGACTATATGTATGAATGTGAAAATATATGTTTATATAGATGAGGGGGAAAACAGAAGGCGCATAGTCCCTCCCACCCCACCTTCTCCTTTCCTCATATCTTTCCTGATATGTTCTAGCAAGTGTATTATAAAGGTGTCATGAACCTGACTGTGTCATGACACCAGGTTGTAATAACAACAGAACCAAAACCAGGTTGAGAAATACCACTTTATAGTTTTAAGTGATTCAGTATGAAATTAAATAAAATGTTTTATGGAACACAGCAAATTACAATATTTTTTTCTTTACCCCACCTTAGATTGCTCAGATTCCTTTCTGTGGGGAAATTGACTGTGAAGACTGGATCAAAAAAACTACTGCCAGGTAAACTTAAGTGCAACTTAAAAGTGCAAGTGATTTAGAAATGACTTTAAATATTAATTCTCCTTCAATATCAATTCATGCTGATTTAGCACTTGTTGGGGTTATGTATTTTTGTGTGTTTGGGATCTGGTTTTAAGCCTTCTTATGATGTTAATTCACTTCAACAAAATAAAAAGGCTCTGACTGTATGTATAACACTGCTAAGCAGACACTGAGCCTGGCTTCATGGAACTTAGATGTCATCAGTACTTCAGATGAACAAGATTATTCCCTCACTGTTTTTTTTTTTTAAACAGAGGTGTAAATGTCAGCATTATAAATTAACGTTTAAATCCATAATGTATAATATAGTAGTCCATCAATGAGAATTTATTAAGCACTTACTAATTTCCAGATACTCATAGGCACAGAGAATACAGAGACAAAAATGAAACAACCTTGCCCCCAAGGTGCTTACATTCTATCTGGGGAAACAAAATGAGCAAATGTAAATAAATTTAAAATACAAAGTCAATACTAGGTGGTTTCAAGTAGGGTTGGGCAGCACTGGTTGCTTGGGGGAATTAGGAAAGGCTTCACATTGGAGCTGGCGTTGAACTTTGAAGAAAGTTAGGGATTCTGATGGGCAGAGATGAGAAGGGAGTGCAATCCAGGTTTACAGGACAGCTATACAAAGGTATGGAGACAGGAGTTAGAATGTAATGTGGGAGGAATATCAAGTAGGCCAGTTTGGGGTAGACTATAGTGGCTGGAAAGGCAAGCCATTTTATGAAGAGTTTTAATTTTAGTGGACCAGGTATGACAATTGACACAAAATTTGTTTGGTCCTTCCAGGTAGTCTTTAAATTTTGGTCCTTCTATTATTAAGAGGCAAAATCGTAGAGGCAATAGTAAGCAAATGCCTCTTTAATAGTGTAGTTTGGGTTTTTTTTTTTTTGTTTGTGTTTTTGTTGTTGTGTTTTGTGAGGCAGTTGGGGTTAAGTGACTTGCCTAGGGTCACACAGCTAGTAAGTGTCAAGTGTCTGGTCTGAGATCGGATTTGAACTCGGGTCCTCCTGACTCCAGGGTTGGTGCTCTATCCAATGCGCCACCTAGCTGCCCCCTCAATAGTATAGTTTTCAAAAACCTGTTGGAAATCATGTCTATTTTTTAATGTCCAACTCAAGTGTCACCTCTCCTATGAAGCATTCCCTGAGCATTCTTAAGCAAATGTGACTCCCTAAATCCCCATGGCTCTTTATTTGGTCCCTCTCATATCACATCCTACTTTGTTTTATAGTTATCTGTAACTTGTGTCAACTCTCTTATGAGATTGTGAGTTTCTTGTGGATGAGGGCTTTGTCTTACTCTTTTCTGTGCCTCAACAGCTCTCAAAAACTTACCACAATGCTTTGCCTAGTAGGCACCCAGATCAATATTTCTTGAATGAAGTTGAGCTATAATATGATCATTATTGTGTTAACTATAAAGAACTTTTTAAATTTAATGTGAAAAACCTTTGTATTCTAATTCAAAGTAGTAGAGTTGTCAAAATAAATAAATGAAAACAAGTAAGTGAAATTCTTTTTGTTATTTCAGAGATCAAGATCTTGAACCTGGCGCCCCATCCATGGGAGCAAAAAGCCTTTGTACACCCTTCAAACCTCTCTGTGAGCTGCAGCCTGGAGCCAAGTGCATCTGTGGCAAGAAGCCTGCCAAGTTCTATACCTTGTTTGGTCGCAGTTACTAGGGAAAATAGCTACTGCTGAGCTTCTTAAAACTTTTTTTTTTTTAGATAAGAGTGACATCTTCTCAAAAATAACCAGTTTTGTGACTTTTTAAATAAAAATTCCAAAAGCATAGTCAGAAGAGACAATGTTCAAGGAGGAAGAAATCATCATACTCTTAAAATAGCAGTGATAAAGACTTTTCTGTAAACAATTCTAACAATAAATATGTATTGTGATCATATGTTGTTTCATATTCGCATTTATCTGGAGTGTTATTTTCTTTGAAAAAATTTTAATGAAAAAATTAAAAATTTAAACACATTTTTAATGTGTCCACAGTATTTAAGTGGACATTTAATAAGTCTTCCAGAAGTCCCTGGATCACATTTAAGAATTTGATTTTTATAGGTGGCTCTGAGGCAGGAATCAGCACTATGAGGACTAGGATTGCTGCTTCCATTATCTCTGGTTGGAATTGTTAGCATTGCTGTCTTAATTCCAAATGGAATATAAGATAAGTTCTACTTTCTCTATCACAACAGCCCACTGTGGTGTTTCAACTGAATCCATCAAAATATGAATCCTCATAGACCTTTGGAAATTATTAAAAAGTGATGTCACTGAGAATTAAGAATAATAGCAGCAGTCAGACTAACAGTGCTTCTGCCCTCATCCATCTTCCCTGGTTAATCCCTTAAAGTAGTCTCATACATAATGTTTTAAGAAGAAATGAGTGAAGTGAATCCACGTGAATGTGAATTAACCTGAATGAATCCAAGTAATGATACATAAAATTTCATGCTCAGCAGGAAAGGTGCTGAATCATGTGAAAAGATTATAACAGTAATCAGGTTCTTTTGAGGGGAGGAGGCATGATTTTTGTGTTTTATTTATAAAGGATGCTGTAAGGAGCAGAATGTGTTCATTTGTTAGTATCTGAAAACATCAGATTGAAAATGCCATCTGAAGATTCAGTAATATCTTCAGTACCTGTGCATTTATCCAAATAACCACAAGTGTAATGAAGATTTATGCATAATTTTTATTTATTATACTTCCTTTGGGTTTCCAGGGCCAAAAAGTTCATCAACAACTTTCCATACATAGCCAGATTGGTCTTCAGAAAGTAATCTGTTGCTTCATTGCATAGTCAAATCCTTCACAGTATGGTAGTACCCTCCAGACCCTATAAAATCTCACATATCCTTTGAGAACTAGCACTTCCTCCATCTTATAATGAGGCATTGGAGTACACGACTGTGGAGTTTCAAGTATGTTTTCATCCCATGAAACATTGAAAAATAGAAAATTGTATCAGTCCTATGCAACTCCTTTCTGCTTCTGCAATGGCAATGGCAGAAAATAGGGCAGGGGGTGTTAAAAGACACTTAGTTTTTAGATTATCTATAAACTTTAACTTGGTTGTTTCGGTTTCTCTGGATAATGAGACTAAGAAATAGATATACCAATGGAGCTGAATCATGTAGATCTGGACATTTTTGGGGTAAGTTAAACCAAAAATGAAAGAAGTGTCATCTAAATGGAAGAATGGTCCACAGATGTTCCTTGAGAGGCAAAGAAAGATATTGGCTGAGTTGGTGATTAAAATGTAAATTTCTTAAGAGTAGGGATTGTGGCTTTTTTTAAATCTCCAGCACCTAGTACAGTACCTGGTACATAGTAGGTACTTAATGAATGGCTCTAGATTGATTTCATTCTACATTTGAAAACAAATATTTTATGGGACATTTGACTATCTCATAATTGCAGAACTCAAGTATTTCCAAAAAGCTTATCATAAAAGTATTTACAACTTCTACACCAACATCAGTTGTAGATGATAAAAAGGTAGAAAAATTTTAAGACCTTCCAATTTAAATCAACATTCACTTTGATTTTTCGTGACTGCAATGAAAAGGTGAGAATAGATGAGAATTGTGAAATAAATCTACTTGAAAGTATGATTGAAGAAGTAGGAATTACTGTTTCAAGGAGAAGCCAAAGCCTACTAGAATACTAAATCCTCATGCCTTTACATTGTGAATATTTTACTTGAGAAAAGAAATAGTAGGCATTTGCGATGGTAAGCACAGCATAATGTCCCCAAAATGAAATTAATCATATAGCAAAAGATGTTATTGATGTGGAAATCATTTCTGAATTAATTTTCTGTCTATAGTCAGACCTCTGATTTCTGAGAACAAAGATCACACAGTAAAAAACTATTAAGACAAAGAATGGAAAGGAAAAAAAAAGATGGTGTGCAATTGAGACAGTTCAATCTTGAACTATTTAAATAAATAATAATGAAAAATGCATAATACACAGCAGAAACCAAAATACCAGTAGTATTTTATACAGAAGTTTAACTGATATAAATCAGTTGTCATAACTTAAGAGATTTTTAAAAGCCTAAAAATATCTTGGTCAGCAAGCATGATGTATTTGCCTGGTACAAAGTTGGTGCCCAAAGACAGCACAGATTTAGGAAATAAACTCACTTGTAAAATCTTATGAAGAAAGATGAATGATGATGAGCAGTATCACCTCGAAGATAGAATCAGTGTAAAATCAGTAAAAAGTAAAATCAGCTTAAAGAAAAGTTGATAAGTCATCCTGAGGACGTTTAAGGATAAAAAAAGAACAATGACATGAAAAATGGGGTGAAAATATGCAAAAATTTTTATGACACTTTTAAACAGCAAGGTCCATTGAACCATTACAACTGGACTCAACATCAGAATACTGAATGTGCCTGTGCAGAAGACAGAAATATTACATAAGACGGGGAAAGCAGCTAGATTGGACTAAGTATACATGGAGGAGATCTACGTTGAAAGCAGTGAAGGACTAATTCATAATATATGTGAGAGAAGAGAAATTCCTAAAGGTGGTGAAAAAATTTCAGACCTCATTGCTAAAAAGAAAGAAGGGAGGAAAAAGCTCCAGAGCATCAGGAAAGATCAAGTGGATGAATCGTGTCTGTTACGTAACTTCAATGTAAAGACCAGTCAACCCCAGAGGATTGGGGTTGCTACTGACAGAGGACTGATGGGCTCAGAGTGCAACATGAGACACATTTTTGGACATGGCAAATGTGTGAATTTATTTTGCTTTACTATGATCATTTGTTCTTTAAAAAATGAATGTTGCCAAAATCATAACATACGGTTGGATGGACAACTTTTAGTGGTGGTACAAATGGACAAAAAGTCAGGCTCAGAATTGGAGAGGAGAAGAGTGCACTGGGTTGCCTTTCAAGAAATTGCAAAGCTCTTTTAATGACCCCAAGCTTCTTTTGAAGACAAAGGCTCCAATTTTTTTTTGTTTTGTTTTTTAATAGTATTTTTTTCCCATTACATTTAAAAATAATCTTAATATTCATTTTGTTTTTGCATGTGAAAACATTTTTTAACGTGTTTTTAAAACTTTGGGTTCCAAATTTTCTCCCTCCCTCCCTTCCCACCCACCCTCATTGAAAAGACAAGCAACTCAATACGGGTTATACATGTGCAGTTATGCAAAACATAGTAGTTATGTTATGAAAAAACTAACTTTATTTCCCTTAATCCTATTCTGCCCCCTATTTATTTTATTCTTTCTTTTGACCTTGTCCCTCCTCAGAAGTGTTTGCTTCTGATTGCCCCCTCTCCCCAATCTGCCCTCCCCTCTATCATCACCCTTCTCTTTTGTCCGCTTCCTCCCCATTTTCCTGTGGGGTAAGATAGATTTCTATACCCAACTGAGTATATATGTTATTCCCTCCTTAAGCCAAATCTGATGAGAATAAGATTCACTCATTCCCTCTTACCTTCCCCTGTTTCCCCTCCACTGTAAGATCTTTTCTTTTATGTTTTTTTTTGTGAGATAATTTACCCCGTTCTACCTCTCCCTTTCTCCTTCTCCCAGCATAATCCTCTCACCACTTAATTTTATTCTCCAGATATCACCCCTTCATCTTCACTCACCCTGTGCCATCTATCTATCTATCTATCTATCTATCTATCTATCTATCTATCTATCTATCTATCTATCT